>NC_133399.1:35206586-35509616 GCF_047511655.1 Castor canadensis
TGTAGTCTCAGCTACTCAAGAGATGGTTATAGGAGGATCACAATCTGAGGCTAACTGGGACAAATGCTCAAGACCTTATCAGAAAAACAAACTAAAAGCAAAAGGACGGGACTGTGGCTCAAGTGATAGAGCACTTGCCTAGCAAGTGTGAGGCTCTCAGTTTAAACCCCAGTACTGTGAAATGTGTGTGTGTGTGTGTGTGTGTGTGTACAAACACATGCATGCCAGGAACCAGTGCCTCACACCTGTAATCATAGCTACTTAGGAGGCTGAGATCAAGAGGCTCACAAGCCTTGGCAAAAAAAAAAAAAAAATCACTCCCCCATCTCATGGTGGTACATACCTGTCATCCCAGCTACTTAGGAAGATCAAGGTTAAGGCTAGCCTGGGAAAAAGTTAACAAAATCCCATCTCAATAAATAAACTGGGCAGTGGTGGCCCTTGCCTGTGATCCCAGCTACACCAGAGGCCTAAGGTGGGATGATCAAAGTCCAGCCCTGGGCAAAAATATGAGCTCCTACATGAGAAATAACTAAAGCAAAAAGGCTGTAGCTTAAGTGGTAGAGCGCCTTCCTGCTGGCAAGTTTGAACCCAGTATCACACACAAGAAAAACTCCAAAGTAAAGACAACCCAAATGTCCATCTGCTGATAGATAAATATTTCATCCATACAATGAAATATTACTCAGCAGTAAAAATGAAGGGCACTCTGATACATGAGTGAACCTTGAGACATCATGCTCAGTGAAACGAGCCATCCCTAAAAGGCAAGCAATTGTGTGATTCCATTGATATGAAATGTCCAGAGCAGGCAGAGCCACAGAGACACTGCATGTGTGGTTGCCAGGGGCTTGCTGAGGGTGGGATGCGGAATGGCTGCCACAGAACATGGGGTTTCTTTTTGGCCTGTTGAAAGCTATCTAAAATTGATGGTGATGATGGATGCACAACTTTGAATGAGAGAGAGTGTGTGAGTAGAGGCATGTAGGGAATCAACATGGGGCAGAATTTTAAGGACCGATTTGAGACTGAGTACCCAGAATGTCAAGAGTAAAGCTAAGAGAACCCCAAAGAAAAGGAACAACTCACCAACATAAGTGGTGTGGGGCTGGATTATTGACATTAATAGATTGGCCTTTGTGTGCCCAACCACTGGGGATAAAGTCAATTTTAGACTCGCCTACATAGGAGAAGGTTACAAAGTGCAGCATGCTGTCCAGTGTGACGGGATTGAGGCAGAGCTATGGGGTAACAGCTTCCGGTGTGGCTTCAGCATGCCAGGAAACCCCCCTGGAGCAAGGATGGCTGCGTTAGGCCTCTGTGGATGGCTGCTGGCAGATGGGAGGACAGTGTGTATGATGACTCAAGTCAGGGACCATATAGCATTAATCTGGCAGCACCAAAATGTTGTGTTTTTCCAGACTTTGGTATTACTGTGCAGGAGTTTGTGGCTATTTCTGTCAGAGGGTGGAAGATGGTCCAGAAAGAGACAGGCTAGAGGCATGGAGGTCTTCTGGGAGAGGCTTGAACAACATGGAGATTCAGACCTTTTTTTTTTTTGGCAGTACTGGGGCTTAAACTTAGGGCCTTCACGTTGAGCCACTCTGCCAGCCTTTTTTTTTTTTTTTTGTCTGTGTGTGTGTGTGATGGTTTTGTTTGTTTGTTTGTTTGTTTGTTTGTTTTAGATTGGGTCTCATAAAGTATTTGCCCGGGCTGGCTTCAAACTGAGATCCTCCCAATCTCTGCCTCCTGAGTAGCTAGGATTACAGGCGTGAGCCACCGGCACCCAGCTCAGATTCAGGGGCTGATGTGACAACATGGGAGAAAGAGGAGTATCTTTCACTGACTCCAGGGATATGGACTAGGTGACTAGGTAGATGACAGGATCAGATGTCATCAGTGGGTACAGGTCTTAGTCAGGCAACACAGGCACAGTGCAGCCTGTAGATGGCCACCATCCTTTGGTCTGACCATTTTGTACTCTTCTCTAAAGTGAATCTTACATTGTAATGGTGGGTGCATGTCATTATACACTTGTCAAAACTCATAGACTGTTCAGCACAGGAGTGAGCACTGGTGTATCCATGGGCTTTAGGTAACAATGTATCAGTGCTGTTTCATCAGTTATTGCAAATGTGCCACACTAATACAAGATGTTAGTTGATGGGAAACTGACTTGGGGTAAGGGTCCATGAATGGAATTTTCTGTTCTTTCTATTCACTTCTTCTGTAATCCTAACACTGCTCTAAAAAAGAATATTCATTAAAAACAGTAAGTGACTAAATAAATATAGTGTATCTTGTGACCTGGGCATGGTTGTTCATGCCTGTAATCCTAGCAATGCAGGGAGATAGAGATCAGGAGGATTATGGTTGAAGCCCAGCCTGGGCAAATTTAGTGAGACCTTATCTCAAAGAACAAACCAAGTATGGTGATTCATGCCTGAAATCACAGCTCCTTAGGAGGCAGAAGTAGAAGGCTCAAGATCTGATGCCAGCCCAGGCATAAGTGCAAGACCCTATGTAAGAATAAACTAAAGCAAAAAGGGCCGTGGGTATAACTAAAGCTGAAGACCCTGAGTTCAAACCCCAGTACTACCAAAAAATAATAGAAATAAAAATGTATCTTGCATTGAGGAGATGAAATTGTGTTCCTGCCCCCAAGCAAGGATCTCTTCACTCTACCTACACCCCATCCCAAGGTCTTTTGAGGTTCAAGAACAGTGAGAAGTAGCTCTTTGGAGACCATCAGTGGCCCTGAGTTTGTAGCATCTTGGGATGGAGGGGCAAGGCAGACCTATGTTTAGAGCACAGCTGCTGCCCAAGAATTTGGTGGGAGAGGGAGGAAGAAGCAAAGTGGAGGACCTGGCACCTGAGTGCTACAAAATCCATCAGAGATGGGAGCAGAGTAGATCCAACAGAGCAGTGATCTGCTTAATGCACTCTAAACAGAGGTGGAACCTTCAGCAGTATCTGGGGCTTTACAAGTCTTCAGGCTGCTCATCCACTCCCAGCAGATGTCAGTACATTGTGCATGGAGGGACACACATGGGTCTCTTCTCTGTTCTGTAATTTATAGCTGGCCTCTCCCACCATACTGATCTTTTGAAAACATCATAACTGATTCTGTAGGCAGAATAATGCACAGCCCCTCAAGGATGTCCTCAGGCTGGCCCCCAAGAACTGCAACTGTGTCACCCATGTGGCAAAAGGGTCTTGAGATAGGGAGATTATCCAGGATTATCCAGCTGGCTCTATCTCATCACAGAATTCTCATAAGAGGGAAGGAAGAGATCAAAGAGAAAGACTGGAAGGCGCCCATGTCACTGGACTGCAAGCCAAGGGAAGAGGGTCCTCTAGAAGCCAGAAAGGGCAGGGCACAGATTCTCCCTGGAGCCTTCAGGAGGGACCAACTTTGCCAGCACCTTGATTTTAGACTTCTGACCTTTAACACTATTAGATAATAAATCTATGCTGTTTTCAGCCATTATGTGGTCATTTGTTACAGCAGCCACAGGAAACTCACACATCCAGTTTTCTTCTCTGAAACAGGAAGGTTTAAACTTCCAGCTTGACTTGGGAGTCCTGCACCTGCCCTCTCTTCCACCTCTCCCTTCTACCGCAGAGGCTTCATGCACTCTGGACTGTTTCATGTTATGACTCCAGCGGGCCACTGTCCTTTGTCCTTCTCTGACCCAGTCCACAGCCCTCTCTCCTTCCCTGGAAGCAGGGCCCACAAGCACAAGGGTGGCAGCAGGCAGCCTGCCCTCAGGAGTTTAAGTACACTTCTGTAGTCTGTAAAACTGGGAACTCTTGCTTGTGGAGTGCCCAGCAGAGTTAGTGTGTTTGTTCATTCAGCATGTAGCTAGTGTATATATAACACAGGCTGGCCTCAAACTCTCCAGCCTCCTGCCTCCACCTCCTGATTGCTGGGATTATACGTATGCACTACCACGTCCAACTTGGTTTCTTTTCTTTAGCTTAACATTTTAAGGCTCATCCACACCTGAACATAGCAATTTCAACCTGTAACAACATGAGTGTTGAAGGAACAGTGACAGGGACCATGGTAGAGGTAGAGACAGCTGCCCTGGTGCAGCCTCCTGTTTCACTTAGTTGACCTGACCTTGTGTCTTTTGACTGCTGTCAGTTCATTCCCATCCTGTCTCTGGAGACTCTGTGAGTTCCCTACTGGCTTGAGGGGTTGCTCAGCCTGTGTCCTGATTGATTTAAACTCAGAATAAGAGCTGGGGGGAGGGTGGCCCAAGTGGTAAAACAGTTGCCTAGCATGCTCAGAGCCCTGGGTTCGATCCCCAGTACTACAAAAATAAATACATAAAATGAAGTCAGAATAATAGAAACAGCTAAGATGTAATCCAAAGTCCTTCCAGATGGTTAAACTAATACAACACTAACTATCCCTGTCCTGCCGATTTTAAAAACTAAGCTGGCTTTCCATTGATCTGGAAGATTTGGCTGATAGGTGAGCCCAAAGACAGAGGAGCATCTGGGACTACCGTAGCCTCCTCAGATGGATGTGTTTCATTTTGACCATGACTGTGATGAAAAGGAAGATTTTACACCATGACCAGTAAGCACCCAGGCAGTAGGATCCAAAGTTTTACCAAACAATGCTCATTTTTTATTATGCACAATATGCTAATATGGTCTATTTTCTTTTGTGAAATTTTTTTTCACAACTTATTAACGGGCCCCAGTTCACAATGTCAAAGGACGCCAGTGCATACCACACAGGAGAAAAATGCTTAGGGAAGATGAGACTCTCAGCCATATGACTAACAGCTTTGACTTTGGAGGTACTGCTTCCATCTCCTTCTACAGTGGCAGCTTGGGGTGGTTTATAGCAACAGAACTGTCTTTTCTCTTTCAGTTCTTGTGCCCGCCAGCTTTCTGTTGGTGTAACAAACACCTGAGATAATCATCTTGTAAGGAGGAAAGGTTTGGCTCACAATTTCAGAGGTTTCAGATCCATGGCTGCTGAGCCTGTTGCTTTGGGTCTGTGGTGGCACAGGGTATCATTGTGGGAGCATATGATGTGTGAGCTGATCTCTTGGTGGCCAGGAAGTAGAGAAAGGGACGGGAAGTTGGCTGGAGTTCCAGGATTGCCTTAAAGAGCACACCCAGTTACCTAACTTCCTCCTGCTTGGCCCAACTTCCTAAAGATTCCACCACTTCCCTGTTGCGCCACAGGCTGGGGACCAAGCTTGCCACCCAGGAACCTTTGGGGGGACATTCAACCACTTAAGATCCAAACTGTAGCAGTTCTGGAGGATAAAAAACTGAAATCAAGGGGTCTGCAGGTTTATGCTCCCTCTGTGAGCATAAAGAATTTCCTCACTTCTTCCAGCTTCTAGAGGATAGCCTCAGATGTTCTTTGGTTTGTGGCTGCAGTCCTCAGTCTCTACCTCCATGCTTACTTGGCCTTCTGTCTGTCTTTCCCTTCTGTGCCTGTGTGTCTCACTGTTTCTCAGCCCCTCCTCCTTTATAGGGACACCAATCACTGGATATAGGGTCCAATTCAAATCAAAATTTCATCTTGGGGTCTTTAACTAAGAATATCCACACAGGTCCTATTCTTAAATAAGACCAAATTCTGAGGTTCTGGGTGGATGTGTGAATTCAGCCCAACACAGGAATCTTCTATTTCATGCTGGGTGTGGTGGCTCGTGCTTGTAATCCCAGCTACTCAGGAGGTAGAGACTGGGAGGATCTCAGTTCCAGGCCAGCCCAGGAAAATAGTTCCCATATCAATCACAAAAAGCTGGGCTTGGTGACGCATGCCTGTCATCCCAGCTACACAGAAAATGGAAATAGGATCACGGTCCAGGCCTGCCTGGGCATAAGCTCAAGATCTTATCACAAAAATACCAAAGTAAAAAGGGCTGGGGGTGTGGGGACATGGTTCAGGTGGTAGAGCATTTGCCTAGCAAGTGCAAGGCCCTGAGTTCAAAACCTAGTACCACCAAAAAATAAATAAATTTTAAAAACAAGCTTCTATTTAT
This sequence comes from Castor canadensis, assembly GCF_047511655.1. NCBI lineage: Eukaryota > Metazoa > Chordata > Mammalia > Rodentia > Castoridae > Castor > Castor canadensis. The sequence continues at coordinate 35,212,610 of NC_133399.1, forward strand.
TGACTCCTAGAAAATTCTTATACGTTATTAGTGCTTACTTCTTAGGTCCTTTACAGCCCATAACAATTTTCCGATCGTTTGAAGTGAAAGTAAGTGAACTTTGGCTCACATAAGAGTCAGTTACTTGTTGAGAAGGAAGAGGAGGTCAGAAACGGGGCTCTTGGATTCTTCCTAAAAAGTATCTGAATCTTGATTCTCTGAAGATAATTTGCTATAGAGTATAAATAGGCATCTGATAGTTGCAGTTTGTCAAATATTCAGTTTGTCCTGTCCCCCATGCACTCAGATATCACCTTAACCAAACTTTACAAAAGTTAAGCCAGATGTGGTGGTACATACCTGTAGTCTCAGCTACTCAGGAGGCTGAGGCGGGAGGATCACTTGACCTCAGGAATTCAAGGCCAGCCTGGAGGACATAGCAAGACCATACCTCTTTAAAACAAAAAAAAGTAGATTTAGAGAGGAAAAAATTTATACCATCCTCCATTCTCTGCACCTAGCATATGGTCTGACCTTGAGATTCAGGATATATTAAAATATATTCAAGCTTGCACCATTCCAGTCATAAGAGGAATATTAATGAAGGTCTTTGCAAGATTCTGGAATTTTCCTACCACAGAACTGGCTGCTGGCTTACATTAACACCTATAGCCAGCATTCTTGGGCTGGTAGGGAACCTGAGATGCCCAGAAAACCAGCCTGAGTGCTACCTATTTGCTCCTAGCACAGCAGGGCTGCTTCAGGACTGTGGAATTCAGTACCAACTCCCCAGAGTTAACCCACTTTGTGCTTCCTTTATTCTGATCCCTTCTGCATGTCAGGTGGGAGTTCCCATGCCACATGAGTCCTGCCCAGGGCATTTTGATGGTTGGGAATCAACAAATTCCCAAGCAAACCAGTTCAGTACAGTAGAGGGATCAGCAAGCTCTTTCTGGAAAAAGCTGGATAGTAAATATTTTAGGCTGACCACATGGCATCTATGGCAGCTATTCAATGGGCCAGAGCACCCACAGACAGATAAGTAAGTGGACGTGGCTGTGTTCTAATAAAACTTGATTACAAAATCAAGCATCCATCTCTGGAGTTGTGGCTTGTCAACCCTTGCAGTAGACACATAATTTCTTTTTTACGCCATAAAATTTTTTATTGGCATACATTAATAGTACAAGGGGGTTTCATTGTAATAATTCCATAGATGAGTACAGTGTACTTTGAACAAGTTCACCCCCTGTCTCATGGCTTTTATGGTTTTTATGACCACAGCTGCATGACCTTTTTTTTTTTTTTTTTGGTGGTACTGGGATTTGAACTTAGGGCCTTGTGCTTGCCAGGCAGATGCTCTACCACTTGAGCCACACCCCTAGTCCTTTTTGCTTTTGTTATTTTTCAAATGGGGTCTCAAATTTAATCCTGGGTTAGCCTAGACCTCTATTCTCCTATTTACACTTCTCCCATAGCTGAGATGACAGACATGTGCCACCACGCCCAGCTTATATCAGTTGAGATAGGGTCTTATGAACTTCTTGCCTCAAGCCTCCATCCTTTCAATCTCTACCTCCCAAGTAGCTGGAATTACAGGCGTGAGCCACTGCTCCCAGCTTTACTTTGTAAATTTGGTTCTGGGGACAGGAGACCCTCACCTGTCTCAGGGGCTGTCTCCCAGAAGGGACCCTCTTTATGCTGTGGTGCATTTTGTCCTCAGGTTTCCCTGGGTTAAAACAGGAAGACTTAGGGTTTCCAGTAGCTGCTGGGCAGATTGGCCTCTTCAAGGCCCGCCTCAGGCAGGTTCAGACCAGAAACTCTCGCTGCAGCAGGTCTTTCCAGGGTTCCTCTACCCTGACTCCATTCCAGATGGTTTTTTCCAGAAATTCAGTGCCCTTGAGTCATTTCCCAACCCAGTGAAGGCAAACAGGTTTTTTCTGGCATTCTGTGCATGTGTATTCTGTCCCGCCTCCCTAGTGACAGAATGCTTTTTATCTGCTGAAAGAAAACGCATTGGCCCTTGTCAAGGATTTGATTTCCTCTGTCCTCCTTACAGCCACCTCTGCTCACATTTGCTCTATTTCCTGCATTAAGTCTGTCTCTCCCCCACCCTCTCTCCTTGTCCTCCTTCTCCTCTTCTCTCTCCCTTTCTCTTTTCTTTAAATAGGGCAGAGGAGTTTTCTGGAGATTTCAGTGTGTAATAGGTATACCTGGATTATTAATCTTTTCAGAATCAGTTGTTTTCATTGAAATATTTTCCAGCCATGGTTTTGGATTTCTGCACAGCCAATTGCATTGACATAATCTTTTAAAAGATGCCCAAAAGGAAGCTAGGCATGATGGTGCACACCTGTAATCCCAGCTACAAGGGAGGTGGAGGTAGGAGTATCTGAGATGCATAGTCTGCTATGGCAAAAGTGGGAGACTCTATCTGAAAAATAACTAAAGCAAAAAAGGACTGGCAGTGTGGCTCAAGTAGTAGCACTCCTGCCCAGCAAGTGCAAGTCCCTGAATTCAAACACTGGTACCATAAATAAATAAATAAATAAATAATAAAATTTTTAAAAAGATACCCAAAGGAAGCAGGTAGCTGCCTTTCCTGGGAAGGTCCCAGGAGATGGTGGGCTTGTTTTGCTGGGATCTCCACAGTTCAGCAACTGAAAAGCTTAAGTGACACTATAAGTCTGTCCCCCCTGATGCCAGAATATAATATGAAATTGGAACCAGAGGACACAAATAATATCTGGAACAAGAAGCCTGTGCAGTGCAGGTCATGACCACCTGGCTCTTGACATTATGCACATTTTTTTCAGATATGCTAGAAACAAGATCACGCACCTACTGCTCTCCTTCTCAGTCCACTTTGGGTCTTGTGGTCCTTCATATGTCTGGCCTGCTGGTTGTGTTCACCCCTCCCCAGGCTCACATGCACAGGCTGTTTCCTCTGCTGGGGGGTCAGTCCTTTCCTCACTTATGGTTCCTTGTACTTCACCCTTGGCAAACAGGCCCAGCACACATCTGACCAGTGCCTTGTGCAATAGTTGACTGTGCTCATCCAAGTGAGTCTGCACACTAAACGGAACCGGGTTTGGGCGGTGTCTCCATTAGCCATCACGTGTTGCCAAGGGGATTTCGGTGAGTGGTTGCTGGGAGGCAGACAGGGACCTTCGTGCACTTGCAGTCTCATGTCTTCAGGCACCCCCTGCACCCTGTCTCCTGGGATGGTCCTTGGTGTTGGGTGTAGGAAGGAAGTCTCAAAGTATCATTTTGTGGAAATGTCAGGTCCTTGGATCTTGATTTTTGCCCAGGGTCTATCTTGGACCTTCTACATACAGCCTCCTGTGTATGACAGATGCATGTACCACCATGCCTGGCTTATTGGTTGAGATGGGAGTCTTGTTAACTTTTTGCTGGGCTATCCTTGAGCCATGATCCTCCCAATCTCTGCCATACCAAGTAGCTGGAATTACAGGCAGGAGCCACCACACTTGGCTTTCCTGTGGTTTTAATGTTCATTTCCCTGATGACTCACGATACTGAGCACTTTTTCACATACTGACTAGCCATTGACCTGTCTTCTTTAGAGACGTGTCTTTTCAAATCCTTTGTCCATTTTGAAATCAGAGTGTTTGTTTTTTATTTAGCCGGAGGAGAACTGACACTATGTAGTCTCTCAGCACTCTTGTTCTTCTGTCACCCTGCAGAGTGGGTTTTGGTTTTTGTATTCCAGTGTTAGGAATTAAACCCAAGGCCTGGTTCATACAAGGCAAGAGCTCTACCACTGACCTACACCTTCAGGCCCAGAGTGGGATTTAAAAGTCAGGCTGCATACCACTTCTGGGTATTTACCCAAAAGAATCAAAATCAGCTTTCTATAGAGACACCTTCATACCCATGTATCTATCACATAATAGTTATAAACTATGGAACCAGCTTGGGTGTCCATCAATACCCAGGATAAAGAAAATGTGATATTTGTATACAGTGGAGTATTTTTCAGTCATAAAGAATAAAATTATATCATTTGCAGGAAAACAGATGGAACTGGAGATTATAATGTCAAATGACATAAGCCAATCCCACAACAACAAATGTCCCATGTTTTCTCTCATTTGTGAAAGCTAAGGGGAAACAAAGCAAAATAACCAAGGTCATCTGGGCACCAGTGGCTTGTGCCTGTAATCCTAGCTACTTGGGGAGGCAGAAATCAGGAGGATCGTGGTTTGAAGCCAGCCCAGGCCAAGTAGTTCACAAACTATCTCGAAAATACCCATCACAAAAAAAGGGCTGGTTGGAGTGGCTCAAGTGGTAAAGCACCTGCCTAGCAAGTGTGAGGCCCTGAGTTCAAACCTCAGTATCACAAAAAAAAGAAACAAGGGTCATGAAAGTAAAAGGGGGACTACTAGGGACATTGAAGAAGAAGGGGGAGGGGAATAAAAATAATAGAGAGGACAACCATGATCAAAGCACATTATTTGCATATATGGAAATGTCATGGTGAAACTCAATACAATATAATATACATCAGTTTAAAAAAATGGATGAATGAATGAATGAATGACAGCCAGCAGTCATGAGCCTCAGAAGTCAGAAGGAATCCCTTTGGTGAAGTGGGGTCACCTCTGCTTCCTTCCCCCTCTGGCAAATGGACATAGAGGCCAGCCAGCCACAGAATCAGGGTTGGACACATGGAACTGGGCATCTTCTAATCAGGTCCCACACCAATTCATGGGCCCTGGAGGAGAAGCTCTCGAGATACTGACATCTGTTCTGAGCTAATTGCCCTCTAGCCAGGTCCTTAACCAGATGGATGAAAGTCCCCAGAGCTGCTAATGGCACAGTGGTATGGACTTAATAGAAGGCTGTTGCAGGCCAGTCCTTTGCCTGTCTGGATGTTTGCTTAACATGTCATTTAGGAAGATAAGGATGAAGAAGACACAACCAGAGGGACCTTAACTACCATGTGGCAGAGCCAGGGACCTGAAAGTTTCAGCAGCAGCAGAAACAGTTGGCTGAAGGCAGCAAGACTGACCTCATGTGATGAGTGTGTGGATCCCAATGCTTAGGTCTACATTCAGGTATCCCCACCTGTACACTGTTGGCATTGGGGCTGGGTCGTAGTCTCGGTGGGACAGCCTGGGCACTGCAGGGTGCTGAACAGAGTCCTGGCCTCCAGCTGCTCCATGCCAGGAGTACCCTCCCACCCCATGTAACAATCAAAAAATGTCTCCAGAGGGGCTAGGGTGTATCTCAGTGATAGAGCACTTGCTTAGCATCTACAAGACAAATGATGGTGTTCCATCCCCAACACCAAAAAGAAAAAAACATTTCCAGCCACTGCCAAATGGCCCTGAGGGCCACAGTCACCCCTGGTTGAGAGCCACTGGTCTAAATAAACAACCACCTAAATATAGGATGTGTCTTTTTACACAGTGTGTAAGAATACATCTGAAGGATTTCAGCTGACAATAAAATATAATAATAGTTTGAGCTAGTAATTGACTTAGCAGTGACCTCCCCCCTCCAAAATAAATGACTAAAGGCACTTCAGCTGTTCTAGCACCCTGACCATCCTCCCCCTGCCATCCCAAATAGGGTCTCACAATGTAGCCCAAGCTGGCTTGGAGCTTGTGATCTTCCCATCGCAGCCTCCCGACTGCAGGGACTACTGGTGTGCACTACCATGTCTGGTTCCCTGATCACTTTCAATAAAACTGGGATCCTGCGGACAGTTAGCTCTGTCACTTACCCTGTCTGATCCCCAGGCAACTCCACACAGCTACCTCCCTAGCTCTGTAATCTCGTCTGCTTCTGGGCTTTGGGTACCATTTTCTGCCCACATTCCCATCCCCATCCCTATCTAGCTGACTCCTGGATTAGCTGCCATCTGATGTATCTTTGGGTTGTCACAGGAGGGCATCTAGATTCTTCCTACCCACCCACACACAGCCACACAACCACTTCCCACCCAAGGCTGCCCCTCCACCACCTCTCTCTGTTACTTTCTACTGCTCCCTAACTATAGGCCTGGCTCAGCTACCCACAAAGTCCCCCTGCAGCATCTTTGATCTGCTCCCCACACCAGGGATCAGAACATCAACCACTATGTGCATAAACCTGTCTGTGGCTTTGGCTTCAAGGAGAAAATATAAATTCCAAGGACCTCTCAGACCCATGACAGAATCTTCTCAAATAAGGGTCTCCCTCCAGTATGGTCCATTCATTTCTTCTCTGATAGACCCCAGTCCAGGTGTACCTGTCCCTCCCTCCCTTCCTTCCCCTCCTCTCCAGTAAATACCTATTGAACACCCATGTGCCAGGACCATGCCAACAAAGAAGAGCAGACACCCCCACCTCCAAGAGATTCCTCCCTAAATAAACACAAATGCCACCCAGCTTTATTATGCGCTCATGCCGTGTTTACAAGTGCGCCTACTCACTAAAATTTTTCTGTAACCCTAAATCAATACTCAGGCAGTTTTTAGTCCTTCGGGCACATGCACAGAGCATGTAAACTTTGAGCCCCAAATGCATATGGTCCCAGCTGCCTTTTTGTTTCGGCTCTCGTGCTGGAGTCTCGTGCCCTGTTCCAGATCTGTGGCGTGCCACATGCAAGCATTTTTGTGCTCCCAAGTGTAGTGTTAAAACATTGTCTAGTGTCCTTCAAGGCAAGGTGGCTGTGATATACCTCATGGAGAAAATGCAGGTATTATAGAAACTGCCTTCAGGTGTGATAGTGCTGATGGTCTTGAGTTCAGTGTGGCTGAATTAGCTGTGTGTATTAAATAAGGCATCTTTCAACAGAAATGCACAGAAGCAAGGTCATATGTGAAATGGTAGACCAAAACATGGTGACCAGAAACTAGCAAGAACATAACCCTGTATCTCCCTCAGGTACTCAGTTCAGTATTTGCTAACTCAGTGTTCACAGGGACTTCTTAGACTTGGCCACCAGGAATAATGAGCAGTGTGGCCGAGAGTGGTAGGAGGAAAAATAAAAGCAGGTAAGCAATGAAGTGTGTGTGTTGTGTGTTTAGTGGTATTCATGCAGTGCAGCTCTAGAGTCATCACTGAGAAGGTGGCCTGAAGGAAGTGGAGATAGGCAGAAAGAGCAGTGACCACAAAAGCCCTGGAGGATGGTAGCCATGCAGGATGCCAAGTGGCTGGAGCCAAGGGACCCAGGGGACTGAGGAGGTGACACACCTCACAGGCCAGAAGTCAGTAGACTCCCTGTAAAGGCCAGATGGTAAATACCATCATTTTAATGGGCTGACATACGATAGTGGTGACGTGATTGTATCACATAGTGACATCGTGGCCATCTAGTGTATAGTTCACTTGCTGTGATGTCCACACAGCACACTCATTCCTCAGCACATGCACAGCTGATTGAGACATGACTTTACGTTAGACTCTACAGTTGCTGCTGCATATTCTTTTTCTTCCTGTTTTTATTTTACACTATTTACCCCTCTGGTGCTAGGATTCTAACCCTAGGCCTAGCGCAGGCCAGGCAAGCACTTTCCCTCTGAGCTACATCCCCAGTCCAGTTACATCCTTTCAAAACTGCAACCCCCGTGACTCCCATTCTCAGCTCACGGGCTGTTTCAAAACAACTGTGAAGTTGATCCCAGGGGCCATAGTAAAACCTGGGGCTTCTGCAGGAGGTGGGAGTGTTAACAGGGCTTTGAGCGTGTAAGGGACAGATGGACCTACCACACTCAGTTGTTGATCAGATCATTCTGGTGGCTACAGGACTAGCCACCAGATCGTCAGTGTTACTTTGCCACATGCTAGATGCTGTTCTCACAGCTCCTCCAAAGAGGGCAATACTGTTATCCCTAATCTCCAGATAGGGAAACAGAAAACCACTGGGTCACTCACTGTGGATCCCAAATGAGGGGGTTTGGTCCCAGACAGCCTAGCCCCAGTTGCCCTGGCTGAAAGACACTCAATTGCTCTGAGGAGAGAAGTGGGACAGCAGGTGTTGACGGCTCTTTGAGTTTCTACAAGTGCAGGTTGAACATGCCTTACCCAAAATGCTTGGCAGCAGACATACTTCAGTTTTTCAGATTTTGGAATATCTGCACACACCTAGTGAGATATTACGTATCTTAGAATGTGACCCAAGTCTAAACACGAAACTACTGACATTTCAAATACTGCACACATAGCCTGAAGGCCACTCTATACACAGGTTGTGTGTGCCTGTGTTTTGACTGCAACCTATCCCGTGGGGTCAGTTGTGGACTTACATCCACTTGTGGCATCATAGTGGTGCTCAATAGCCTTTGGTGTTTACATCATTTTGGATTTCAGTTTTTGGATTAAGAATGATCAATATGTCCTTGTTTTCTGGAGTGTACCTCCCACCAGTGAGTGAGGGACTTCTGTCATTTCTGCTTTGCAGATGTGGCTTCTGCCCAGCCCAAATTTGCCCCCTGCACCCCAGGTGCACCTGTTCACCACAGCTCCATCCCACCATGGAGGAAAACTCTGGTCCCTACCTGTCTCTGGAGCAAGCCCTTCTGGGAACCTGCTGTGGCACAGGGCCCCTGGACTGCACCCTCACCTGTCCCTGGGCCAGACCCTTCCCATCAAGTCCACCATTGCTCAGACCTGTTTTCACTTGAAACTTGACCCTCGTCATTACACAGAGCCACCTTCACTTTTTGTTTTTTTGTGGGTGGGGGCGGAGGGGGAGGAAGGGTGGTAGGAACGGTACTGTGGTCTGAACTCAAATCTGGCGTTTGCTACGCAGGTGCTCTACCAGTTGAGCCACACCTCCAGTACATTTTGCTCTGGTTATTTTGGAGATGGGGGTCTCACAAGCTATTTGCCCAGGCTGGCCTCAATCCCTCATTTTCCTGATCTCAGCCTCCCAAATACCTAGGATTAGATAGAGAGCCACCAGCACCTGACTACCCAGCTTGTTTTTTCGGCACTGGGGTTTGAACTCCGGGCCTCATGCTTGCTAGGTAGGTGCTCTACCACTTGAGCCACTCTGCCAGCCCCCAGCTTGTTTTTTGAGATAGGGTCTTGCTAACTTTTTATGCAGGCAAAAAGTAGCTCATGCCTGTAATCCCAGCCTACAGCTCCCACACTCACTTTCAGTTTCATGGAGGAGAAACTAACTTGAGAACTAACTTGCATCACATAGAGCCTTCTTCCTGGTTACAGACTTCTCAAGCCCCAGTCTGTGCAGTATGTCCCAAATCTGCTTTCTGTAGTGATCACTTCGAGGTCGGCATTGCCTGTGGAGGACACCAAGCCCAGCGGAGGCTTCAGGCCAACGTGCTGAGCTCTCAGACATGGTCGGAAAATGGCAGCAATTAGTTTTAACAGTTCTATGCCTGAAGAGCTTTATGAACTTTGAGTAGATAAATATGCTTGTATTCGCTGATCTTCTGGTTTGGCCTATCCTTTGAGCGTGAATTCCCGGTCCTTGTCATCTTTCCTGTGTAGACCGCACCTGGACCATACACTCTGCTCCCTGCTTTCCAATTAAGGTGGGATGAGAATGCAAAAGACACTCAAAGCTCTCCCAGTGCCGAGTCCTTTCAGATTCCTTTATTGTTGTTATTATTATTACTATTACTATTATCATTATTATTATTTTGCTATTAGCTCACCTTTTCCTAATTCAATGGTATTTTAGTTTTTTAGGAAGGATGTTGTTTTGTTCCATTTTGAGACAGGATCTTACTATGTAGCGCTGGCAGGAATAACTCATCTTCCTGCCTCAGCCTCCCGAGTACTGGGATTATAGGCACGTCCATCTTGCTTCATTCTAAGCCACTCACTTTGTTTTGTGTGTTTGGTACTGGGGTGTAAACTCAGGGCCTACACCTTGGCCACTCCACCAGCCCTTTTTCGTGATGGGTTTTTTCAAGATAGGGACTCATGAATGATTAGCCCAGGCTGGCTTCAAACAGATCTTCCTGAGTAGCTAGGATTATAGGCATGCCACTGGCGCCCAGCTTATGCTACTCACTTTTAAGTTTTTCCAGAACATTTGTCTCGGTTTTAACTTTTTTGCACTCATAGTGTCTATACGTGTCCTTAGAGTACAGAACTGTAATCTTAAGTAGTGCTGGTGTTCACAGCTTCAGAAATAGACAGAATGGATCTCCTTAAGTGGAAGGCTGCGAAGGGTATTCTGCTCTGCCCACGTCCTAAGAGATTTCAGTTGTGGGCTACTCTTGTTCCACCGGGGAGTTTTTAGGAAGGTCTGCTCTTCTGGATGGATATCAGGCAGCTTCAGGAGGTGTGGCTGTGTGGTGAGCACTTGCCTAGAATGCTTGGGGCCCTGGGTTCCAGTCCCAGCACTGCAAAAAGTACTAAGCCCCATCCTTCAGAATCGTCTTCCCCTCCCCTCCCCTGGCTGTTATTGAGAAGTCCCAGCTGTTTCTGCTCATGGATGGTTCCCCAGTGGGGAACCCACTGCCTTCCCTGTTCTCCTGACCCCCATGTATTCAAAGCTGCTTCACTCCTGAGCACTGTCCTGAGGTGTTTTAGCCTGATGTGGCCACAGTGAGAGCTTGTCTCTCCTTCCTGCCTCTGTCCTCCTTTCCTGCCTTCCTTCCAGGTCCTGCCGTAGTGGCCCAGAGCAAGCAGCTAGGTCATACCCATGCCCTCCATCCACCCCTGTGTTTATAGCACACTAAGCCCCGCTGGTCCCACCCTGCCGTTCCACTCACTGGGTCCTTTACAGGTTCCGTCACCTGTAACTGAGACTGCTAGACTGGTTTCCTGCCTCTGCCCTCACTTTGTCCCTCTAATCCCTCGCCTGCCCGTCACCAATTTTCTCTGTGACATACAGGTCTCTACATGTCCCTCACTGGCCTAATGTCCATAGCTCCCCATCAGGAAGTCAAAATGCGGAAAAGTAAGGCATGAAATGCCACACAGGTCCAGCCCTGCCTGTCTGTTCCCCACCTATGGCACCCACTCCCAATCACCTTCCCCCAGTATGTTGGCATTCCCTTGTCTCACCTTGGCCCTTTCCTACTTCCGTCCTCTAGAATGTCCTTCCCCCTTCCTTTTTTTCTCCTAGCAACCTCCTACTCATCCTTTAAAACCCAATGCAGATAACCCCATGACCTCCTGCCTAGGCAGAAGGATTTAGGCACTCCCAGCTTCCATTCCAAGAACACTCATAATTGCTTGCTCTCACACCACTCCTTGATCACCTGGCTCCTCTGGGCTGTGGACCCAGTCTCACTCAAGCACCACACCATCATTCCTAAAAGATGTTTTAACTTTTCTAAACAGATGTATGAATGGTTTTGGGGAAGGGGTTGAAAGTTGGTGGTTCATACATAGTGATTACCTGGACATACAAGGATTACCAGCTGAGGGGAGCTAAGCCCCAGTTCCTCCTCTTTCCAGAGTCTTGGGGTCTTGTGGACTGTGTACAGAGCCCACTGATGTGGTCTCGTCTGTGTTTGGGAAAATGTCGGGTTTTTCTGCAGTGAGTTGCTTGGGTATTAGGGTAGGACACAAGGGAGGTAAGTGCTGACCATTGTTCCATTCCTACCCTCTAGGTTTGTTTCCTCATTCAGTCCTCTCCAAGAGTCCTGTTAGGTAGATGATGTCATTACACAGATGACCAAACAGACTCTGGGACCAAGTAACTGGCCAAGATCACAGAGGTAGTAACAGCAAGTGAGTGTGAAGCATCAGCTCCTCCTCCCCCATTCTGCTTGACTCCAAAGTCTGTTTTGGAAGAAAGCTGTCAGGTACCAAAATGTGCCCAAATCCCCAAATCTGCAGCCCCACACTTTGAAAAAGAAACTAGACAGTGTTGTTTTTTTTTTTTTTCAGTACTGAGGACTGAGCCCAGGGTTTTGCACATGCCAGACAAGTGTTCTATATATCCCCAGCCTATTTGTTTGTGTTTTATTTTTGAGACAGGGTATTTCTGCCTGGTCTGCCCACCTACTCTTTTCTTTTGTTTTATTTGTTTTGTTTTGTACACAAGGCTTTGTGCTCACAAAGCCACGTCTCTACCACTTGAGCCATGCTTCTAGCCCTAGCTTCTAACTCTTGATCTTCCTGCCTCTGCCTCCTGAGAAGCTGGAATCACAGGTGCACTACCATGCCTGGCTAAGAGAGTAGATTTTGGGACTTTTCTGGTGGTACTGAGGTTTGAACTCGGCCTCATACCTGCTAGGCAGGCGCTCTACCCTCTTGACCCATCCTGCCAGTCCAAGACAGTGAATCTCATAGTAGATTTTATAGGTTGAAAGTCCCTTATCCCAAGTGCTTGGGGCTACAAGTGTTTCAGATGTGGAATATTTTCAGATTTTGGAGTATTTGCATATTGAAAATGAGAAATGTTGGGAATGGGACATAAGTCTAAACATGAACTTCATTTACAAATTCATTGACACTTTATAGACATGGCCTGAAAGTAATTTTCTATTCTTGAGATTCTTAGTGTACCTGTGTTTGACTGCCGCCCATCACAAAAGGTGTGGAACTTTCTACTTGTCACCATTGAAAAAGTTTTGGATTTCATAGCATTTTGGATTTCAAATTTGGGGATGAGTTCCTTAGCCTATGTAACTCAATAGAAACAGGTCATTTGAAAACTGACACACTGTTGGTTTTGGGTGACATCCAAAACTGCTGCCATCTACTTTGAGCTGGGGTTTTTTTGTTTTTGTTTTTTTTTCACTTTCATTTTGAAATAATTTTAGATATGTAGAGTCTTAAAAGGTAGTATAGGCCTTTCCTCCTGTGAACTTTTAAAAATTATGTTTATAATACTTATTTCAATGTTTGTTATTATGAATATAATCTTATATGTTACACATTTTTATAATTATTTTTTATTTATAAAAGTCATAACACAATTTCAGGAAATCCAGAGAATGTGTAAATGTGGGGAATCCCCCACCATCCCATGCAGTCTAATTACCTGCCATTTGTGATGTCGTCTTCCAGGGCTTGCTTTCTTCCTCCAGATTTGCCTGCGAGGTTGTGCACCTTAGCATGACCCTTTGGAAAAGCAATTAGGTGATGCATATCTAAAATCAGAAAGCATTTCTAACCTTTGGCCCTATAACTCCACCTCAAGGAGACTTCTCTCTGAAGTTGGAATGCACTGAATGTCTGACTACACAGAAAAAATTACAGCCTCTTCAGGAGGGCTGTGGCAGCATGAAGGATGAAGAATTGGACATGCACTGTGATTATAACCATGAACACATGCACCATGCCAGTAAAGCCAGGAGCGTGGAAGCATCTGTAAAGGCTGCTTCCAGTATTGATGAGGGCGGGCAGTGTAGCTCCACAGAGAGTAGTTGCCTAGCATGCACAAGGCCCTCCCTGGGTGCCATCCCCAGCACCACCAAAAAAAAAAAAAAAAAAAAAAGTAAAATTCTAGTACAGTGACAGAGATAACATTTTTCCAAGAGCCCTTATCAGCATTTCCTGAGGACTGGTTTTTGTCAGCCAAGGGTCTTCGCAGGTGAGGAGTTTGTGCCATATTTGTTTTTACAGGATCGTACTAGGCAACTAGCTGGTTTTATGCCCAAGAATGCCCTATTTGGTTCTTCTTCTTTTTTTTTTTTTTCTCTTAAGATGACTCACCCAAAGCAGTTTGCTTTAGTTGCTTCTTATCTTTTTTTTGGCTGTACTAGGGTTTGAACTCAGGACCTCATGCTTGCTAGGTAGGTAATCTGCCAGCCCTTTTTTGTGATGGGTATTTTTGACATAGGGTCTCGCAAACTATTTGCCTGGGGCTGGCTTTGGACCTTGATCCTCCTGATCTCTGCCTTCTCTGTAGTTAGACTTTGCCATCTTGATGAAGTCAATTTATAGATGTTTTTTCTGTTATAGATCTTGCTTTTGACATTGTCACAAAGAATGTTTCACCAAGCCCCAGTTCCTGAAGATCTCTTCCCATGCTACCTGTGAAGTTTTATGGTTTCACATTTTCTGTCTCAGTCTGCCGTCCATTTGGAATTCATTTTTGTGAAAAGTGTGAGGTTAAGCTTGAGGTTCTTCCCCCACTCCTGCATTTGACATGAATCTTCTTGTTTCTTTATTTCAACTTTCAGGATTAACCATGGAGTAATACAAAATAGGGCTCCTCAGTGGTATAACCTGCATGCCTTATATGATTCTTACACAAATGCACATTTTCCTGTTAATATTAGTCTTTTGCTCTAAGAGAGGCTCTCAGACTTACTTGTTAATGCGCATTTCTCCATGGGCATGGTGGTACAAACCTGTGGTCACAGATACTTAGGAGGCTGAGACAGGAGGACGCTTGATACCAGCTTGGGTGATATAGAGAGACTCTATATCTTAAAAAATAAATACCTATGTGAGATAAACATTATTTCTCAACATAATGAATTTAGCAATAACTGGGCAGACAGAATTGTGGATTATTTCTATTTTATAGAGAAAATATGTCTCAGGGTTTATTTAGTGTAAAATTTACAAAATAGTGGGCTTCACTATGACATGTTCATAAGTAAGTAATGTACTTTGATCATATTCCCCCCCATTACCCATACTTATCCCCTTCTCTTCCTTCAGAGTCCCCTCCAACCTCCATGCCTTTTTTCTTTCTTGTACATATGAAGGAAACATGCAGTACTTGTCTGTCTCAGTCTATTTTTATACCTTTTGGTGTTTAACTTTTCTATACACACCCATACATAGTCAAGACAAACACCACAATTTTGTTCTTTTTGTTGATTGATGAATCATCAAGTTAAACCAGACATATGAAGAGTACGGGTGGCTCATTTCTGTCAAATTCAAATACAGGCAGGATTAAGCTACCTGTGAGAAGAGGTGGGAGTGGCAGTTACAGTGGGAAGGAAGGAAGGACAATGATTGAGAAAGACAGGAAGTCTGGGGAGTGCCAGCAACATTCTGTCTCCTCCTTCTCCTTCCTCGCCCTCTTCCTCCTTCTCTTCCAACATTTCCCTTTCTTGACTGAATGGTTGTTGTGCCAGTGATTATTCTGTGTTGATTTTGTTGTTTTTTGAGATGGTCTCACTATGTAGGCCAGGCTAGCCTTGAACTTACCATCCTCCAGCCACTGGGATTACAGGCATATGCCCAGCTATATTAATTTTTTGAGCTGTCTATTTGTCTGAGGTACTTTCCTGTATGTAATGTAACTCCTAATTAAATATAAACTTAAGGGACTGGGAATGTAGCTCAGTGTCAAAGTGTTTGCCTTTGTGGCTTCCACAAAGTCCTGGGTTCAATCCCCAGCACTGCAAAAAAAATAAAATAAAAATTACTTAAAATGTTAACAAGCAATCTTAAGACGAGGATCTGAAAAGCCACTGTAATCACACAGATCTCCAACCTTAGGGTAGTTGTCCATGGATGTAGATGGATGCTAATGTCATCTCCCAGTCCTCTTCAAACTCTGGAATCCAGTGGGGTTCAACTCTGCCACTTATATACTACACAGCTGGGGGCAAGTTGGGGGCCATGAACTTAACTATGAAGTGAAAACCAGGGCTGGGGTGGTGGTGCAGTGGTAGATTGCTTGCCTAGCACATGTGGTACTGGGGCTTCCACCCCCAGTACCGTAATAAATAAATACAGTGGTACTTGCTATTGAGTCATGATGAAGATGAAGGAATTAAGAAACAGTGTTGGGTGGCACACCCCTGAAATCCCAGCTTCTCAGAGATCAGGAAGATCTCAGTTCAAGGCCAGCCTGGGGGAAAAAGTTAGTGAGACCCCCCATCTCAAATCCATAAGCCATACATGATGGCACCCTCTCCCAACTACTGCAGAGGCTGTAGTAGGAGGATCTGTCTGTGCCTTGGGCAAAATCATGAGACTGTATCTGAAAAATAACCAAAGCAAAAAGGGTTGGGGTGTGGCTCAATCAGTAGAGCTCCTGCCTAGCAAATGTGAAACTCTGAGTTCAAACTGCACTAATGCCAAAAAAAAAAAAAAAGAAAGAAAGAAAGGGAGGGGGAGAGGGAGAGAGAGAGAAAGGGAGGGAGGGAGGAAAAGAGCAAGAAAAAGAAAGAAAAAAGTTACATAGTACTTAGAACACAGGCTGGAACCTTGTCAGTGAGTAAAGAGGAACTGCTGCTAGGAATTAATACAGTTTGGGGTTGGTTGGTTTGTTTTTTAAAGTGGTGTCCGATGGCTCTGACATGTAGTTTGAGATTAGGGAACAGCTGGGTACCAGTGGCTCACACCTGTAATCCCAGTACTAGGGAGGCAGAGATTAGGAGGATTGTGGTTCAAAGCCAGCTTGGGCAAATAGTTCATGAGACCCTATCTTGAAAATACCCAAAGAAAATAGGACTGGTGGAGTGGTTCAAGTGGTAGAGCACCTGCCTAGCAAGTGTGAGGCCATGAGTTCAAACCTCAGTACCAACAAAAAAAAGAAAGAAAAAAGAGAATAAATATATTTATTTTTCAATTATTATTATTGAGTAGTACAGTTGTCCCTTGTGTTAAGTCCTCCTGTAGACTTAAATTATCTCTAGATGTTTTGTACTACCTGTACAATGTTGATGCTATGTACGTAGTTGTTACACTGAATTGTTTGGAGAATAATGACAAGGGAAGAAAAGTTTGTACATGTCCAATACAGATGCACTTTTTTTTCCTCAATATTTTCCATCAAAAAGTCAGTTGAATCCATGGATGTGGAACACAGAGATAAGGGGGTTTGACTGTACCAGATTTAGGAAGAATGTTCTTTCTGACTCATCCTTACCTTCTAAGCTACAAGATGTCTTTTTAATTTTTTCTTTGTCCCCTGAGGTGCAGAGGCAAGAGGCTTCCCCCCCACACCCTGTATTTTAATTCTTTTTTATACTGCCTTGCTTCTGCAACATCAAAATGAGGCAGGGCAGAGAAATCAATGAGTTCCCTTCCGATCAATTTAATATATCCTCAGGTGGCAGAAATGCCAGGAACTGTGAACTGAAAAACTTGATCTTGCATCCGATTTTCTCTAATTGTCTCTCGAACACTCTCGGGTAGCTGGTGCCTGCTAGAACCCTCCAGAGCCAGGTAGCCCTTTCAGCTGTAACATAAGTCTTCCCCAAAACAGAGAGTGGTTGGCAGGGTGGAGACATAAACCCACTACATACGGGACAAGGAGCACTGATTTCTTAGCTGTGCTGCCAGAGAAGGTGCTTCCATCCTATAGGACAGGTTATCTGCTCCACTTTTTCTTTCTCTCTCTTTTTTTTTTATCTCAAGTAGTCTTTGCAGAAAACTGCAGGGACTTTTGTGCCAAATCCAGCTGCCTTCTAAAGATGGTTTTCAGCCATTTTGTCACTGAGAGGCAGCAGTAATCTGCAATTTAGAATTTACAATTGGGGCTGGTGGAGTGGCTCAAGTAGTAGAACACCTGTCTAGCAAGCCTAGCAAGTGTGAGGCCCTGAGTTCAAGCCTCAGGACCACCAGAAAAAAAAAAAAAGAAGAAGAACTTACAGTTGTTTAAAAGTTGACATTTCTTCTTTTTTAATTGCTCTATTTTCTTCTGAATTAGCATACATTAATATTGAAAAGGGATTTCATTGTGTAATTCCATACCTATGTACAATGTACATAAACAAATTCACCCCCTCCATGATATTCCCATTCCCTCTTTTTTCCTCCCGCTTTTTCATACAGTGTTTGGTGGGTTCCACTGTGCTGTCTTCGAGTATATACGTGTCATGTATTTCCACCCTCTTCCCTTATCAGTATGTTTCCTTTCCCACTCCCCCTTCCATGGATTCCTCCCCCAGACCATCCCCCTTTTGCACTCATATCTCATTATCATTGTCATTTTAAGTCTAGGTTCCACAAATGAGTGAGAACATAATTTCATTGTGGGTCCTTATGATTTCTGCAAGAGATAATGGGCCTTGTGCTTGTGTATTGGGGAGGAAAGCCAGTGACTTAGGATTTAAGAGAAACTGAGTCACAGGGAAGCAAAACTTAACCTGAGCTTCATAGTGCAGGCTCTTTTGTCCAGATTAAGTTACACAGGTGGGCTGATAATAACTGTCATGCAAGCTTAGCTTACTCCCAGAGGCTGCTGTTAAATCCAAGAAACCACCTGGGGTGGTGACTCATGCCTGTACTTCCAGCCTGTATTTGGGACATAGAGATAAGAGGATTATAGTCTGAGATCAGTCTGGACTAAAAGTTAGCAAGACTCTTATCTCAACAAACAAGACAGGCATGGTGGTGCATACCTGTGATCCCAACTACTCAGGAGGCAGAGGTAGGATTGTGGTCCAAGGCTGCCTGGGCAACAGCACAAGACCCTACCTGAAAAACAAATTAAAAGCAAAAGGGCTAGGAATGTGTGGCTCAATGTTAGAGCATCTGGCTAGCTAGCCCAAGGCCCGGAGTTCAAACCCTAGTACCACCTGGAAGGAAGGGAGGGAGGAAAAAAGAAAAAAATCCAAGAGATGATATAAAATATGTTTTAAAAATCATATTGATCATGGCCCAGGCCAGTGTGGAAGAAAACAAGACCCTATCTCAAAAATAACCAGAGATAAAAAGGGCTTGAGTCATGGCTTCAGTGGTAGAGGGCCTCAGTTCAACCCCCAGCACTACTAGATAGATAGACAGACAGACAGACAGATAGATAGATAGAATGAATACATTAATCTGGAGAGAGTCTGCTGTCTGTTACAGAGAATGACTGTCTCTCCCTCTTGGGCCCAAGAACTTTTGTTCATTTTCACCATTTGCTTCTTATTTTCGTCCCTGCCTCTTCCCTGGGTGCCCTTGCAGAAGCAGCTCTGTAACACGTAAATGCTACAGCAGGCCAGGTGCACGCAGATCAATAACACAGCTCAGCAGGGGGCAGACAGTGCTAATTGAGCTCCAAGGTAGCTTTTTTTTTTTTTTTTTCTTTTCCTTTCTTCAGCTCTAGAGATCAAACTCGGGACCTTGCGCCTGCTAGGCAAGCGCTCTACCACTGAGCTACAATCCCCCAACCCATCTGAAATGACTTTTACTACACTGATGGTGGTGGTCAGCACTGGGCTGAACTTTGTTATGTGGTGCAGATCCAAGTGCCACCCCACTGCCCATCCATCCCACTATGGCCCAGTACTTTAGGAAAACATGATAGCAGGAGATCAGCATGTATTCTTATCTCAAGGGCAAGGGCAAAATGACTAACTCGTACCGTATGCTGAGCTACAAGTCAGGACTGTCCCCCTGCAGAACAATGGCTGCTTCTGTACCACTCTGTGTGTGTGTGTGTGTGTGTGTGTGTGTGTGTGTTTAGCAAACAACTCACCCATTTAAGTGTGCAAATCAGTGGTTTTTAATATATTTACAGAGTCACTATAATCCAATTTAGAACTCCCAAAGGAAACCCCACATCCACTCACTATCACTCTCCAATCTCCACCAGCCTTAGACAACTGTTAATCTTCCTGTCATGGACTCACCTATCCTGGACATTTCCCATCCATGGACTCATAAAATCTGTAGTCTTTTGTGTCTGACTTCTTCCACTGAGCATAGTGTTTTCAGGGTTTATCCATGCTGTAGCATGGCTGTCTACTGCATTCCTTTCATGGCTGAATAATATTTTCATTGTGTAGATGCACCAGACCACGTTGTGTTTGTCCATTCGTCAGTTGACGGACATCTGAGTTGTTTCCACTTGGGCTATCATGGGTTTGCTGCTATGAACAGTGTGTACCAATACTTGTGTGGATACTTTTTCACTTCTTCAGGGCATAAACCCAAGAGCAGGAGCAGGGTAACAGTGTTTAACTGGGTGGGTTTTCTAAGCACCATTTTGTATCCTTCTAGCAGCCTTAGATGTGTGTGGTGTGTCACCTCCACATAGACAGATGGAAAACTGCAGTCCAGGGACATTTGTGGCTTTTCTTGCCTTGGCAGGCAGACCTCTAGGCCCCTAGGCAGCTGGTATATTAAGGGCAGCTGGTATTTGTTTTAACAAGGTATGTTAAGATGGGTGAACACGGAAGTGGCTGTCTGGAAGGAAGATGTTTATACTTACAGTCGCCTAGAAACAGGAGGCACAGCACACCATGCAGGGCCACATGGGGAAGTACCAGGGTCAGTCATGAGGCAGAAGGAAGAAAGGGAAAAGATGGGCAGGAGCCCTTTTTTTTTTTTCCTTTGTTAAGTAATTTATTTATTACAGTACTGGGGACTGAACTCAGGGCCTCATGCTAGTTGCTAGGCAAAGTTTCTGCCACTTGAGCCATATCCCCAACCCTTTTGCTGTGTTTTAATTTGTTTTTCAAATAGGGTCTCATGCTAACTTTGCCCAGGCTGGTCTGAACTACAATCCTCCTGTCTCTACCTCTTAGTATCTGGGACCATAGGTGTATACCACCACACCTAGCGGGGGTGAGACTATGTGGTGGTTTTTGCAGGAAGAAACAGGCAAGGCAAGGTAAGTAGACTTAGGATTGGCTGGATTGAATCATTTCAGTAGGCCCTGGGACATAGGGGCTGGCTCTTGTCTGGTTCCTGATCTTAGTTGATATGGTGGCTATGATAGGTGGCCATAGCCTTCAGTATAAGGTGGTTGGGGCCAGGCATGATGGGACACACCTGTAATCCCACTAGTCAGGAGGCAGAAAGATTGAGAATTCAAGGCCAGCCTGGATTACATAAAGAGACCTTGTATCAAAAAGAGAAAAGAAAAAGTGTGATTGAAGTGTGGACTCTGGATTGGTTTGTTTGCATATGAGAGATACATGTGAGTCCTTTACTATCTTTAAGAATTTACTAGCCTTGGGTGGGATGGTCCCTCCAGGATTGGCATGACCCCAGATGTCAAAAGCATAAAAAACACAGAATAAGAAATCTTGATTAAAGCTGGGCATGGTGGTACATGTCTGTAATCTCAGCAGTCAGGATTCAGAACCAAGAGGATCTTGAGATCAATGCCAGCCTGGGTTATGGTAGCAAGACCCTGTCAGAAAAAACAGACAAAAAGTCTAGTAAAAAGGCATAAGTAGCTGGGCTCCTGTGACCCACACTTGTAATCCTAGTTACTTGGGAGGCTGAGATCAGGAGGATCATGGTTAGAATCTAGTCTGGGCAAACAGTTCTCAAGACCCCATCTCCAAAATAACCAGAGTAAAATGGACTGGAGGTGTGGCTTAAGCAGTAGAGAACCTGCTTTGCAAGTGCCTGCTCTGAATTTGAACCCCAAGCCCATCAAAGGAAAAAAACCCCAAAAAACCAAAACGATTATACAGCCATTTGTGATAGAGTTACTTCCGTGGTTGTGTAAATTACAGAGACTGGGATTGTGAGTATTCACCTAAGACATGAAAACTTCAAATTATCTTCTCAATCATACCAGGAAGATTTAAGTCTGTCTTTGAAGGGGTGGGGGTGTGGCTCAAGTGGTAGAGCACCTGCTAGCAAGCACCAGGCCCTGAGTTCAAACCCAAAAAAGAAGGAAAAAATTGGAGCTGGCTGTTCCTAGGTAGTGTTTATAGTGGCTTTTTCTTCCATGACTGTGACTAAATCAGAATCCATCTGGCTTCAGGTCAGACCCTGATTCACAGGAACAATTTGTCAGCCATGCCAGGAGGCTAGGCTATGTTTCAGGATTTGTCACGTATTTGTACATTTACGTCATAATTGCCTGGGTGGGGTTTAGCATGGTATACAACTGGCAGGAAATGCCTGCCCTGGACAGGGTCTACTTTGATTTATGATTTTTTTTTTGGTTTTGTATATGAGTGACACATCTTTGTTGCCTTCATCCACAATAATAATAGTAATTGTTAGCCATTTGTTTGCAGTCACTGAAAACAATGTCATTCCCATCAAACTGTAAAGAATAAATAGTGCTGGGCGTGGTGGTACAGACCTGTAATCCCAGAATTCCAGAGGGTAAAGCAAGAGGATCATGTGTTTGAGGTCAGCCTGGGCTACAGTAGTGAGTTCCAGGCCAATCTAGACTACATAGTGAGACTCTGTCCCAAAAGTTTAAATTTTTTTAAAAAAGAATGAATGTTTATGAATAATAGGTGCAATGTAGTATCACACAGCTGGTAATTAACATCTTAATTTACATGTGTTCTTTATTACTCTTCTGCCAGACAATGTCTCATATGCACTGTCTTAGTCTGTTTTCTGCTGCTATAACAGAATGCCTGAGACTGGGTAATTTACAAAGAATAGAGGTTTGTTTGGCTCAGGTTCTGGAGGCTGGGAAGTCCAAGGGCACTGCATTGGTATCTGACAAAAGTTTTCATGTTGTATCATGCCATGGTGGAAGGCAGAGAGAGGGCAAGAAAAGATGAGAGTGAGAGAGCAAAAGAGTATTGTTGAACTCGCTTTTTTTTCCTTTTTCTTTTCTTTCTTTTTTTTTTTTTTTTGGTGGCACTAGGGTTTGAACTCAACCTCTCCACTTGCTAGGCAGATGCTCTTCCACTTGAGCCTCTCCATCAGCCTTGGTTATTTTGGCATAACCAAAATAACCAAGAGCGAGATAGGATCTCGCTTTATTCTGGACAGGCCTGGACCCATGAACCTCCTATTTCTGTATGCACCACTTGTGCCCAGCTATTGGCTGAGGTGGAATCTCAGCCAAACCACAGTCCTCCCAAGTAGCTAGGATTACAGACATAAGCCACCACACACATCTCTTGAAATTGCTTTTTTAACCAATCCACCTTAACAATCACTAACCCACTACAGGGATAATGAGGTTAATTCATTCTTATGGCCAGACTCTCTTCCTAGACTCCACCTCCCAATACTGTTGCATTGGGGATTAAGTTTCCAACACATGGAATTTAGGGGACACATCCAAACCATAGCATGTACCCAGTGCCCAATTACAGTCACCGTAAATTTTCACCTAAATTAGAAGTGGCTTAGCATGTGGAATCCACTCCCCGAGTAAGCTTCTGAAGTGCATTCATTCAACTCTGGGGCAGACTACCCACCCCAGTGTTCACACACTGCGCTGCTAAAAACCGAAGTTACAGCTGCCTTCTTCCTGCAGACTGGCAGGTAGGTGCATTGGGGACCCAGCAGCCAGGATTGGAAGCCACCAGATTTCTTTTTCATGCTTCCACTCATGCTTGCCTGAAGCAGAGTCTTAAAATGCAGTCTTCACCCTTGAGAATACATTAGTACGGCAGTGTGTCTCAATGAGAATGAACTTCAGTGAGGGGAAAAATCAGCCTAATGAAGATAGCTGAGCTTTCCTGAAGAGTTGGTCATTAGGGCGTGGTGTGCAGCTGGGTGGTAGTGGTGAGTGCTTGCCTAGCATACCTGCCACCAAAAAAAAAAAAAAAAAAGAGAGAGAGAGAGAGAGTTACATTTTTCTTGCCTGTTGGAAACATTTTGGCCAATGGATACATGTATCCTCCAATCCAAACCCTTAAATAAATGAGCAGGTTTGGAACCCCATGACATGTCGGGCTGGTTTATAATTGCTCCGTAGAAGAACATCAGAGCCCCTGGTGTAGTTTGATGGTTGAGTTCTGTCTTCAGTGCTGGTGAGCAGAGCCTTGTGGTCCTGTCTTAGCGCATCCTGACATCCAATCTTGGTTAATTATCATTGTGCAAAGTGCCGTCCGCATGAAGCACGCCAAGCGTACGGCTCCCCACCGCACCATCTAGGTTATTTACAGGGAGCACAAACTGCTCTCTGCTTTGCACCCCCTGCAAAGAGCAAGGAGAATGTAGAAGGGATTTTTTTTTTTAATTTTTGGTTTGTTTTGTTTTACCAAAGAAAATACTGTGTGATTTCCACACTGAACGGTCACAGTGGGGACCAATTTCCTCCACTCCAGCCCCACTGCTCCAGCCAATACAGCAAGGGAAGACGCAGTTTTATTTTCTAGAAGGATCCCACCGAGGCATAAAAACTGCAGCCCAGTCTGGCACGGCGCCGGGTCCCGGAGCCCCAAGCGCCAACATGGGCAACACGCATTCTAAGGGTGGCGACAGGCATGGGGCGCTCCCTGGCCGCCCCGAGCTGTCTTTTTATGGCTCTTTCCCCAGGAAATGGAACGAGAACGTCTTCCTGGATAACGAGCTGTTGACTTCCAAGATCCTGTCGGTTCTGAGGCCCCAGTCGGAGCGGGGCTTCCGCACAAGCGACCTCCACTACCCTGCCCACTTTCTTACCAGCAACTCTGTGTTTGCCTCTGTAGCAGCCTCGCTGAAGGAGCACCCGAGGACCACCCTCCTGTCCGATGGCAGCCCGGCCCCTGCCAGGAATGTCGGCATGACGGTCTCTCAGAAAGGGGGTCCCCAGCCAACACCGAGCCAGGCCGGAACTGGGGCGCGACTCGGGTAAGCCGGGAAGCAGAGCGGTGGGTGGCACTGATCAATGGCCTCTCTGAAGGAGAGGGCCATTGTGTGGGTCTGCACTACCACTCCTCTGGATGAAATTCCCATTAACACTCGCTCTCAGGGATACCTTTTTTCTTTCTTTCTTTCTTTTCTTTTCTCTTTCTTTCTTTCCTTTCTCTCTCTCTCTCTCTCTCTCTCTCTCTCTCTCTCTCTCTCTCTCTCTCTCTTTCTTTTTTTTTTTTTGAAAATGTTGCACCCCAGGGTGTATTTGGCTTAATATACTTGGCCCTCCCTGGATAGGGCTCCTTTTTGTCCCCAAGGTGGTGCTTGGAGACTCGAACCCTGGTATGTGTGCCTTGCTTAGCTTTATGGGATGGTGAAGATGGTCTCCATATTGCACTCAGTAACATTGGGTAATGCTGAAACCTAATGCATTCACAGTGACTGTTGCATGAGTTGTTGGCGAAAGGACCTGAATGTCTTTTTCCTCTATGAAAAGCCATTCCTCTCGCTTTTGACCATGAAGCTGTACTTCCTGTAGAAGAAATTCCGTGGGCTCCAGTGGGCTCCAGTGGTCAGTCAAGGAAGCCCACCATTCATGTTCCCATATGACAGACCTCGACATTACAGTTAGTAGTAAAGGAAGAAGTCCTGGTGCTACATTGACAGTCTCCTAATTTTGTTTTGATTTAAAAAAATTTTTTTTGCAGTGCTAGGTATAGAGCCCAGAGCCTGGCACATGCTAGGCAAGTACTGTACCACTGAGCTACACCCCCATTCCAATAGTCTCTTTTTTTTTTAATTTTTTTTTTCTTTTTATTATTGTGCTGGGTGGGGGTATATGGAGCATTTGCAAAGGTTCTTACACTGTATCAAATATATCATATTAGAATTCACCCTCTCTACCACCAATAGTCTCTCCTAATTTTTAAAAATGACCTGTAACAAAGTTCAAAGTTTCTACTGAAATCTAGAAAGTTCCCCAATCATATCTAATCAGAGGGAGTCACAATCTCACTTGCCTTCATAGATTGGGTGTATGCAGGTACGTGTTTTACTCAGTCTTTTGAAATAATTGTCTTGATCGTTTCCACTTAGACCAGTCACAGGAGAGATGGATGAAGCCGACTCTGTGTTTTTAAAATTTAAGCAAGCAGCTGATGACTGTCCATCATTTACATCCTCCAATGCCGAGTCCGTTTTCCTAGAAGGTATGGTTTTCTCAGTCTCCTAAGAATAGCACATGGTCCCTGTCAGTACTGGGAAGTGCGGGGGCCTGCTTCATTGTGTCCATGGGAAAGACAAAGGGACATGGTAGCTGGGAGCCAACCAGGCTCCAGGCCCCCACCAGGAACCCCTTGTCTTTCCCTCAGATCCCTATACCGCCTCACTGAGGAGCGAGATCGAATCAGATGCCCACGAGTTTGAGGCTGAGTCCTGGAGCCTTGCAGTGGACTTGGCGTATGCCAAGAAACAAAAGAAGGAAGTGGTGAAAAGACAAGATGTCCTGTATGGTAAGGTGTCCAGCACCCTGTGCCACTATGCCAGCCCTCCTCTTACATCTTCTGTCTTTTTTCCTTTCCCTAATTCATCTGGGAATCTGGGCTCCGTGGCTAACCTCCCCTGTGACCCTGTCACCAACCCTGCCTGCTCCCCTGTCCCAGGCAGCTTTGCCTTCTGGGCCAGGGAAGAGATGATTAGGGAAGGACTTCATTAGTACTTGTCCCAGAGGATGAGCCTGATCAGGTGCCCAGGTCTGTCTCAGTCCATCTGGGCTTCTCCAACAGAATATTACAGGGTGACTTGTAAACAACAGAATTTGTTGTTGCTCAGTGGATTCTAGAGACCAGAAGTCCAAGATCAGAGTGCCAGCATATCTGGGGTCTGGTGCAGGCCCACTTCCTGGTTCATAGATGGTACCATCTCACTGTGTCCTCGAATTGTGGAAGGGACAGGAGAACTCACTGGGTTCTTTATTATAAGGACACTAATCCCATTCATGAGGGCTCCACTCTCATGACCTAATCACCTCCCAAAGGTCCCACCTCCTAAGGCCATCACCTTGAAGTTTAGGTTTCAACACATGAATTGGGCGGTAGGAGACGACACGGGACTGATATCCAATCGGTTGCAATTTGTGTCTGATCATAGACATGCACAGCTGTGGGCATTTCACACCCACAGGCTCATGGTCCTCAGTACTTTTGCTGAAATGGCTTTGAAATACCTTCCGTTGACTTCAAACACAAAACCCTCCTGTGATGTTGAGATCCCATCACATATCCTAAGTCCTCTCTTTGCTGCTTTTCTGGCCTAGGACTTGTACAACACTGGGCTGGGGAGGATGAGAGGCCTGGCAATAAGAAAGGCCAAAAGGGGACCAGATGGGGTGGCTCATGTCTGTAATCCAAACACTTAGGAGCCTGGGGGAGGAGGATAGAAGGTTTTAGGCCAGCCTAGATTACATAGTGAAACTCTGTCAAAAAAAGGAAGAAGGAAGGTAGGAAGGAGAGAAGGAAAGAAGAAGAAAAGCCACAATGCCAGGTGTGGTAGGCTTGTTTGAGTCCAGGAAGAGTTCAAAGCCA
The DNA here is from genome assembly GCF_047511655.1 of Castor canadensis. Taxonomy (NCBI): domain Eukaryota; kingdom Metazoa; phylum Chordata; class Mammalia; order Rodentia; family Castoridae; genus Castor; species Castor canadensis. The sequence goes on from NC_133399.1 coordinate 35,239,462, forward strand.
GCCTGGGCAACATAGCAAGACCCTGTCTGTTAGAAAAGAAAAACTGAGGGCTGGTGGAGTGGCTCAAGTAGTAGAGGGCCTGCCTAGGAAGCTTGAGGTCTTGAGTTCAAACTCCAGTGCAATTGAAAAAAAGAAAAAGAGAGAGAGAAAAGGCACAAGGCCTTGGGTAAGGACTTAGGTGGAGAGCTTGCAGAGGCCAGCTAAGCTAGGACAGACAGACAGCACCCTGAGTGTCCGGTGGGGCTGTGGAGCCGGCGTGGGTAAGTCCTGCTGTCCATCTGTGTCCCTGCAGAGCTAATGCAGACAGAGGCACACCACGTGCGTACACTGAAGATCATGCTGAAGGTATACTCCAGGGCCCTGCAGGAAGAGCTACAGTTCAGCAGCAAGGCCGTCAGCCGTCTCTTCCCATGTGCTGATGACCTGCTGGAGGTGCACAGCCACTTCCTGGCTCGGCTCAAGGAGCGCCGCCAAGAAGCCCTGGAGGAGGGCAATGAGCGGAATTACGTCATCCAGAAAATCGGGGACCTCCTAGTACAGCAGGTAAGCGTGGCTAGGACTGGGATGGAGCCATACAAGCCTCCACACTGTCTCTGTTCCTTCCAATAATGAAAAGATCTTGGCTCCAGTTGATCATGTGCCCACTACCTCCAGTGAACACTAGTCCTGGGCCTGTCCCAGCATGCAGCTCGTGTCCTAGAGACACAGACACCTGAATGTACCTGTCCCAACACTTGTTCACAGTTGTCTTCTGTGCTTTTGTTTGGTTTTTATTTTGGGGTTTCAACTGTTGGTTTTGGTGGTTGGAAATGTACTTCTGGATCAGAGCTATCCACAATAGGGCTCTTGAGTTCAAATGCTCACTTCTAAGCCCAAGACAAGGAAGGAAGAAGGGAGTAGCACTCCTCATCTGACCTCACACTGCTTGTCCAAAGTACCCTAGGTTAATTAATTAGGATTAATTAAAAGGCTGAGGGTGCATCCCAATGGTAGAGCATCTACCTGATATGTACAAGGCCCTGGGTTCCATTCCCAGCACCTCAAAGAAAAGAAATGTAAAATTAGAATTAAAAGAATACCTCTTCAGCTTTTTCTTTTTTCTAACATTCTATGGCCTAAGCTTATTAATATTTTTTCTTCTTCCATCTCAGGAAGCTTGTGCAATGCGCAAAGCCCCAAAGCACAAAGTTCTCTCTTTTGACCTAATGGCACCTTTAGAGGCCCTGTACCGAAGCATGTTCCTGGTTGAGGATGTTAGAAAGTGAAATTCAAGGACATTCAGTATTTATTTTAGCACAGTCAGATGAACTAGATGAAATATACACAAGCAGTTGTTTTCATGTTTCATTTATATAACATTTCCGTCCTTTTTCATATCAGTTTTCAGGTGAAAGTGGGGAGAGAATGAAAGAAAAATACGGTGTGTTTTGTAGTGGCCACAATGAAGCAGTCAGTCATTATAAGTTATTACTGCAGCAGAACAAGAAATTTCAAAACTTGATCAAGGTAAAAAAAAATTTTTTTTTAATTAAAATTTTTTCTTCACCCTTTGCTTTTTCCACAGAACCATAGCAACTTGGGATTTGGGAATTGTAAGATGTTCTAAAGCAAGAATGTTTACAGTCTGATTTTGTTTTTTAACTATAAACCCATTCAGAACATTTCAGAGAAATCTCACTTAGAACTCTAAAACATAAAACAAAGCATATCCAGGGATCTGTTTCTTGCCACCTCAGGGCTGCCTGAGACAGCTCTGCAGGACCCCAGTGTGGAATCTTTCTTTCTTTTCTGAGATAGTCTCAGTATGTAGCCCAAGCTGGCCTGAGATGCAAGATACTCCTGCCTCAGCCTTCCAAATGTTAGGATTACATGTGTGTGCCCCTAAACCCAACCATAAGGGTCCTTTGCAGAGACCATCCCACCCTGGGAACCACCCAACCACCCCATTCTGCCTGTAGAGGCACCAGTGAGGCGTGTGGAACTGCACATCTCTTCCCCTTGTGGTCCCCATTTGTCCCCTAGGAGATGACCCACTTGCCTCCTCTGCTTGAGAGTGGGCAGGCACATGAAGCCCAGAACCAAAACCCCTCCCTTTAGCCACAGTCAGCCCAAGCCAGACCCCACCTCTTGCATCCCAGAAGCAACACTTAAGTAAAGTCACTGAGTTCCATCAGCAATTGCCTTTTCAGCAGCCCTAGGTCACTGGATTCCAAACTCTACATCAGCTTTACAGGCTGCTTCCTGTGCCCCAAGGACTTTGGCTTTCAACAAGTAGTGGTCTGAAGTTAAGAATGACATGTATTTAAATTTTGTCCCATGCAGCAATGCACATCTACAGTCCCAGCCTCTCAGGAAGCTGTGGTGGGAGGACTGCCTGAGCTGAAGATTTAAGGCCAAGTTGGAAGACAAAGAGGAAATCCCTACCATCTCAGAAAAAAAAAAAAAAGTTCCCTGATTATCACAGTAAATGGGTGTGAAAGGAAGGGATTTAGCTGGGGGGTATGGTGGTGCATGTAGGAGGAGCAAGAGTTCAAGACCAGCTGGATGCTGGTGGCTTGTGCCTGTAATCCTAGCTTCTTGGGAGGCTGATATCAGGAGGATAGAGGTTCGAGGTCAGCCCAGGCAAATAGTTCATGAGACCCTATCTCCAAAATAACCAGAGCAAAATGGACTGGAGGTATGGCTCAAGTGGTAAGAGTGCCTGCTTTGCAAACTTGAATCCCTGAGTTCAAACCCCAGTGTCACCAAAAAAAAGTTAAAAGCCAACCTGGGCTACATAGCAAGACCCTGTCTCAAATACAAAAAAGAAAAGGAAAAGAAAGAAAGGAAGGTAAAGAGTTGCTTTCAGGCCAAAATTTACCTGGCAATAGCAGAATGAGCTACAGCATGAGCTAGAAACACCTAGAAAGTGCAGTCAGTTCAGTAGTGAAGGGGTTTGTCATGAAACCTGCATCCACAGACTCACAAACCCCTCAGTGATGCTCTGGTGCTGTAAAGAAGGAGCTCTTGGCAATTGCTGGCATTCCTAAAATGCGCCAAGAGCCGTGGGAGCAGCCCACAGAATGTGTGGTATGCTCTGCAGCACTCAGGAAGCTCGTTTTTGGCCCCGCCAGGAAGTGAGTTCAAGTGGCCGCTTCATTGATTCTCAGCCAGAGGTGTGTGTGCATCACAGGCCAGCAGGGAGCCAGTCTGGAACGGTCTAGTTCCAGAGGGTTCTGGAAAGACAAGTCAGCCAGGATCAGGATCTTCGTTTACACACACGTGAGCTTTTTGACTTGGGATTTTCAAGTCAGGGTCTTGCGTATAGATCAGGTTGGTCTCAAACTCCCAATCCTCTCACCTCCCAAGTGCTGGGATTACTGGCTTTCCCTTTCTCTTTAACAGGTCTTGGAGGTGCAAAGGAGAGGCCATGTTTGCTTGTTTGGCCTTTCTATATATTTAGATATCCAGTGTATGTCCCCAACAAAGCAGCAGAGGAAAGGTTCCTGGAAAGCTGAAAAGGAAAGAGCCCCAGGCCTTGGAAACTGATGGTTAACTGACTGAGCAGGAGATAAGATGTTAACACAGTGGTTTGTGTCCCATTTCATAGAAACTCGGCAACTTCTCCATCGTGAGGCGGCTTGGTGTGCAGGAGTGTATTCTTCTGGTTACTCAGCGCATAACCAAATACCCCGTGCTGGTGGAGCGCATCATTCAGAACACAGAAGGTAGGCACGCACTCCCCACTGCTTCACCCATCAGGGCTGCCACGGACAGGTGTCTGGCCCACTTGCTCCATATTTCAGCAATGGAATGGTTAAATTCCCCTGGGAATCCACGATGCAAAGTGCTGGGGTTTCCTACACAAGAAAGATAGGGCAGTCAGCAGTTGAGGTCAGAGGCTGATCTCTTCTGCTCAGCGTGACATCCTCCCCCTAGCATAGGCTGAGCCAGTGCAGGTCCTGAGGCACTATCTGTGACCTGGACATACAGGTGATTTATAAGGTCATTCTGGCTTATCCAGAAATGCCCATAGAGACCTTTGTGTTACATGACCAAGGGCAAGAGAAGGATGTGCCTGGAGCCACAGAGGGCAGAAAGAAAGGTCATATAGACTGCCCAGGAGTTCTTGGGGGCCAGGCATCATGACCACACCTGTCACATCTCCCATGGATTCGGGCCATGGGAGAATGAGCAAGTTCCCCTACCATGTCCTTGAAGTGGGAAGAGCCTACTCTAGGTCATGACAGGAGATGGAATGAGTCTTTTATGAAGAACTAGAGGACTTAAAGGGAGTCTGTGTGCCAACAAATGGCTGGAGGAGCTGTGTGGGGCAGTTTTTGTCATTTGAATTGCACTTGAACTTCCATATTCAATAGAAGTTCTACTTAGGTACCAAACTCTGGGCCATTACATTTATTTTGTTGAACCATTTCCATCCCAGGAATTATGTAGGTGGGACATCATTCTCAAGAGTCCCTGAGCAGTGGCCCCACAGAATGCACTTCACAGATCCCAACCCACCCATACATGGTGAATCCACTTCTGTTATTAGTGTGGGCCAAGAAAGACACTAACTCTGCTGTGTTGCACAACAGCTGGCACTGAGGACTACGAAGACCTGACCCAGGCCTTGAATCTCATCAAAGATATCATCTCACAAGTGGACGCCAAGGTCAGCGAATGTGAGAAGGGCCAGCGCCTCAGGGAGATTGCTGGGAAGATGGACTTGAAGTCCTCCAGCAAACTCAAGAATGGGCTCACCTTCCGGAAGGAGGACATGCTGCAGCGGCAGCTCCACCTGGAGGGCACACTGTGCTGGAAGACCACATCAGGACGCTTGAAAGGTAAAGCCATGGCACCTCTAATGGGTGCCATGTTCGATTGGTGGGCACCATCTTGGATTGGCACCAAGCTAGACAAGAACACACCGAAACAAGCAAGACCTGCCATCCTGGGCTTCAGTCAGTAGGGCAGAAAGAGAAACTAGTAAACACACACATATACAAAAAAGTTAAAAGTGTGGTAAATGCTTTAAAGGAATCAGCAGGCTGCAATGAGAGAGAATTAGATGGAGGAAGGATATCTTGTCTAGACAAGGCTTCTTTGCCAGACACTGGTGGCTCACACCTGTAATCCTAGCTACTTGGGAGGCTGAGATCAGGAGGGTCGTGGTTTGAGGCCAGCCTGGGCAAATAGTTCATGAGATTCCCATCTCCAATATAATTAGAACAAAATGGACTGGTGGTGTGGCTTAAGCAGTAAAGCGCCTACCATTACAACAAAAAAGAGAACCTTGTGGCGTGCACGCAGGACAGGAGCCCTGGCTTTTGCTCTGATTGTATTGAGCTGCAGCCAGTGAAGGGACATCTTAAGAGGGAACTCTTAGCATTCATTGATGCTAAATGTTGAACTCAGGAACATAATGGGGAACTGTGAATTAGAAAATGAGGGTCAGGCAGAAGAAGATGCCTGAAGCCCTCCTGGGACTGGGCAACTGCCATGCTGCCCAGCAAGATCCACTGGACGGGTGGCCTGAGTCTTTTCCTTGTGTGCTGTCTCTTCAGATGTCCTTGCTGTCCTGTTGACTGATGTGCTTTTGCTGCTGCAAGAAAAAGATCAGAAATACGTCTTTGCTTCCGTGGTACGTATCCAGCATAAAGAATAAAGAGTCTGACTTGCTGGGACTTTGTGAGGTGGTTCCCCAAAGAAGGCAGCTGGGGGGCTACTTTGACAAGACAGAGAAAGCAAGCCCCCATGGGAAGATACACCATGAGTTACACTGTGTGGACCCAGGTCCTCCAATGATCAAATCCATATATTTTAAAACCTTTTTTTTTTCGGGGCGGAGGGGAGGTGGCCCAAACAATGTATACACATGTGAGTAAATGTAAAAACAATAAAATTTTTAAAAAAAAATTTTTAAGCTGGGAAAAAAAAAACAACCTGCTTTTATATTCCTTCTACATATTTTGAACTTTCCCCTCCCGGGATGTCTTATTCTGCAGCATGGTATTTGATGGCTCCTTGCTTGCTCTTCTGTTTCATAGCATCCTGTATGTCTGTTGACTGTCCTCTGTTGTTGGGACATCACTGTGAGCAGTCTTTATTAATCCATTCTCTTGTTAATGGGCACCTGTGTTGTTTTGCAGTTTGGGGCATTTACAAATAGAGCTGCTTTGAATGTCTGTGTCATCCCATGTTACTGGCTGTATTTTGAAGGTCATGCCAAAAGAATTTTGTGATGGACAGGAAGGAAGTGTGAGAGAAAGTGGGGAGCCATGACTTAGAGAAATTAATAGATTTGACTAGAAGCCACCAAGGAACACTCAGGCACTCTCTGTCCCCAGGTCCTGAATAAGAGATGTCTGAGTTTTCTAGGGCTGCTGTGAGTAATACGCCACACTGCAGGAAATTTCTGCAGTGGCTCACACTGCAGAAATTTCCTGTCTCACAGCTCTGGAGGCTGGAAGTCCAAGATCAAGGAAGATACCAGCAAGGCAGGTTCTTCTGAGGCCTCTCTTCTTGGCTTGTAGACAAGTGTCTTCTCTGTGTGTCTTCACACAGCCGTGCCTCTGTACACTTCTATGTCCTAATCTTCTCTTATAAGGACACCCATCCTGCAGAAAGACTCATTTAACTTGATGATTTCTTTAAAGGCCCTGTCTCCAAATGCTGTCACATGCTGAGGTTAGGACTTAAGCATATTAAAAGGGGGGGGGGTTGCTGAGGACACAACTCAGCTCATAGATGTACCTTTTCCTTGTCTATTGTAGCAGTCTCACTTGACCAAATATCGGACTGGGAATACTGGTTGGCTGTGGGTGACTAGAGGTCTAGGGACCATAGGAGGATTTTTTTTTTTTTGGTCATTGTTATATATTATGGACTGTTGTAATTTTGAGTTTTATAAAATGTACATGCATTGCTGATTATTATTTGTTTTTAATTGCCTCTGCACCTGTGGTCCCAGCTACTTGGAAGGTTAAGGCAAGAGAATCACTTAAGCCCAGGAGTTCAGGACCAGACTGGGCAATATAGCAAGACCCCATCTTAAAAATAAAATTAGTCATTAAATTGACACATTTAAAGGATAGTAGGAGCCAGTCATGGTGATGGACACCCGTCATCTCAGCATGGGGTCTGAATTGCAAGTTTGAGGCCAGCTTGGGCTACATAGCAAGACTGTGTCTCTAAAAGACAAAACAACAGCAAAAAAAAAAAAAGGATACTAGGATATCATTATAATAGTCTTTTTTTCTCCCAGTTTGCAAAATATTTCTGCTTGAATTATTTACAAAGAAATGGGGGCTCGTGAGTTTCTCCCCCATCCTTGAGATTTGTGGTCCCTGTGCTGTTTCATGCAACAGGCAGCAGGTGACCTCCCCACTGCCTTCTACCCATGCAGGACTCGAAGCCACCCGTCATCTCTTTGCAAAAGCTCATCGTGAGGGAAGTGGCCAATGAGGAGAAGGCCATGTTTCTAATCAGCGCTTCCCTGCAAGGGCCTGAGATGTATGAGATCCACACCAGCTCCAAGGAGGACAGGAACACCTGGATGGTCAACATCCGGAGAGCTGTGGAGAGGTGAGAAAGCAGGTGCCCCACCCCAGTGTGTGTGCTCTTTTTGCAGACTGCCCAACAACCTTGAGCTCCCTGAGAGATGCCTTGCTTTTCTTCTCTCTCATCCCACCTTGGTTTTCTGTCCACTCACTTCTCAAAAAATGGACAGATGGTGCCATTCCTGCCCCTTCTGATAATAGCCCAGCCTGTCAAATGCTTAAAAGGCCTGGATGTCTGTGGCCAGGGGGCATAAATGGACCAGGCAGAACTAACCTGGACCTTTCTGCATTCATGGGCCACTAGAGCAGTCATGACGGGCCTGCCCCCTCAGTCTGAAGCCAAACCCAGTATAGCATGTTGTGGTGTCCTGTCCTCTTTCCTCAGGCCAAGCACCCTCAGAGCCCCAACCCCATGTTTGCTCCTTCCTGCCTGACTTGGAATGTGCCTGACAGACAGGCAAGGGGAAGACTGGCACGCAATCCCAGCTGGCCTCCTGGTCCTTCTCTCAGTGCCTGGAGGCTTCCCACTCCCTGGCCTACCCCGAGCTCCCTCTATGCTCAGTAGCTTCAGCTCTGAGGAGCTCATAGCCTCCTGCTCTTGGTGGTCCCTAGCAAGCAAGTTGTGGTTGCCTCCTCCACATTGTAGCCAGACACTTTTAAGACCTGTGCCCAAAGCCAAGCATGGTAGCACACACCTGTAATCCCAGCACTTGGGAGGCTGAGGCAGGAGGATCTAAATTCAGGGCCAGCCCGAGCTACATATTGAGACCCTGTCTCAAAAACAAAACAAATAAAATAAAATATTTACCTAATTATCTCCTGGGGCTTTGAGGCAAGATACATGTTGGTGGCTCTCTTTCTCTTCTCAATTTCTCCTTTTCCTCTAAGCTAAATCTCTCACAAAATCAGAGATGCTCTTGGCAGCTTGGTCTGCAGAGCCAGGGTCAGTGTCTGAGGCCAGCCAGCAAGGGAGGCAGTAATGCCACCTGTCAGCAAGGGAGGCAGTAATGCCACCTGTCTCGTCTCCCACAGCTGTCCTGACGAGGAGGAGGGGCCCTTCAGCGAGGCTGAGGAGGAGAGAAAGGCGACTGAGGCCCGTGCCATGAGACTCAGGGACTTCCAAGGTAAGGGAGCAGGTCCCTCATGCGGTCCCCAGCCTCTCAGTGGCATCTCTATTCTGTCCCATTGGGGCTAGCAGGGAGGGAATCACCACCCAGTGACCAGCCGTGAGCTGTTACAAGGTAGTGGTGTTCTGGATACTGCATGGCCTGTAGGGGTGTGGAAAGGGAGCAAGTGGACCGCTGGGCCTGATAGCCCCTTCCACACCTGGCAGTTCAGCTACATATGCTCCCCCTCCCCATCTTCCACCCCTCCTGCTCTTCATTCAGGCAGGAGTTCCATGTAGATGTCACTACAGAGGAGTCCCATGGGGACTCTGTAATATCACAGGTCCCCACAGCCGCCTCCTAGGGCCAGTCAGATCCAGAGAGCCTGGCTTTGTGACCAGGGCCTCCCTGAGCCCTGGCTTCCTTCTCCCTGTTCATTTTTTAACCACTTTATTAAGGTGTAATTCACATACCACATAGTTCACCCATTTCTGTGGCTTTTAATGTATTCATAATTATGCAGCCATCACATCAGAGTGTTTTCATCACCCTAAAAACACAAAACAAAACAATCCCCATGAGCAGTCAGCCTGTCCCCTCCCCAGCCCCTGGCACCCATGAGTGTACCTTCTGTCTCTAGATTCACCTGTTCTAGACATTTTCTATCAATGGGGTCACACACTGTGTGGCCTTTTGTGTCTGGTTCTCTCACTGCACATAACATCCTCAAGGTCCTTCCATGCCCTACCGTGTGTCAGAGCCTCATTCCTTTTCATGGCTGAATGATACTCCGTTGTGAGAATGAACCACGTTGTATTTCTACATTCTCTTTCCCATTTTTAACAGATCGCTGTGAGAGTTCAGTGTGGTCATTGCCAAGAGCAGTTTCATTTAATGCCTTGTTGTCTTGAGCAAGTCCCTTCTGTTTACTAACTACATTATCTAATTTTAAATTAAGTAACACTGCACTGAAGGTGTGGCTCAGTGGTAGAGCTCTTGTCTAGCAGGTGCAAGGTTCTGGGTACCATCGCCAGTACCAGAGGGAAAAAAATAAATAAAAATCAGTGGTGAAAACCTCGACCCAAGGGCCTGAAGGAAGACTTTTGAGTTTAACAATCTCAGTCTTCTTTGAGTAACTAAGATTATAGATGTGGGCCACCAGTACCCATAAAAATCTCAGTCTTCTGAGTCCCAGCCTTATAAATGGGCCCGTTGCTGTTCTTACCCATACTGACAGTGTTTGGTATCCATAATGGGGATGGGAGGGACGATCGGAGGACAGGACCACTACCTCACTTCATGGGAATGTTGGAGGGAAGGAATGGCCTGCCTCAGGACAGGGAGTTGCCCTCATGGGGCTCGAGGTGAGCAAGAGCGCCCCATCCTCACAGCCTGATGCCAGCTCCCATGGGCACTGGATCCCAGGGAAGGCTGGCCAGGCTGATAACCACCTCCACATCTTTTGGCAGAGCGACTGAGCCTGAAAGACCAGCTGATCGCCCAGAGCCTCCTGGAGAAGCAGCAGATCTACCTGGAGATGGCTGAGATGAGCGGGTTTGAGGACTCCTCCCAGCCCAGAGGCCTCTTCCGCGGGGGTGACCCCTCGGAGACCCTGCATGGGGAGCAGATCCTCAGGTCGGCCATGAGTGAGAGTAAGTTGGTGCCTACGCCTGCTGCGTGGTATCCTGCCTGGGTGGGCTTCTGGGCCAGGGCCATATGCCACCAGGGCAGGTCTGGTAGGGCTCAGAGACAGCACTGACCCCCACCTACATGAGCTGGACTGACGGTCCTTAGACATGATTCAGCCTGGTCCCTCACTGCAGGCTTACTATAACTTTTGCTTTCTTTTTCCTTTTGTGATACCGCATCTGGAACCAGGGCCTTATGCATGCTAGGCAAGTGTTCACCTCTGAGCTAATGCACTTTCTCTCCCAGTCAACAAATACTCCCCACATGTCATCGTTGACCCCAGGGATCTAAAGTTGACTGGCACAGTTCCCCCTTCTTTCTGAAGTAGGTGCCTGATGATGTCCCCAGGAAAACACACATGCACACTCAGTGGGCCATTTCAGGGGACTTCCAGTGCCCAGCAGCCCTCCCTGGGCCAGGAACCCCAGTCCTTGCTCTAGGGAGCTGCTGAACATTAGCAGCCATGGTGGAGGCCCCTGGTCAGCAGTACCCTGCTATCTCCATGCCTGTTGTGCCCCAGCCGTGCTGAGGCCCTTCTGCTAGCCTGGTATCCGGGCCAGCTATGGGGAGCTCTCAGACCCACTGGAACTCCTAGAAGCCCTGACACAGCTGCTGGGCCCCATGCTACCAATGGGGTGGGCAGCCAGTACTCAGTCCAATCTTTTCAATAGCAAATGAGACACCACCAGCCGTGACCTACACTGTCTTTCCACCTGTTTCTCCTTTGGGCATAGTTCTTGCCCCCAAGGATATTTGCATACCCTGCACCTGGGCCTGGGATGTTCTTCTTCCCACCTCTTCACCTAGCCAAAGACTTTTGGCCCTAAAGGGCCATATGTGGGCCGCCCCTCCCCATAAGGGCCACCTTCCTTCACAAGTTCCATGTTCATGTTTGCTACTAGACTAATAGGACCTTGTCAGTCTTATACCCAACCCCTGGCCTGGGGCCTAGACGCAGCAGCTGGCTGGGCCGGAGGGGAGGGAAGGGGGGCATGAGGAGCCCACACAGCCCCTCCTCATGGGCATTTCCTAGCCCTTAGACATGGGTTGACAGGTCCTGGTTGTAATACCAGCTGTGAGGGAGAACAGAGAAACTGGGGGTTAGAATTCCATGCCAGACACCTTGAAGTGAGGATGGTCACTGCCACGTGAGCTCCTTGGCCCTCAGGTCTTGGCTGCCCACTGCCCCCCGGCATGCCTCTGAAGGGTGACTTGTTCCTCCTATGTCCTCCCATAGTTGAAGGCATCCAGAGCCTGATCTGCAGGCGGCTGGGCAGCACCAACAGCCAGGCAGAAGAAGGCAGCAGCCCTGTGGGCCTTCCCCGGAGGGCTGAGACCTTTGGGGGTTATGACAGCTCGGGCAGCCCCAACAAGAGTAAGTATGTCACTCACCTCTGGGGCTGTGGCTTGGGACGCTCATTAGCAGCAGATCTGAGTGTCCTCTGAGGGTGTGTCATTTCTTAGAACATTCTGGAGCCTTCCGGGTGTTGTGGGACAACACAGTGTTGTGACAGCAGCACTCAGCACAGCCTGTGTCTCCACTGGTCACTGTGCTAGAATAGTCACCACCTTGCCAAAGGCCAGCAGACAGTGGCTCGGCCTGGATTTCCTACTTGGGTGGGAGCTGGGATTAGAGGAGGAAGGTTCCACATCCACAATGTCCTCACACACCTAACTTGGGGTTCCCAGATGGCAGTTTTAAGAAGAAGGTCTACAGCAACGACCCCAGGCCTCAAGACTGGCGGGGTCCTGTCAGCAGCCCAGACTCAAAGCAAGGTGACAGTGACACCCCAGTGGGATGCAAGGAGTCACCACAGGCGGTATGTGGCTTCCAAAATATCAGTTCACTGGGTAGTCTGTCCAAGCCTTTGTAGTTGTCATTCCCAGTGTGACCAGCTTCTCTTGGGGCCATTTCTTTGACTCATGGTGACATCTTTGAGTACTATTCTGTTTTAAGGTGAACTAATAGTGTCTCTGCCCAGCTTCCTGTGCAGGCAGGTGATTTTGTACTTTGGTCCTTTTGAGAATAACAGGAGGTACCCCTGGAGGGAGGCATGGGAAGGGCCAGGTCCAGAGCAGTGCCCATGGCTTCATCAACAGGCCAAAAACCCCACACTGGGGCCACAGGCCATCAGTCAGCACAGGTATGATAATACCTACTTGATGAAACTGGTATCTTGCTGGCTCTTCTCTCCCTTTTGACTGGGAAGGCCCATGGCCTGCTGACCTTACCAAGGTTTGGGCCCAGAGGCCAAGGCCAACTGTCTCAGACTGGCTTTGAGGCTTGGATTGGCCTCTGTGCCTGGAACTGCCACACAAGCTTCACATCTGAGCCTACTTTACCATGCATCTGTGACAACTGCCTCCCAGGCTGCCCACACTCTCATTTTCTAGACTCCCTGATGGACATTAGTGGGAGACCACTGGGCCTGTGTGTCTCGCCCCAACCCCCACCAGTTGTGGCCCATCCAGGGTCCTTTCTGTTCCCCATGCCAAGGGCATGTCTTGTCAATAGTAAGTGGGCCTGGCACCCTTGAGTGTGTTCTCAGATGCTCTGTGATTTGGCCCTGTTGTCTTCCCAGGTGGAGATGCAGGGTGCAGAGACTGGCCCCCGTGTGCCCACTATCCTGGAATCGGAGGTAGGTAGCTGCTCATCCATCTCCCCCGGACTGGTGTGCATGCCCCCCTTGCACCTTTGTGTGCAGAACCCAGAGTATGTCTGTCTGCCTTTCTCTCTACAGCTTGTCCAACGGGTCCAGACACTGTCTCAGCTGCTCCTCAGCCTCCAGGTACAGGGGCATAAGGGAGGGACTGGCCTCACCTGCCCTTTCCTTGCTGGCTGGGTCTGGGCGAGGGTGTGGCCCTCACCGACCCTGTCCACGGCACTGTCGGCAGGCTGTCATCGCTCAGCAGGACAGCTACGTGGAGATGCAGCGGGCTGCCATCCAGGAGCGGGAGAAGCAGTTCCGGCTGCAGTCGACACGGGGGAACCTGCTGCTGGAGCAGGAGCGGCAGCGCAACTTCGAGAAGCAGCGCGAGGAACGGGCGGGCGTGGAGAAGCTGCAGAGCCAGCTGCGGCAGGAACAGCAGCGCTGGGAGCGCGAGCGCCAGCGCCAGCTGCAGGAACTGGAGCGCGCCGGCGCCCGGCTGCAGGAGCGCGAGGGCGAGGCGCGGCAGCTGCGCGAGCGGCTGGACCAGGAGCGCGCTGAGCTGGAACAGCAACGCCAGGCCTACCAGCATGACCTGGAGCGCCTGCGGGAGGCCATGCGTGCTGTGGACCGCGAGCGTGACCGGCTAGATCTGCAGCGCAGGCTCAAGAAGCAGAACACGGTTCCAGGGGCGCTGCCACCCGAGGCACTGGCAGAGGTGAGCCAGGGGCTCATGAGTGCTTGTGTGCCTGATGTGGAGGTCTACATGTGCATTTGCATGTGAGGCAGAGTGTCAGAGAGCATGAGTGTGCTGTGTAAGAATAAATAAAAAAATAACCAGGGGGGAGGCACAGCTCCACTGCAGCATTCATGAAACCCTGGCTTCCATCCCCAACGTCAAAAAAAAAATGGATGCAGTGATGGATGCCTATAATCCCAACTGATTGGGAGGCTGAAGCAGCAGGATCACTTGAACCCAGGAGTTAAGCGGCCACTCTGGGCAAAAATAAGGTAGCAGTGCACTATCTTAAAAAACAAGTCAGAGCCTGGCACAGTGGCTCATGTCTATAATTCCAGCTACTTGAGAGGTGGCAATCAGGTTTAAGGCCAGTGGGGAGATAGAGTAGTTCCAGAGACCCCATCTCAATCAGTTAAAAAACTGGATGTGGTGGTGTGTGCCTGTCATCCCAGCTAGGCAGGAAGCATAAGTAGGAGGCTTGAGGTCCAGGCCAGGCCCTGGACATTAATGAGAGACACTATCCAAAAAAATAAGAAAAGCAAAAAAAATACTGGGGGTGTGGCTCAGGTGGTAGAGCACCTGCCTGGAAAGCTCAAGGCCCTAAGTTAAAACCCCCATACCGCCAAAAAAGAAAAAGTAAACAGGTGACATTGCATGTACATGTGTGTGTGTTTAAGAGTGAGATCACATTAACAGCTCAGAAATGGGACGAATGCTGCAAAGTAGAACTTCTCTCAGAACCACTGTTAAGCAGGTGCCAGCACAGTGCTGCATAAAACACAGTCAACACCTTAGAAACTTTTTTAAAAAACGTAGTTTATAGTCAGACATGGTGGCACATGCCAGTGATCCTAGCTAATGCTGAAACAGGAGGATCTTGAGTTTGAGGCTACATAGTGAGACTTTCAAACAAACAAAAACAAGTGGTTTATGTGCGGGGTGCTACAGATGTGTGTGACTATGTTCATGTATGAGTGTGCGTAAGCATATGTATGACTGAGTGCTCATGTGGGTGTTTTGGGGACCGACAATGACTGACTTCAGCCTTAACCATGGCTCTGTGCCATGGTTAAGTTCTTAGCCCCTCCCAGCTAAGAACTGGAAGAGGAACTGGGTGGTCACACCTGCTTATCTCAGACCAGTGTCAGGCATTGCTTGGTTCTTTCTGTCCCAGCCCAAAGGCATCCCAGGAGTGGCAAGCCTGGTGGGCCTCTTTCTGCACATCTAAGGAGAATGGACACTGGGACATGTCCTCTGTCGCTCTTTCAGGCCCAGCCCCCAAGCCACTCTCCCAGCTTCAATGGGGAAGGGCTGGAAGGGCCTTTGGCCCTGCCCAAAGCCCCGGGGACCCGTGTGAGCATGCTGCTGTCTAGTTCAGGGCCTGAGTACATGGAACACCCTGAGGTGGCTCGCCGGGACAGTGCTCCAGCTGAGAGCCGTCCAGCCAAGAGTGAGGTTCCCATACAGCTGCTCAGCACCACCAACCAGATCCAGCGGCAGGCAGCTGTTCAGCAGCAGATCCCCACCAAGCTGGCTGCCTCCACCAAGGGCGGCAAGGACAAAGGTGGCAAGAACAGGGGCTCCCAGCGCTGGGAGAGCTCAGGTGAGCCAGCCCCATCCCTAGAGCCCAGGGCCCTCTGCATGAGGTAGACAGTCTCCAGTGTTCCCCTTTCCCCCTTGGTCTGGGAGGTGCACCGTGGGAAACTTACGAGACTAAGCCTTCCCTCTGAATAGAGGCCTTTGTCCCAGAAACAAAAATTGAAATGACAGTCCTTTTCCCACCTCAGACCTTAAAGGGAGATGAGGGGCAAGGGAGCATCAGACTAGGGCATAAACAAGAAGTCACTTAGGACTACACAGCTGGGACACAGGACAGGTGCTGGGATCCTACCCAGTGTCCTCATTCGACAGAGGGGGACACTGAGGCCCAAGGCACCAGCCTCTTGCCCTTGGGTGCCCTGCCCTGCCCCTGGTTGACACCAGGGATGTTTTGGTATGTTGTCAAGTAGAGCTTATGAGTCTGTGGGCCTCTGTGGGAATGTGGGACGTGGGGAGGCCTGGCAGCCCTGGAGGCTCCCAAGTGGCCCTGAGCGAGGCCCAAGCACCTTCCCTCTTCCAGCATCGTTCGACCTGAAGCAGCAGCTGCTTCTCAACAAGCTTCTGGGCAAGGATGAGAACACCTCTCGGAACCGCCGGTCACTGAGCCCCATCTTGCATGGCAGCCATGGCTCTGCACCTGCCGCAGGTGAGCCCAGCCGCCGGGCAGCGGGGCCGCCTGACTCACCTGGCAGCCCCTCTGATACCCCCTCTATGCCCCCGGCCCCCTCTCTTTTCCAGACCCCTGCTTCCCAGCCCTGAGTCCCACCCTGGTTGACATCACCCCCGAGGTCATCTCCCTCAAGGCTGGGGGCACATCCTTCCCACCCGTGCCCCCATCCCCCTCGCCACTGCCAGCCACACCACTGAACTCTAAGGATGAAGCCAGCAAGGAAGACGTCATCTTCTTCTGAGGGGGCCAAGGCTGCAGGAGCAGGCTTCTCTCTGTCCTGCCTACTCTCTGTGTCTCTGGGGATCCCATGGGGTGACTGCGCCTACCTAGCTGTCCCCCTCCCCTACCCGAGCACATCCCTGATGCCCACCCAGCCAGGGTTGGCCTGTTGGTGCTTTGGGTCTTGTGGCTCTTTTTGTAGGATTAGCAGTGATGCTTGGGTAATTTCCTGAACTTCTTTACATATGTGTACATAAAACAAAGTTTTGAATGGAAGGTTGAACCCAAGCTAAACCAAGGAGCTGTTTTAATCTGAAGCACCCCTTTGGATAGGAGAGAGGTGAACTCCTAGCTGGTTCCCCAGGGAGCCAGAAGACAGGCCAGACCTCAGTCTCAAGAGCACTGGCTCCAGGCCAGGCTCCATGGCCACTAGGAAGCAGGAGAGTGTCAAGTCGTTGGGGCTCCAGAAGGGAGGTGGCATCGGCTGCATCTGTCCGTAGTTGGGCAGAATCCCCTTATAAAACAGAGGCCCACAAGGGTCACAGAGAACCTTGGCCAGTGAGTGTGCTGGGCAGGAGCAGAGAGGGCTACAGCAGGGTGGATGGAGAGAGAGCGCCCATGGCGTGCTTGGCAGCTCAGCTCAAATGGGGCTGGGCTGCTTGTGATTTGGAGATTTTCCAGATTCTGCTTCTTGAGGGCATCTGCCATTCCCTACTACTTGGCCTGTCTGGGGGGAGAGGGGACAAGCCCTAGGCTCCTCAGGTCGGAACGTCCTCAGTTCCAGGGCTGCTAGGAGGAAGCCCCCAGGACCACTGTCCTGCCTGCTGGAGTGGTGGGGCCTTTTCCCAGGGCAAGTGGAAGAAATGCCCAGAACATTGCCAGTGAGTGGGCAGATGACTGTGTTGGTGGCACCTGATTTGCTGTGGCGTGTTGCAGCCTGTGGGTGGCTTCCCTGGGAGGAGTTGGGACAGGGGTATGGGGTGGTCTTAAATGCCCAGTGTAAGGCCAGGCCATGCACCTCCCAAAGCATTGGCAGCAGGACTGGGGCCTAGGCTGGTCGTTCTTGTTGCCAGAAAGGAGCACGTGGGCACCGGCCAAGGCCAAGCCATTCTCCTGAGCCCAGAGTACTGAAGAGCCCCAGTGGGGACTCGATACTTACGATGAACCTGCAGAGCTGACCCTATGATCCCCAACCAGTGAGCAAGGACATTCCTATGCTCAGGGACAGGTGGGCACAGGGGACAGGAAATCTTGTCAGAAACCTCTAACGTGAGCCCGCCCACAGCCAGGGTGCCTGCTCAGTGCCACAGGCTCAGGAGGGTGACAGGGTGCTGAAAGTGGCAGTTCCTAGTGACTTCTGAGCACAGCAGGCGGTGTGGTGTCCCATCCTCATCCCGACTCCTACCCTGGTCCTTTTCCATCAGCAGTGCTGTCCTGTGTCCTGAGCATGTCCCCACACCAGATCTCATCCGTGCCATGTTTCTAATCAGTGTTTTGTATTTTTGTACTGAGATGTATTGGAGCACTTTAAAAAAGCTGACTCTAACTTCCTGCTCTGTCATGATGAGAACATTCCTGAACCACTGCACTGGGTGACCTTCCAGCCACGCGCCCCTGAGCCTACATGCTCAGGTCCCATCCCCCAGATGCCACAATTCCTTGGACTTGGAGAATTTCAAGGAGCTTCTGCTCGGCCATACCATGGGAATCAGTGCCTCCCCACCAGGCAGCCAGGGGTTCTCAGTCCTGCTTGGCGCGTGGTAGGGTGATGCCACTGGTGTGTCTCCTCTCACCAGCACCCAGGCCACTCCTGGGTAAAGCCCAGTGCTATCTGTCAAGTTGGTGGCCAAGCAGCATCCTGTTTGTGGGATCTGTGCACATCATCTTTGCCGATTGTGACCATGATCTTTAGCCACCTACAATTATTTTTCCAGCAATTACGATGGGTCCTCATCACAAGATATTTCAGAACCACCCTAGAACTTAAGACCAGATTCTAGCAATAAAAGTGTCTAAGAGGACCTCTGAGTGAACTTTGTTTTTTTTTTTTTTTTTGGTGGGGGGGGGTGTGCTACAGGGGACACTAGGAACTGGCAAAGGGTAGGCAGGTGCTATGAGCACATGGGACCATGCAGATGGAGCAGGTGCAGAAGGTGGGAACCAGCTGAAAACACCAGTGCTGCCCTGGCCAGTCCTCGCTGCTGGGAAGCTGCAACCCAGCCTAGGCCACAACGGGGGTGCCAGCCTGTCAGGAGCCCTGGGCTGTCCCCCTCCCTGGTCCGGATCCTGCTAAGTGACCCCCACCCCAGCTGTCCTGAAGCATCTGCATAGCCAAGCCCTTTCCCCTAGGATGCTCCCAGCCTTCCTCAGCATGACTCCACAGGCCCCTAGAGAGGACTGAGGGTTCTACAAAACAGGATGTGCCTTCATGTTCTCCAAAGAAGGCCCATAGTCATTAAGGGAGTTACAAAAGAGACCTTTCCCCTCCCAGCAAAAGTTGAGACCCACTGAACCAGAAGAGGCCAGTGGTCACCAAGCCTGGGGAACAGAAGGCAGTGGTGGGTGACAGCTGCAGTGATGGTTGTGTAACTCTTATGAATATACTCTTATGAACTGCACATGTAAAACAGGTAAGCTGTATGTCATGTGAACTGTATTTCAGTAAAACTTTAAAGGGCTGGAGGTCGAGTTCAATGGTAGAGCATGTGCTTGGCATGCATAAGACCCTGGGTTCAATCCCTAGCACACACACACACACAAAATCTTTTAAAAACCACAAGGCCAGGCACCAGTGGCTCACGCCTGTAATCCTTGGTACTCAGGAGGCAGAGATCAGGAGGATCACGATTCGAAGCCAGCCCAGGCAAAAATTTCTCCAGACCCTATCTCAAAAATAACCCACACCAAAAAGAGCTGATGGAGTGACTCAAGATACAGACCTTGAGTTTAAAACCCAGTACTGGGGAAAAAAAAAAAAAACTGAGGGCTGTGGTAGGACACTTGCCATCCCTAGCACAGAGGGGAAAAAGAAAACACCATAATGAGCCTCATTTTCTGGATCAGTTCACTTTTCTCTCCACCCCACATGTTCAGTGTTCAAGGCCTTCCTAGTCCAGGATCAAGTCTCATTTGGCTTTTTCTCCCTGGTACCCACGACCAATTGGGGTGCCACTCCGACAGCCTTATAGGTGTTAGTGGGTTCTGTCTCCAGGTAGGTAATCAGGACCCTACCACCTCTGCTCACTGGTGCCCTTGGGAGCTGGAAGGAGCCTCCTAAAGGCTGGGGTGGGAGACTAAGTCTGGTCTACTGACGAGTCTGGCAGAGGAACCCCATAGGTGGTTAGGGCAGGGTGCACCCCACTTGAGTGACCCCCACATTCCTATTTCAAATCTATGGTTGGTGTCGTATGAAGTTCAGCCCGTGGCTTTGGGTCTTCCGGGGCAAGGCAACATCTACCAACACCTGCCTGAGTCCACAAGCAGCATCTCACACATCATTCTTGCTTTCAAGCTGAGAAGCAAACACATCCCAGCCACACGTGCCCTCTGTAATGGGTGCGGAGCCACAAAACTCTTCAGAGATACAGACATGCATGGCCTTACCCAGCTTGCACCCCACAAAATGCTCACAGTGTCCTTGATGGATCTCAGCAGGGATGGTGGGAGGCACATATGGCAGAAATGTAAGATGCCTTGGCTCTGATGAGCACTGCCTATGGCAGAAGGACAGTGTGGCCCTCATAGCCTGGCAGGGGATGGAGATGGCCCTTGAGGGGGCAGCGCTTGCTCAGAGATGGAAAAACCAGCAGGCCAAGGGTGCTGCAGAGGGTGGGTGAGGAAGTGTGGTTTCCAGCTGCAACTCTGTCCCCCTGTGTGAGTGAGCCAGCCAATGTGGGCCCAGGTCAGAGGAGGGCCAGGAGCCACCAATGAAATCATCTCACGCCATGGCTAGCACCAGCACCAGGATATTTAATTCATTCTCATTCCAGCTCCCCAGGGATATTTGATCCTCACTGCAGCTTCCCCAAGGCCCCTACCCGAGGCCTGATTTGTGTCTCCTGCCTTTATTCGGACACGAAGTTGGCCAGTGGACAACTGAGAGGCTCTGCAGAAGCCCCCAAGGGCCTTTTCAAGCTCTTCCTGGAGCTCGGTAGTCCTGGGGTCCTCCCCTTTCTGCTCCCACAAAGACAGTTCTCCCACTGTGCCCCTGCCTGGGCTTGGGGGACCCCATACCAATCGCTCCTCCCTCCCCACCCATGGGCTTGCACCAGGACTGCTCAGTTAACGACGCTCCCCTGGCCTGCGGCCTTGCTCTGGGAAGGGGCCCTCCATCAGGATCTGGCTGTGTCCACTGCTCCTTGGGCCATGTCAGGGGCTGGTAGCCTCAGCCTGGCCGTTGGCCCGGGCTGCCTGGTAGATGCTGAGTAGGGAGGAGATGGTGCCCATGAGGCCCACCAGCCATGGGGGAAAGCGGCCAGCCCACAGGATGCCCTGGGGCAGCCAGTGCACAGCATTGGCCAGGTCAGCCAGGTTGCTGAGGAGCGTCAGCACCTCCGACTGCATCCGTGCCTCCATGGCCCTCCGCTTGCTCCGGGGCAGCCGGCTGTGGGGGCAGAAAGGAGCTGCCTACCTCTGCCCTTCCTGTGACTCTGGCAGCCCCAAGCCCTCAGGTGGACAAGGGAATGATCACAGAGCCTGCCTGTGAGTAGGAAGGGCTGGTGGGTCCAAGGTGGCCACCCTCCAACTCTGAGGCAGATATATCAGGGCTTGTCACAACCCCCACAGCCTCAAACCCACACCTCCACCGTCCCAAACTCCTGGACATGAACAGGGAAGGTGGGACTGGGGGTGCAGGGTTTTTACAGGATGAAACAGTGACGGGATCGTCTTCCCTGCTGGGGACACAGCATTCTAACAAGCCTCCTCGGTAAAAGGTATGACTTCCCACCCAGAGGCTAAGATAAGGCCCTGTGACCTTATGCACACCCAGACCTCCACAGGGGTATAGGGCTCAGTTCCTCAGTAGTGGTCACTCTGGGCACCTCCCTTGTGAGGTCGGGACACCATACCTGGTGAAGGTGGCCGTGGAGCTCCTCAGCTTTTGCTTCAGCCTCAGCATTGTCCATGATGACCTGGAACACAGGAGGCCACGGGGACACCTCTGCCATAGCAGTGGGACAGGCAGGGCAGGGCAGAGGACCAAGCTCCCAAAGGCCACCACCTTAGTCACAAGGTTACTGCAAACCCCACAAAGCTCTGGGACAAGCACCCTTCCTTCTCCCTGCCATCAGTAGTCCTGCACTCTCCTGGATGGAGCCCGCCAGCACCACATCATGGACCTACCTGGCGGGGTAGACGAGGCCAACAGACACAGCCCTGGGCACCTACCCTGAAGTCCCTAAGCATTTGGGGAAGGGTGGCACTGGACACAGGGAGAGACGGGCAGGCTCCAGCAACAGACATGGTGACCTTCAGGGTACTTCTGAGACCAAGAAGAAACCACAGCCGTGGCACACAGACCTCAGGAGACAGGCCAAGCCTGTCCACAGAGTGTACAAAGGCTTGGAAAAGAATCAGGAAATCTAAACACCTGGGGTCTCTGGTGGGGCGGGGGGTTATAAGAATCCTCGTTTGGGTTGTCTGTTTTCCAGACTGTCCATAAGCATAAAATCGGCATCAGTATGACCACTGGAGGTCAGTGCCTTGCCTGGGACAAGTGACAGTAGAATCAAGAGGGAGCAGCCGCCCTCTGCGAGGTGAGGTAGGGACAACTGCACCTCACCCTGGGGACCCAAGAGGCCTTCTCTGCCACTGAAACATGGGGCCTCCACTGCTTATGTATTTTGGGTGGAAGACTCTGAACACTGACTCAGCAGCTCTGTAAAGAGAACACCATTGCTGTAATGTTCTGAAAGCATGTTTTTGGGCGCATGGAGCCAGTCATGAAACTGCTGGCAGTCTTCCTTGGCAATTCTGCTGGTGACAAGACAAGTAGGACTCAGGACCCAAGGAGAGGCCACCACATCAGCTGCTTCTCTCCAGGACCTGGAGTTACTTCCTCTTCCTGGGTCAAATTTGCAGAATTACAGCCCCTTCCCCAAGAAGTTCATGTCCTAATCCCCAGAACCTGTGAGTATGTTCCCTGTCATGCTCATGGCAGGAAGTTCTCTGCTGATGGGATCAAGAGAAGGACTGGGGATCACCTGAGGCCAAATGCCATCACAGGGTCCTCGTAAGAGGCAGGGAGACTGTGAGACACTGAGTTGCTGCTCTAAAGAGGGAGGATGGGCCGTGAGCCAAGGGATATGGGGCCTTTAGGAGCCGGAACGGGCAGGACACGGGTCCTCCCTGGAGCCTCCAGCCCTGCTGCTCCTGGACTTTAGCCCTATAAAACTGACTCAAGGCTTCTGACCTCCAGGACAATGAGATAACAAATTTGTGTTGTTTAAAACTACCAAATTTGTGTTCACTTTTAACAGCAGTTATTGGAAGCAAACATTGTGGGGTCAAACAAAAGGAGGAAAATGCCAAAGCATGAAGAACCCATACCCTTTTCCTTTGCCTAAAGTAACCTACAAGGGGTGGTGTCCCTGCAGCCCTGCCAAGGAGACACCACCCAGGGAACTCAGGTGCTCCCTCTGGCTGATGTCACTCACCTGGCAATCCCCAGGAGCAGGGAGAGGCCCCAGAGGGCTGTGCTCAGTGTCCACCACCGGGCAGAGTCCACATGGAGGACTTTGGCGTCGGCAGCCCAGGCCACATGCTCACATGGATAGTACAGCTGGTCGGCGATATTGCCCACGATGGAAAGCCAGC
This sequence comes from Castor canadensis, assembly GCF_047511655.1. Lineage (NCBI taxonomy): Eukaryota > Metazoa > Chordata > Mammalia > Rodentia > Castoridae > Castor > Castor canadensis. The sequence goes on from NC_133399.1 coordinate 35,262,489, forward strand.
GGACAAAGATGTCCTCTTCCTGCAGGACCAGGAGAGGGGGATTGGTAGGCAGTTGGGCCTACCCACTGCCCATTTTAGGATGGGGCCACACCAAGTGGTGGTGAGATTTCTCCCCACTACAATCTGTGGCTCGTGTGCAGGCCTGGCAGGCTGTCCCATAAGAGGGAGGCAGGGAGGTCAAAGTCAGAAACTTCAGCAAGGCGCTGCAGAAGAAAGAGGCTGCTGGGCTGCGGGGTCCCATCAGATGGAGTAGCAGATCTCACTCAGCTGGGCAATGGGATTCCCTGGAGGGAATTTAAAAACCCTGTGCCTTGATGCCAGCGCTAAGGATTCTGCCTCTTGAGGTCTGCAGTATGCCCAGCTCTAATTTTATTTTATTTATTTTTGGTAGGGCTGAGGTTTAAACTCAGGACTTCACACTTGCAAAGCAGGCTCTCTACTACTTAAGCCACACCTCCAGTCCATTTTGCTCTGGTTATTTTGGAGATAGGGTCTATAAGAACTATTTGCCCTAGCTATCCTCAAACCATTATCCTCCTGATCTCAGACTCCCAAGTAGTTAGGGTTACAGGCATGAGCCACCTGCACACGGCTGAATTTTTTTTTTCAACTTCCCAGGGGATTCTTATAAATGGCCAAGTTGGGACACCTGTATCACACCCTTTCTGGAGGTTCCTGCACAGGGGTCTCAGGTAAAGATGTAGGGTGCAGGACCCTAGGTACAGAGCAGGGGAGGCCACACCAAGACCAGGCAAGATGGTGCAGCAGGGAAGTGGTACTGGCTACCACACAGCAGTGCAACAGTTGTGGCTCACACCTGCCACCCTAGCTACTTGAGATTAGGAGCTGAGATTAGGAGCATCAAGGTTTGAAGACATCCCAGACAACAGAAAAAAACTAGGCATGGTGGCACACACCTGCCACTCAGTAAATAAAAGAAGATCGTGGCTGGCCTAGGCAAAAAGCTAGATGCTAGCTCCAAAATAATCAGCACAAACAAGGGCTGCAGGAACAACTCAAGTGATAGTGCACCTGCCTAGCAAGCATGAAGCCCTTAGTTCAAACCCCAGTACCACAAAGAGAAACTTATAATAAACTCAAATTTAAATTTAAATGAGAACATTTGATCATCTCCAAAAGAAAGTAAAATTAAAAAATAAGTCAGCTACCATGAAGCATTTTGGGGCAAGTCCATAAAACACTGACCGAGGCCCCAGCCTCCCTGAGGTCTGCCCCGCCCCCCTCCATACAGCCCCATGAGCCCTTTTACCTCTGCCCCCAGGCCATACTGCCTAGTGTAGACAAACATGGCCAGGTCATCAAAGAGTCGCAGAACAGTCCTGCAGTGGCTGAGTTGGGCAGACACCGCCAGCAGGCGCGTCCCCACTTCCAACCTGTCAGGACATTGTTCAACCAGGACCCCACCAACCAGCTGACAGCAGTACCCCAATGTTCGGACCTGTGGGAAACCAAAAGCAGTCAGCATGGCCTTGTCCCTGGTGGGTTGAGCTGGATTACCCCCAAACTGGCCTAGGGCCCTACAGGATTGTGAACCCAGGAAGATTCTAAATCGACAAGCTTCTAACAAAAAAAAGTTCTTATAGCTGGGCACAGTGGCTCACAGCTGTAATCCCAGCTACTCAGGAGGCAGAGAACAGGAGGATCATGGTTCGAACCCAGCCACGGGCAAATAGTTTGTGAGACCCTATCTCAAAAAAAAAAAAGAAAGAAAATCACAAAAAAGGGCTGACAGAGTGGCTCAAGGTGTAGGCCCTGACTACCACAGAAAAAAAAAGAGAGATTCTTATGAGACAAAAAGAGAAACACGACATCAGTGTTCAAAATGAGCAAATGGAGAGTCTAACAAGAGTGCCAGCTTGTGCTAGCTTGTGTTGCCAAGGGGCACAGTCTTTGGGGACAGATGTGACAGGAACGTTGAAAACAAAACTATTTGTCACCTCTTTTGCCAGTAGGCAGGACAAGGCTGAAATGTATATCTGCATGTACCCGGCAGGGCCAGGCTAACCTGGGTGGAAGGCAGGGAGCACCATCTGGCCTCAATTCAGTGGACAAAACAAAACCGTGGTTGAATTACTTGAGTGGGAAGGAACCCATTCAATAAGTGATTTGGAGCACCGTGAAACAGATCAGGCTCACCACCCTTATGTCTTTCACTATTTTATCTACTTTTCAGAAATTTCTGCTTCCAAGTCAGGCATGGTGGTACACACCTGAAATTCCAGCACTTAGGAAGCCCAAGTAAAGGGGATGTGGTCAGAACCTAAGTGTCCAGCCCTATGGGGAGCCCTGCAATATCGCAAGTCCGTGTATGAGACTGTCCAGGACGACCCAGGGACGAATTTCGGGGTTCTGGTCAGATCTCTAAATGTCCAACGCTAGGGGACGGCGTTTGAGCCTCGCTAGGACAGGACCTCCGTGACTGGGGATCCTGAGCCACACCGCCCCCTCTGTGGCCTCAGTTTCCCCATCTCTGAGCTTTGACGGAACTCCAGGACTCCGGCCCCGCCTCGGCCCCAGCCTCACCAGGCGGTCCCGGCCCCTGTACGACTCCAGCGCAGACGCCAGACCATCCAGCGCCGCCATGGCAACTCCGCCGTGACGTCAGCTCGACGTCAGGGGGCGGGGCCAGGCCACGTCCTGGGAAGGTGCGCGCACGCGCGTTCTGCGCAGGCGCGGTTGCCGCCCTTTGTCCCTGAGATGGCCTTTGGTGAGTTTGCAAATGTGAGGGGCCACCTGTGTCCTCCCCTGGCCATTGGACCCAAAATGACCCTTGGAGCTTGCTGCAGTTTGTCCCATGGCGGCTTGACCAACCCACATGCAAAAAGTAAGCTTCATGAGGGATCGTTAGGCATTAAGAAAATGCACAGATCATTGCAGAAGAATAGACAAGGATCTGGAAACCCAGTTTTTTCTCCAAGGAAAGATGACTGGGCTAAAAGTTACATTTTGTAACTTTTGAGTTCTGTGCAATACACAGATTATCTCATCCGAAAAATAAATAAATAAATAAGAATTTTCATGCCAGGTACCGGTGGCTCATGCCTGAAATCCTAGCTATTCAGGAGGCAGAGATCAAGAGGGTTGTGGCTCGAAGCCAGCCAGGGCAAATAGTTCATGAACCCCTATCTCAAAAAAAAAAAAAAAAAAAAAAAAATCACAAGAAAGGCTGGTGGAGTGGTTCAAGGTGTAGGCCCTGAATTCCGACCCCAGTACTGGGAAAAGGAAAAAAAAAATTTTTTTTCAAAAAGTTAACACCCATTTCTTCCTTTTTTCTTTTGCTGTGGGACAAATCGTTGTATGAACTTTATCATTTAAAGATGCATAATCTGGTAGCATATAGTATATTTACAACCATTGCCCCTTGTTAATTTCAAAGTATTTTCATCACTCCTAAAGGAGACCCTTGTAGATGGCAGAATATGCCACCACAAAATATACCATATTGGCATAAGGCTTATTTTGAGCCGAAAACAATTGGAAAGAAGTGTACATGGGAAAAGCTCTCTGCTCTCCCTGTTTGACCAAAAGAAAGGTATAAGTTCACAAAGGTGTCCCTTCCCTCTCTCCCAGGAAGGACAAGGTTGATTAGCAGAGACAGCCTTTATCTACCATTATCTCCCTACCCAGAATTGCCATCCCTGGAGACTCAAAGTCCTACTTCTTTGTCTCATCACTTCTCCAAGAATTTACTGTTCTTGGTTGAAGATGTCGTATAAGCCCAAGTGCTAACCTACCTCTTGAGAATTACACATTTCTCTGGATCCCTGGATATCATGAGCTATACATGTTAATGAATGTTTGTTTTTTTCTCGTTAATTTTTTTTCTTTCGATACTGGGGTTTGAACTCAGGGCCTACACCTTGACCCACTCCACCAGCCCTTTTTTTGTGATGGGTTTTTTTGAGATAGGGTCTTACGAACTATTTGCCTGGGCTGACTTCAAACCACGATCCTCCTGATCCCTGCCTCCTGAGTAGCTAGGATTACAGGCATGAGCTACCAGCACCAGGCAATTGTTAATTCTTTTGTTACAAGACTTCATGCTAGCTATGAACTAAGGGTAGAAACAAAAAAAAAAAAATTTTTTTTTCTCAACCGTCTGTTCCCATTAGAGAGTTATCTGTTTCCTCTATACCCCCAGTTCCTGGCAACTATAAATCTGTTTCTCTCTCTCTCTCTCTGTCTCTCTCTCTTTCTCTCAACACACTGTAACGCAGGCTGGCCTTGAACTCTAGATCCTCCTACATGTCATCTCATGGGATCCCCCTGATCACACCCTCCCAGGCATTTCCTGTTGCTTCATTTTTCTCCTTAGCTTGTAACATTATTTATTTTTTTTTGTAACATTATTGTTATTAGTCAGTTTCATCACTGTAATGAAATACCTTACATAGACTATTTCTGGAGAAGAGGTTTATTTAGCTCACAGGGTTGGAGGTTCAAGGGCACGGCAGAGTCATCAGTCCAGTTCTCAGCTGCATTACATGACCTGTCACTGAGGAGCGCATATGCAAGAGCAAGCAGGTGATGACATCATGAACCCAGAGCAGAGAGAGGGCTGGAGGGGTCACACTTGCTTCTTTCGTAAGGATCCTCCAGCAAGAGCTACCCTCTAAGGACATGCCCCCAAAGACCCCAGGACCTCTTCTAGACCCACCTCCCAAAGGTCCCACCACCTCCCAACAGCACCCCCTGCAGGCCAAGACTATTCTGATCACAACGAACCCTTGGGGAACACTCAGCCCACACCCAAACAATAGCAGCTATCAAAATGTAACTTGTTTATTTATTCTTCAGTCTTTTTTCTGACCAGAATATGAACTCCAAGGCAGTAATTTCCATCTGTCCTATATCTCTACAGCCCGACACTAAGCAAATTTTCAGTAGGTTTTTCTTGGCTATACTAGAGTTTGAACCCAGGTCCTCACACTTTCTAGGCAGGTGTACTACCACTTTAGCCACTTCACCATCCCTTTTTTGTGTTGGGTATTTTTAAGATAGGGTCTTTTTTCCCCTTCCACCCAGGCTGATCTTGAGCTGAAGTCCTCCTGATCTCTGCCTCCTGAGTAGCTAGGATTACAGGCGTGAGGCACCAGTATAGGCCTCCTAGAGAGAATTTGTCCATTCCCAACTACAGGCGATTTGATTGGTGCTCACCATGGCTAGGCACAGAAAGCACCTGAAACAACCTAAATGCCCATCTACAGGGGATTTGGGGCTAACTTCAGTGACCTGGTCGGAACCTAAATGCCCAAGCTCAGAGGTTTGGTGGGTATGTGAAAGTCCAGCCAGGTTAGGCTGGCAGGAACAACATGTGCATCCAATGCTAAGGCATAGGGTTTGAACCTAGCTTGGACAGGGCCCCTGTCATGACCTGTAATAGGTTATCTTAGTCACCTTTCACTAGCTTCTTCCACATCCATCTCTGATCCTGACCTGTCTCCTACTCCACTTGCCCTCAAATGAACAGCCCACAAGCCCCCTGGTGCCAAGCAAGTCCCAGACTGATGTCAGCAGCAGCATCGACACATCTACTTGTCATATCCTCATTTGGGGACAGCCCTGCCATCCACCCAGTCATCCACCTACAGTCCCAGACACTATGCTCATCTTTTCCCCTATTCTCTCTGGCCAGCCCCCATTCTGGCTCACCTGACCCTGAGCCCCTGCTTTCCACATGACATCTCAAGCAACTTTTATTTTTTGCAGTGGTGGACATGGAACCCAGGGCCTTGTGCATGCTAGGTAAGTGCTGCTTGCCCGGCGCCTAGCTACTTGCCCAGCTGGAGCTGGAGGATGAGGACGGTTGCACAGCTATGTGAGTGTGCTTAACGCCACTGAACTGTACACTTAAAATGTGCCAGGCATGGTGGCTCATGTCTGTAATCCTAGCTACTCTGGAGACAGAGATCAAGAGGATGACGATTCAAAGCCAACTTGGGCAAAATGTTCTCAACTGATGGCTGGGTGCAGTGACATATGCCTGTCATCCCAGCTTTGTGGAAAGCACAAATAGGAGGATCTCCATCCAGGCCGGCCTGGCATAAAGCAAGATCCTATCTCAAAGAAAACCAACACAAGTACCAGGTCCCAGTGGCTCATGCATGTAATCCTAGCTACTTGGGAGGCTGAGATCAGGAAGATTACCATTCACAGCCAATCCAGGGAAACAGTTCAAGAGACCCCCATCTCAAAAATAGCCAGAGCAAAATGGACTGGAGGTGGGGCTTGAGCGGTAGAGTGCCTGCCTTGCAAGCACGAAGCCCTGAGTTCAATGGTTAGTTTTAGGTTCTATGTATTAATGCAGTTTAAAAAACAAACAAACAAAACAAAACCCGCAACAGCAATTTCTTTTTCTTTTGTGGTGCTGGGAATGGATCCCAGGGCCTTGATCACAGTAGGCAAGTGCTCTACCTCTGAGTTACACCCCCCAGCCCAGGAAAAGTAATTTCTACAAAAAATGAAATAGTACGTGGGTGATGGGGGCTGGAGAGAGAATAAATAACAGGTGCAAGGGTGCAGTTTGAAGGAGGAATAACTTCAAGTGCTACTTCCCTAGCTCATAGCTACTTGCACTGAGTTACATTCACTACCCAGCCCCCCAAGTGACATCCACCCAGTGCCTATCCCTGTTAAGACTTGGGTCCAGGGGTCTGTGTGCATCCTCCTTCCCCAACTGGGGTCACAGACCCTGCAGCAGAACAGAACCCAAGCCAAGGTCAAGGTGAACAGAGCTCTGGTTGCAGAAACTTCTGCTGCATGAATCCAAGGATCCCTTTTCCTCAGCCTGTGCTGTCCCCACTGGCCTATGACAGCACAATGCATTTCTCTGAGCACCTCCCATGTGCCAGGCACTGCTCCAGGCCCCTGAGACACAGCAGAGAGCTAGGCAGGCACCGCCCAGCCCTCCCAGCATCCCCCATCCGGTTAGAGCTGAACTTGACCTTTGAGAAACAGACTTGAGCTGGCCCAGCCTTCACAGCTGGCCTTGGTGTTGCTAGGCACTAGCTTTGGGCCCCAGCCAATGTCCTCCTGCTGGATGTAAACAATTCCACCAAACACCAACATTAGACAAGGCCACTCTGTGACCAGTAGGCAGCAAGACAAAACAAGCTCGCTTCATAATCATGTTTGGACACAGGCAAAACGTGTCAAGCAGACAAGCAATAAGACCCGCTAGTCCTGCCCAACAGGAGTGACCGATAACCCTTTACATGTTGCAGCGTTAGCCTGGCTGCATTCCTAAAGTGTTCTTCCTGAAAACAATTCAGATAATAACAGAATGACCTCTCTTGGCCAGGTGTGGTGGCTCATGTCTGTAATCTCAGCTAGTCTGGAGGCAGATATTGGCGGTGGGGGATAGGGGGCATTGTGGTTCGAGGCTAGCTCAGACACAGTTAGTGAGACCCCACCTCAATCAACAGCCGAGCATGGGGGCATGCATCTCTCATCCTGTACAGCCCTCCCTCTCCCCCCACAATGACCTCTCACACTATTAGCATCCTATTAACATCAAGGATCTTCCTCCTGCTTTGTTTTGTTTTTGCGGTGCTGGGGATGAAGCATGGGGCCTTGGGCATGCTAGACAAGAATTCTACCATTGAGCTGCACCCCAACTCAGGATCTGCCTTCTGGAACCTCCTTTTCCCAGCAGGCAAGAGGACGAAACTGAAATGTATATTTACATCTGCCTGGTTGGACCAAAGCCTTTGGGTGGGTTTGAGGCCTGGAGCAGGTGATCTGTCCTCAACCCAGGGGACAGAAAGATAATTTGCTTGAGTTTAGCAAGAAGGAACAAAACCTAGGCAGGATCTAATCACCTTCATTGCTTTCCTCTGGATGTTTGAACTCAGGGCCTTGCACTTGCTAAACAAATGCTCTACCACTTGGGCCCTGCCCCCAGTCCTTTTGCTTTAGTTTGTTTTTCAGAAAGGGTCTGGAGCTTTTGCCCTGGCTGACCTCAAACCAGGATTCTCCTACCTCAGCCTCCCAAGTAGCTGGGATTACAGATGTAGACCACCAGGCCCAGCCCTTCATCAACTTTATTGATGTATAATTTATATATAATAAAACTCACCATTTTTATATGTAGTTTAATAAGCTTTAACAAGTGTATACTTGCAACCACTGTAACAATCAAAAGGCAGAACATTTCAAACTATACTCCCTTGTATTTAAAAATGATTGGCTGACACAGTTATTGTACATATTTGTGGGGTATGGGGTGACATTTCAATATATCTAAATAATGTCTACTGATCAGATCCCCCAGCCTGTCCCCAAAGGTGCCTGGAATCATTGTGACAACATTATGGGGAGGCTCCCTGGGTCACAATGGGCAGGGCTGGAACCAGCATTGGAAGGACCATGTGAGTGTCCTCTAGGACATCAGAGCAGAGGCAGTCTGAGGACCAGACTGTTGCTGAGTACAAGATTCATTAGCCCCCATGGCATCCTGTGAGGTAGGTCTCTGTCCTTGTCCCTCTCTGCATGGAGAAGGAGACTGGAGCTTACGGGAGTTCAATTACTTTTTACAAGGTCATCTGACCAGAAATCTTAGTTGTCAGATTCTGCCATAAAAATATTTTGGAAACTTCTTGACCCTCAACTATTTCAGGCTTCAAAATGATTTAAACACACACACACAAATACACACACACAGCATGGCAAACAAAAAATTTATACACTTAAAAACTAGTTTCATTGGCCAGGTATGGTAGCTCACTTCTGTAATCCCAGCTACTCAGAAGATGCAGATTGGGAGGATCTTGGTCCAAGGCCAGCCCTCAGCAAAAACTCAAAACTCTATCCAAAAAAGTAACTAAAAGCAAAAAGGGCTGGAGGTGTGGTTCAAGTGGTAAAGTGCCTGCCCAGAAAAAACAAGGCACTGAATTCAGACCCCAGTACTACCAAAAAAAAAAAAAAAAAAAAAAAAAAAAAGCAGGGCGGGGGGGGGGGAGGAGCAGAAAAAGAAAAACAAAAAAACCCCTGCATCTTGACACGTTTTCTAAAGAGGTAGATGTGAGCAAGTAGCTCCCAATAGAAGGTGAGCTTCCTTCAGAGCCAGGTTCTCTGAGGGGCAGGGAGGAGGGGCGGGGAAGCTTGGTTGTAACAAGAGAGTCCCAGGTGGCTGAGCAGAGGGGCTGGAAGCCTGAAGCTAAAAGTCAGAGAAGGAAGGGGTGGGGGGAGGTGTGGAAACCTCAGGTAGTTTTGAAGAGGAAGAGGTTGAGAGGAGCAGACAGAGGTCAGAGACAACAGTAAGAAAGACTGCAGAAACCAGACAGTGGGACTGCTGGGCTGCAGTTGAGCAGGAGACAGAAATGGGGAGGGAAGGAGAGCCATGGGTGGCCATGGTGGCTGGCTGGGGGGGAGAGGAACTCCCATACAGACAAACTTGTGGTTAATTCTCTGATTCTCCGATCAGAGTCAGTCCTAGGTTCAATTCCTAAGCAAATGGTAACTCCCTGAGCCTTGATGTCTGATGTGAAATAGTGCTTAAAACCTACCCCACGGGGTTCATTGGATAAAAATGTGTACAAAGTAAGTGTTTAATACATACTAGCTGTGCGCAGTCTTTTTTTTTTTTTCAAGGCATGCACTGAAATTCTGTGTCTCTCTCTTTCTCTCTTGTGGGACTGGGGTTTGAAGTAAAGGCTTTGTGGTTGCAAAGCAGGTGCTCTACCACTTGAGCCACACCTCCAGTCCATTTTGCTCTGGTTATTTTGGAGATGGAGTCTCTAGAACTACTTGTCTGGGCTAGCCTTGAACTTGAATCCTCCTGATGTCAGCCTCCCAAGTAGCTAGGATTACAGCATGGATCACCCCATCTGGCTCTCTCTCTCTCTCTCTCTCTCTGGCAGAATTGGAGTTTGAACCCAAGGCTTCATGCTTGTTTTTAAATAGGCACTCTACCACTTCAGCCACATCTCCATCATCTCCATCCCTGGATAGATATTTTTTCTATGATAGCATGTCTCATTTTCTTCCATGGCTCCCATCTCATTCAGAGAAAATGTCTAAGTTCTCACAAAATCTTAGGGGACTTGGTCCACCCACCATTACCTTTCCAGTGTCATTGCCCACAGAACTCCACACTGAACCAGCCTCTGAGCCTTTACACTTACTGTTCCTTCTGCCTGGAGTGCTATTCCCCCTACATCCCAAGTTTCCCCTCCTAAGCTTTATCAGGTATTTGAGCAAGTGTCATCTCAGGGAGAGCTTCTCTGATCACTCTATTGAATACTGCTACCCTGGCTGGGGAGGGTGTAGCTTAGTGGCAGAGCTCTTGCCTAACATACAGAGCCCCTTGGTTCTGATGCACAGTATCACAAAAAAAACAAACAAAAACCCTACAATCCTCCTATTTTATAACTTACTCCACAATTAATGTTCTTAAACTTCCTTTGTTTGTTTGTTTTTGTGACAATACTGGGGTTTAGAACGCAGAACCTCGCACTTGCTGGGCTGGAGCTCTACCATTTGAGCCACAGCCCTATCGGAAATTTCCTCATTATTGTATGTCACCTCTAATCCCATTATCTACTCCAAAAAGGGAAGAGTTCTTTCTCTTTTCTTTTTTGGCAGTACTGGGGTTTGAACTCAGGGCCTACACCTTGAGCCACTCTACCAGCCCTTTTTTGTGATGGGTTTTTTTGAGATAGCGTCTTGAGATTATTTGCCCAGGCTGGCTTTCAACTGCGATCCTCCTGATCTCTGCCTGCTGAGTAGCTAGGATTACAGGCGTGAGCCATTGGCACCGGCTACGCGCAAGGTTCTTGGTGCGTTTGGTTAACTGATGTACCCGACTCGAGGCCTAGGACAGCGTCTGGCACCCAAAAGATATGAATGGTTTATTTCTTTTCTTTCCCTGGGGTTAGGCATAGAGGTTGTGCCTATTCTCTGTGCTGTTCCCCAGCTTCAACGCAGGGCCTGACACACAGAAAGGAGTAAAAGGCAGCATTGTCCTTGGCGGTCACTTGCTCAGTCCCGTATCTCCGTCCGCTCGCAGGTGGCACAACGGCCGGTGATGGCCACGACCGCCCTCCGGCCGCGCGGGATGTCCCTGAAGGCCTTCCTCAAGGCCTCGCACTTCTCGCTGGGGCCTGACCCGCGGCTGCACCAGGGCGCCATGCACAGCAGGTCTCACCAGGACTACCCCGCCTACCCTACCGCCAACCCGGAGCAGCCGAGCGCGCCGCCGCCGCGCGTGCCGCTCTCCCAACAGGACTCGCGCTGGGCGTCCGAGTCGCTCGTGTCCGAGGCGCACCGCGCGTTCACGCCGCCGACTCAGGAGGTGCGGGAGTTCGCGCGCAGGCACACGCTCGCCATGCAGGCCAGCAATGTGCGCTTGGAGGCGGACGCGCGCACCGGCCTCGGCTTCTCCCTCGCGCGCGCCGTCTACGGCTGGCCCGAGCTGCCGCCGCGCTCCCTGGAGCAGATCCGCGGCGCGCGCCTCATCTTCGACCGCGACTCGCTCCCACCGGGCGACAGGGACAAGCTACGCATCCCATCCACCACGCACCAAGCTCACTTTCCGCCTTATGACGCGTGCCCGCCGCCCCGCGCGCCGAGCACCCACCTGGGTGAGCGCGCGCCCAGGACGCCGGCTGGATTTGCTCCACCCAAAGAGGGGCAGGGATCTTCACAACTCCCCCCGCCCCGCCCCCTCCAGGGACATTTGACGACGTCTGCAAAAGTTGGTTATCACTACTGAGGGTGAGGGTGCCACTAGCAAGCAGAGGGTGGAGGCCAAGGATGTCGCTAAAATCCTACTATATTCAAGGCAGCTCCCCCCAAAGAGAATTAGCCACTCCCCAAACCCCGGGACCCTCCGCCTGCATGTGTGGATGGGGCATATCTCCAGGGTGTGATCCTGGAGACGGAAGTCATGAATGCTAGTTTAAGGTCATACAAATGTTAAGTTCCCCTTCGCCATCCCAGCCTTACCACCTTAATATCTGTGTGACTTTGAACAAAGTTGACCTCTCCAACCCTCAGTTTCCTCATCTGCAAAACGGGTGCAACCACAGGGCCTGACTTCAAAGGAACTGAAACTGCTCAGTGCGCATAGTGTACCTGGCATGCCTGGCATGCAGCAAGCACTCAAACAGTAGCCACCATTTGTGTTGTTTTCCAACTCTTACTCCAGAGACCCTTCTGGTGGACAACCCTAGTCAGAGCCCTTCCAAGCTGGGCTCAGACCTGGATTAGATTCAATTCTGGCCCCTAATTTCTATGATTTCTGGCAAGTCACTTCACCTCTCTGAGCCTCAAGGCTCTAGAATGAATGAAATAATGAATAATGAATGAAAGAAGGATGTACAAAACACTAAAAGTAGACACCTGGCTCAATTCTTGGCAGTTATTCTTGGTGGTTTTTATTGTATTTTGGTGTTTCCCTCAGTTCAAACTGGTCAGGACTGCTCAGCTTCCCTACCCAGGCAAGGAATCAAATTCCTGAGGGTGCAAATAATTAATCCCTCCTCTCCCCTGCCCCCAATAAGGGGGGCCCAACACACTCAGGTGGAACTACAGAGGAAAGCAAGAGACCTCTTACCTGCATCAGTTCCAGGCCCTTCCAGGCCCACCTGCCTTGATGTGTAAGAGGGTAAGTTGAGACTTCATGGGGACTGCTGGGGAAGGCAGCAACTGGGGGCTGGGTGGCCTCAGTCTTCCACCCCTCTCTGCCCACAGGCCTGCTCCTCTGTGCACCTGGGAGACTGCAAGATTGAGTATGGAGCCATGTGCTCAGAGCTGAAACAGACCCACACACCGCAGAGGCTGCTCCCAGACAGGTACAAAGGGACGCCTGTCTACACACCAAGATGGACCACTGGCTTTTAGTAATGTGTAGTGTCACTTAGTGCTGTGGAACCAATACTCTGTCTTTGAGGCCTCCATCGTTTTTAGGCAAGTTCCAGGAATGCGTCAGATCGCCAACTATATCACCCCCTCTCTTGGCCACTGGGGGACCTGGTCCTCGTCCCCTTTCCTTGGAGTTGCAAGGAACTTCAATGATCCCATCTTACCTCACTCAAGGTATGACAAGGCCCAGGCTGCCACCCGAATCCACTATGTGAACATCCGTCCTGGAGATGGTGTCTTTCACAACAGGACCACCGTGACCGAACATTTCTACCCTAAGAAGCCAGGTAAGAGCCTGGGTCTGCCTTTCCCCTGACTTCCTCAGCAGCTTCCCCAAGGTGCTCAGCACCTGCTCTGTCATTGGCAGAGCCATTTGTTCTCCACCACGATCAGACCCCAGAGTCGCACATCCTGAAAGGAAACTGGTGTCCCAGTCCAGGCAGCCTTGACACTTCCAGGCAGTATTTCTATGGCAAGGTCAGCACGAAGGTGGGCGAGGGGGAGGGCTTCAAAAACAGGACAAAAAGCAAATGCAAAGGCTCTGGGATGGGAATGAGCTCGATATGTATGCGAGGAGCTCCTAGATCTATTTGGGTGATCTAGGGTGAGTCACATACAACCTCTCCGTCTGTAAAATAAGATAACGGGATCAACTCCCAGCGCAATCTGGAGCCCAGAGAGAGGAAGGGAACTGTCCAAGGTCACACAGCATCCACCACCTCCCTCCCAATGGGTTTTGGGACATCCGGGACACAGGAGCTTCCCAGATGCCTGTGGTGTGGTCCTATAGCCGCCACCTGTGACCCAGCCACCCAGCCGCCACGTGGCTCATGAGAAACTGCAGAGTCACATTACCCTAGGAGAGGCAAAGCTGCTCGGACACTTCTTCCGGACCACCATGGGCTCGGACTACTGCCCTTTAGACGTGGGGCAACCTCAGAAAGCACTCAACCTCCACTTGGCCTCCGGCAACCTGCCGCAGGGCACCGGCGGTGAGCGAGGCCCCGCCCCATACAGGAAAGCCCCGCCCCATCACCACTCAGTCTGGAGCCAACTCTGGCTCGGTCCCCTATTGACCAGAACCCCAACTCCGCCTCTGGACAAGTCCCCGCCCCCGTGACTTGGACCGCCCTTCGTCCCCACTATGGCACTTCCTCTTGCATGGCCCCGCCCATCGGACTCGGCCATAGCCCCGCCCCTCTCCCTCTCCTTCTTTTCCGAATCCTAACCCCTCCTCCTTGGTCAGACTCTGGCTTCGCCCCCACCGGCTACCTGGCCCCGCCCCCAGACTCATCTGGTCTGGTCCCAGCCCTAGCCCACCTTATCCCAGGTGCACTGAACACTTCCCCTGCACCTTTAGTCCTTCACATTCCCCACAAATCGGCCCCTCCCTCTGCCCCTCACTCAGCTAGCTGCCCCAACCCATATCTACAGATCTAGATTTTTTAACCACGAACCAGAAGATGCTGAAGCCGCACGGAGCGACTCGAGCCTCCATGACTCCAGAGTTGCTGTGGCGGGTGAGAGGGGCAAAGTGTACATCCCTCACCAGGCAACCCCCCAAACCAATGTAGAGTTTTCTCGGTATGAGTATACTGTCACCCCCAGACTCAGAGTTAGTGTCACATTAGTTAGGGCCACCCCATGCTCAGAGTCATCTTAATGTCACCCCAGCCTGAAAGTCATCCCTGGCTCACCCCTAGGGTCATGTCAAGGTAGGTTCAGAGGTATCTGTTATCATCAACCAGGGTTAAACTTAAGAGTCAGTCACCTAGGAGCACTCCAGCTTTGGGGTCACTCTAGGGGTACTGCCGACTGAGGCCTCTCTTGTCCAAGATCTAAACACCAGTCAAACCTGGCTGAGTCTGCCCTGGTTGATGTCCTCAGGGTGATCTGGGGACCATAGGGTGGCCAGGGTCAGCCACCCCATAGGCTACCCTACCAGACTGCCCACCATGACTCCTCAGTGCAAGTACAGCCACGTGGAGCCCCCACTGGGTGGACAATGCTTCTTCTCAACCCACTACCAGGACGAGTTTCCTTTCAAGTACCAAGAGCCAGCAGTACTGAGAGTGAGAAATGCCCAGGAGAGCCATTTGCCTCTTGGGACGCTTCGCCAGTGGGGCTGTGGGGGCGGGAAGGTAGACCTTTGGGCACCCCAGGCCCCTTTGTACCCATGCCCCAGCAAGCAATAAATGTCACCTTGGCAGCGTCCCCTTTGAGTTTGCTCATCTGTAAAATGGAGCAAAATAGTAACTCTTTCATAAGATTGTTATAACTGATTGGATGCTGGTTGACCAGGTCAGGGCAGCATCCGAAGGAAAATCAACAAAAGCCATGAGGAGGTAGGTAGACATGAAGCCAGGGACAAAAATGAAAAGGATCAAAAGGAAGGTGAGACCCTGGAGCCCGTAAGGGACAGAGCTCAGCAAGAACCAGTACCTTGGACAGCACCCAACCTTCAAGGTCTCTGGGGTCTGGGGAGGAAGAAGTCAGGTGTGCCTGTGGAAAAAATGAACCTTGGTGACCACATCTGGGACCTTCTGTCTCAGACATGTCGCACCTCCTGTCTCAAGGAATGAACATGGCTTTCCCAAATCCTGAGGCTCAGACCTCCAAAGGCTGACATGGTACTATGTTGACCACGTGAGGGCTGGCTATCTCCAGAAAACCTTCTCTGCTTGCCTCCTCTGAAGATTGTTGTTGTTGTACTGGGGATCGAACCCAGGGCCTCATGCACACTAGGCAAACACTAAACCACTGAGTTACACCACCAGCCCTGAAGATGTTTTGAATGACACTATTCTGAGTTACCTCATGATAAACCAGGTTGTCACTCTCAGTCCTATCAACATCTTAGATCAGATCACTCTTTTTTTTGTTTGTTTTATTGCAACTGTTTTCTTGCCATTGTAGCCTGGGCTGGCCTCAAACTCACTGTTCTCCTATCTTAGCCTCCTGAGTGCTAGAATTACAGGCATGCACCACTACCATACCCAGTTGGATCAGATAATTTTTTGAGACTGGAGTTTGAACTCAGGGCTTCCCTCTTGCACAGCAAGCTCTCTACCATAAGTCAGTCCATTTTGCTCTGGTTGTTTTGGAGATGGGGTCTCTTGAACTATTTGCCTGGGCTGGCCTCGAACCATGATCCCCCGGATCTCAGCCTCCTAAGTAGCTAGGATTACAGGTGTGAGCCACAGGCACCCAGCTTGAAAAAGATAATTCTTTATTGGAGGCTGTCCTGTGCATTACAAGATATTCAATGTCATCTTGTCCTCTACTTCCTAGATTCTAATAGCACACCTCTCTCCCAGTTTGGACAGATACTGCCAAATGCAAACCCCCTCCTCCATGATGGAGCAGGAGGGAAATTGCCCTGATTGAAAACTACTGCAGTAGAACCATCATTTGATGAAGCTAGTGTGCCCACTGACCTGATTACTAAAATAGAAAGACTTTTCCTTTTCTCTTGCCTGCCAGGAAGCTCAGAAAGTTTATTTTACTGTTCAGTTCTAATCCTCCAGTTGTAGGATTGCTTGTTCTCCTGCCTGGTTCCAGGAATGGTTTAAAGCAGATCAGATTTCAGCTGAAGTGGAGTTACAAGGAACCAAATTTCAGTGCAACTGAAAGCATTTCCTAATAATGGGACTGACCATCCCCATTCTGTTCTTACAGGGAAGAACAGAAACTTTACTGGAAATATTTAATTAGTAGGAAAAGGCACTCCATCAGGGTGATCCCAGATGTATTTTATGGATTTATACTTCCTGTATCATACTCATTCCCCCACAAAAAATGGCTTATGGACTAAGATGAATAAAATTGGTAGATCTGGGTGCTGGTGGCTCACGCCTGTAATCCTAGCTACTCAGGAGGGGAGATCATGAGAATTATGGTTCAAAGGCAGCCCAAGCAAATAGTTCTTGAGACCCTATCTCAAAAACACCCATCACAGAAAGGGCTGGCAGAGTGGCTCAAGGTGAAGGCCCTGAGTTCAAGCCTCAGTACCGCAAAACAAACAAATAAATAATTAAAATTGGTGGAACATGGGGACACTGAGATTTGTTTTTAAAGGAAAACAACCTTGTCTACAATAAGCACAACCAGCAGCAGAATTCAGACCTGTCACTTACCTGTCTTTTTGTTCTTGGACAAGCTCTGATCTTCATTTTCTCATCTGTAAAACAGGGTAGCAATAGCTCCCCTTTCATGGGGGTGATTCTGAGAACGAGATTAAATATGCATGTACTTAGTATCTTTGGGGGGCAGCAGTAGGGTTTGAACTCACAGCTTTGTGTTTGGTAGGCAGGCACTCTGCTTGAGCCATGGCTTCAACCCTGCTTAGATCTTAAATCATTTTTATAGCAAGTGTCAGAAACCAACCTCTATTCAGCTCAAGCAAAAAGGGATTTTATTGATTTAGGAAGAAGAAGTGTGAAATCAAGTCTAACACCAAGCTTGCTGGCTTCACATCAGGACTGTCTCTCCCACTATCTCTCAGTTGCATTTCCCTTCAAGTGACAGCAAAGAAGGACTGGTGGCTCCAATGTTCAGAGTTTGGGAGTAGTTTAGGGAATGATTAAAGCCTTCAAGAAAGGAGCATCATTCTCCTACCCTCAGATTGGAATTTTAAAAACATGCTGATTTGCTCATTTGAATCACGTGCCCAGCTATGAACCAATCACTATGTGCCCAGAGGAATAGAGTTACTGTAATTGGTTATCCCAGCCAGCCAGCCCACTCTGGGATATTTAGTTCCTCAAGTCTCACCAAGATCTTTAAGTCTGGGGCCTAATCTTTCTGGCCACTGTCTCCTAGCAACAGAGCTGTATCTGTCCAGTGCATCTATCTTGCCTGAGGTTATAATCCACAGGGTAGATAAATTCCACTAATGGGCTATTCCTAGTGCAAGTGATAGTTAACGTTTTATGGATGGGGTGTGTTCAGTGTTTGGGAGCTGCCCATGGCATCCAGTTCTCTCTGATAATCCCAATCTTATCTCCATCACTACTTGCCTCCTTTTAGCTTTTTTTTTTTTTTTTTTTGTGCACACATAGGTAGATTTATTAGAGAAAGAAAAGGCTGCAGCTAGAGCAGTGCAGTGCCTGGAAACCAGTGGCTCTTCCTTTTAGCTTTGAGCAGAGAATTCAGCTCTAACAATCTCACAAAATGGAGTAGATTTTAATTAGTCTATTTTCACAAAGAGAAATGCAAGAAGCTCGTGTTTGTCAACACCTCGCTAAAAGCTGCATCCAACAGCCTAATATTTTTCTTCCAAATCCCTCAAGCCACAACCTCAGAAGACACACATGGTCAGGGTTCCAAGACAAAAATAGTCAAGAGTTTAATGAGCTATTCTTCTTCCACATAACTGAGATTTCAAGTTTCCCAAGGAATGCTGTTCTACAAAGCTATCATATACATCCTGACAGGTTGTGTACTGAGCAAACCCTATCTTATAAGCCATATATGTGGTGGCCCTGGCTCTCAACTCCACCTTTGCTTAGCATTTCTACATTTTGTTATTTCCCCCAATATCCTTTCCTTCCCAGTTGCTAACTTCTAAATTAGTCAAGACTGTCCTGGGTGCAAGGGACAGAAACCTACTAGAACTAGTTCAAACACCCAGGAACTTTGTTGGCTCATACGACTAGAAAAAAATGAGGGCTTTTGGCTTCTGGCTTCAGGTATGACTATAACCAGGAGTTCAACCATATAGTCAGAGACCATCCCTGCCCCCTCCTTTCAACAGGGTCTTGTTATATAGCCTAGGCTGGCCTTGACCTTGCAATCCTTCTGCCTCAGCCTCCTGAGTGCTGGGATTCTAGGTATGCATGACCATGCCTGGCACTCTCTCTCTCTCTTTTATGTGCTGGGGTGGACTTGACCTCAGTCTGCAGACTTTTCTGAACAATTGGGGAAGGTAGCTGGAGGCAGAATAAGCCCCTTCAGCTCAAGTCCTTTAGGGAAGAAGACATCCTGGGGATCCTCTAAAAAAGAAGGAACTGGGGAAATTCTTGGAGAATTTGGGCTTGTACTGGGTAGCTGTTCTAGAGAAAGTTGAAGCAGTTCTGGAATGGGCTTTCAGGAAGCAGACTGCAGATTGTCTACTGGTATTTCATCTCTGAAGGAGGAGAATTGGAAAAGGAGACCAAGCTGTTGTTGGCAAGAAGCATAAATCATTTACATTAGTTAGGAGAAGGGATGTGTACTCTTTTTTATGGTTGCAGTGTGTCCTTGTCTCTATCTTCGTTCAGATATGGTCACAGAGTGGCCTTGTCTGATCAGTGTTTATATTCTGTGACCATTGTTTATGTTTAGTAAAGAACATCATGGCCCAGCTGCCAGCTGCCTGGGGGCTGGTTTTCACCCCCTCCCTAGCAGGGGGAACTGTGTCTCTAGGTAAATTTGGTCCAGAGCCCTCCCCAGTCCTGGCTAAGGTGTTCTAGAAATCAGCAGGCGAGCCAGGCACCTGGAGTCCCCCCAGGGACAGCAGCAGCGACCAGCCAACTGGGTAGGAGGCTGAAAACACTAGGGGACACTGTCCCAGGCCCTGGTGTGTGTGTGTGTGTGTGTAACACCGTTACCCAGAAATAGTGAAGTGTTGCACTATCAAACAACAACAAAAAATTTTGCATGGGGAGAAATGCTGGATGAAGCAAAGACAAGTTTTAAACTTCAGGGCTTCTCAAAGGCTTAAGTATGCTTATGGAGAGTCTGCCAAAGCCATGACATGCTTGCTGTTTTCTGAACAAAGACAGACATATGGACAGGAGGCTGAGACAGAGAGAGCGAGGCAGAGAAAGTGATGAGACCAGGGGCAACGAGATTGAAAGAGAGAGAGGAGGGATCAGAGAGACAGAGAAAGGGGCAGACAGAGGTGGAGAGACAGGAAAAGAGAGAGGCACAGAATGAAACAGATGCGGACAGAGAGAGAGAGAGAGAGAGTAACAGAGAGATGGACAGAAAGTCAGGGCCAGGGACAGAGAGGGGCTGAGAGAGACACACGGACGCGCCGAGAGAGGGGACCAGGGCGGCGCGGGCGCGGCACGGCGCAGACAAAGGCGCAGCGGCGCGGCCAGGGCGGCCTGACCGGGACAAAGGCTGGCCCGGGGGGCGGGGGCAGCGATGGCGCCGGCCGCGGCGGGCGCGGGCGAACTACAAGTCCCAGCAGCTCCCGCTGCGGCCCTCGGCCGGCCCCTCTCGCTCCCCGGGAGCGCCTGGCGGGGCCGCTGGGCCGAGGGGGCCGCCGGCGGGGCTGGCGGGCGGGGGGCTTCCTGCGGGCCCGGGGGGCGCCGGCGGCCGGCGCGGGCGCAGCGGGCCGGGCAGGGGCGAGGGGCGCCGGGTGAGTGTCTCCAAGAGCGGGCCGGACCGGGCAGGGGCCGGGCGAGGGGCGGAGGGGGGCCCGCGGCCCGGGGCGACCTCTATTCGCCCCGCGCGAGGCTGGAACGAGCGGAGGCGCGGGCGTAGTGGGAGGGGGTCCCGCGGCCCTCCGGCCTAGCGCGCCCCAGCCACGGCCACCGAGGGCCCCGGAGCTGCGATCCTGCGATCGGGAGGGGCGGGGGCTCCTGCTAGCCCTGGGGACCGGAGCTCAGGACGCCTCCTCCCTAGGCAAGGGATCCATGGTCCCCTTTTCTTCTAGAAACCAAAAGGGGCCTGGGTATTGTTCTCCCCATCCCTAGCTTGGGATCGGCAACTTAAGGGAGCCCTTTCCTTGGTAGAGGTGACATCCCTTACCTCCAGGACTCCAGAAAATGGGCCAGCTATTGTTCCCCTCCCTCTTCAGTCTTGAGATCCAGAGTTCTGGAAGCCCTTTCCCAAGAGGTGACTCAGGGGTCCCCCTGGCCTCCTGGAGCTCAGCAGGGACTCCAGTGCTTTCTCCTCCCATCTTCCAGCTAAGAGATGGGAAGTCAGGAGGCCGCTTCCTCTGGAGGCAATGTAAGGGTTCCTCTGCTCCCCCAGGCACCCAGGAGGGGACCCCAGATATTGTATCCTCCACCCTCCAACTATGGGGTCTGGGTTGAGGAGGACATCCAGGAACTCTGCACAGTTGGTTTGCCCACCCCCCTCCCAGCTATGAGGTTGTGGCTCAGTATGCCCCATCCCCAGAAGGGGAGCCAAAGGTCCCCACTGGCCAGGACCCCAGCCATGTTATCTTCCCAAAAAGTAACCCTGAGCTTTCCCGACCCCCAGAAGGAGTCCCAGCTATGTTGCTCTACCTCCCTGTCTGCCTCTCAGCCATGGAGCTGGATTTAGTTCAGGATCTTTTCTCTGGGAGGGAACACAGGTGTACTAACTGAATCCCCAATCCCCCAGTCATGGGCCCAGGAATCTCTCCTTCCCAGGAGATGCCCCCAAGGTTCTCCTAGGAACCCAAGAGGATTCTACCCTTACCCTCCAACTTAGGGACTAGGTGGAGTCCTAAGGTCTGAAATTAAATTGTCCCCTGTGGAGGCAGGCCAGGGTCCCCTTTCCCTCCCCACAGTGACAGATGTTGTTTGTCCCTCCTCTCTTATCCCCCAGCTAAGGTTCCATAGCTCAGGACACCACCTCCGTAGGAAATCAAGCCACAAGTTCTCCCTCCCTACTAGGAATCTTCCACCCGCTATTGTGAGGCAGGAATTCAGGCCATGTTCTCAGGAGCACAGGATCTGAGACACCCTCCTCTTTCCTAGAAAGGGACCCTAGTCAAGGGGGTCAGAACCTAGGACTCTCTTTTCCAACAGGACCCAAGCTTTCCACCACAGGAACCCAAGATGGACAGAGGGGCACAGCCATGGAGTTGGGCACTGGAGACCTCTAGTTCTGAGTCTCATGACTTCCATTCAGGTTTGGGGAAAAAAGGGGAGGGTCCTTCATGTCCCACCAGGGTCCCTCTACTCCACATCCTGGTTTGGGCTAGTGAGAGGTCTCCCTGTTATCAAAGGCAAGGGAAAGATCCATGTGTGTGTCCAGGAGTGAGTTCTGGGGATGTGGCTGGGTTCCCTTTCTCCCATCCCCTCCCAGACTCCAAAAGAGACTCCGTGTTCCTCAGAAGCTCCCTCCACCCACTCTCTGTCCTCACCCTGCAGATCCTGTCCCAGAAATGGCCAGCAGTTCCACTCCTGGGATAAGGCGTTCAGTCCTGGTCAGGAACCCTGGCCACAAGGGCCCGAGGCCGGTTTATGAAGAGCTTGACTCTGAGTCAGAGGACCTAGACCCCAATCCTGAAGATCTGGACCTAATTTCCGAAGACGCAGACCCTGATCGCGAAGACCTCAACACTGTCTCAGAAGACGTGGACCCCAATTATGAAGATATGGAGCCCGTTTCGGAGGATCTGTACCCTAATGCTGAAGCTCCAGGCTCCATCTTGGGGGACCGAGACTCGGATCCCCAAGATCCGGACCCCATATCTTCAAGTTTCGACCTCGATCCTGATGTCATTGGCCCTGTGCCCCTGGTTCTCGACCCTAACAGCGACACTCTCAGCCCGGCTGCTCCAGACGTGGACCCCCTTTCTTCTGGCCACACTGCCAACCCCCAGGTCCTGACCACCAGCCCCGCGGTGCTCCCCGCCCCCGCCAGCCCGCCCAGGCCCTTCTCCTGCCCTGATTGCGGGCGAGCCTTCCGCCGCAGCTCGGGGCTGAGCCAGCACCGCCGTACCCACAGCGGCGAGAAGCCGTACCGCTGTCCCGACTGCGGCAAGTCCTTCAGCCACGGGGCCACCCTGGCGCAGCATCGCGGCATCCACACTGGTGCGCGGCCCTACCAGTGCGCGGCCTGTGGCAAAGCCTTCGGCTGGCGTTCCACGCTGCTGAAGCACCGCAGCAGCCACAGTGGCGAGAAGCCGCACCACTGCCCGGTGTGTGGCAAGGCCTTCGGGCACGGCTCGCTGCTAGCGCAGCACCTGCGCACGCACGGCGGCCCGCGGCCCCACAAGTGCCCGGTGTGCGCTAAGGGCTTCGGGCAGGGCTCGGCGCTGCTGAAGCATCTGCGCACGCACACAGGCGAACGGCCCTACCCGTGTCCACAGTGCGGCAAGGCTTTCGGGCAGAGTTCCGCGCTGCTGCAGCACCAGCGCACGCACACTGCCGAGCGCCCCTACCGCTGTCCCCACTGCGGCAAGGCCTTTGGGCAGAGCTCCAACCTGCAGCACCACTTACGCATTCACACAGGCGAGCGTCCCTACGCCTGCCCGCACTGCTCCAAGGCCTTCGGGCAGAGCTCGGCGTTGCTGCAACACCTCCACGTGCATTCCGGCGAACGCCCCTACCGCTGCCAGCTCTGTGGCAAAGCCTTTGGCCAAGCCTCGAGCCTCACCAAGCACAAGCGGGTACATGAGGGTGCGGCAGCTGCTGCTGCTGCTGCTGCTGCAGCAGCAGCCGCTGCTGGGCTAGGCTTTGGGCCTGGCCTGAGTCCTGCATCCATGATGAGGCCCGGGCAGGTCTCCTTCCTTGGCCCTGATGGTGTCTCTGTGCTCCGATCTGGCCTGGGCCTCAGCCCTGACCCTGCTTCTGTGCTGGGCTCTATCCCTAATCCTAGCTCCCAAGCCCTCTCTGGCTCCCGATCCACCCCCAGCCCTGTTGAATCTTCTGACCCTAAGCCTGGTCATGATGCTGATCCTGACCTTGTGCCCAGCCCTGACCGTGAGTCTGGTGCCAGCCCTGATCCTTTGCCCAGTCCTGACCCTAACCCTGAATCCCACCGTGACTCCCACTCTCCCACTCGCGACACTGCCAGCCCAGCCCTCCCTACTGGCAAGAGTCCTGAGTGGGTAAAGGAACAGGGAGCATTGCTGGGGCCTGATGGCTGAAGGGGAATGCCGACATCTGTGGTGGCCTGGGGAAGTTGTGTGTTGTGCACTTAGTAAAATCCTCTCACTGCCTCCTGGCTCCGAGTTGTACTTTTCCTTTTGTGCTTTCTCCCCAGATGCAGGGCCAGACTTCCTGAGAAAGGAGGGTGTGGTCAGGGCCAGCCTACATCTGGAGCTCCACCCTCCCAGCTTCCTAGCTTCCCACACTGGTCCATTCTACCATCAGCGCTGTTCTCCCAGGTCTCCCACTCTAGTTGTTAGGAGTCTGGTTCTACAGGTGACCTGAGTTCCCTTTGGCTCTTCCACCTATGCTGGGATTTCTGGCGGAGGCTAATACTGGATGTTGAGGGCAGTGTAGCCAACGCTCTCCAAGAGCCTACAGGATTGCTATACCACTGGACAAATGGAAGTTGCACGTTTATGCTGCATATTTATGTGTTTAACAAACATCTGTTGATTGTTGGAGTCTGCAGGGAGCAAGATAAGCATGGCCTTGACTTTGACAAAACTCATCAAATTCAGAAATGGCACACTCTAGAAGCACAGCAAGACTTCTGATGTGTTCATTTATGTTTTGGTGGCACTGAGATTTGAACTCTGGTCCTCACACTTGCTAGGCAGGTTTCCTTACCACTTGAGCCACTCCTTCAGCCCAAGACTTCTGATTTTGATGGAGGGGTGGACCACTTTATTGGGGAGGGTTTTTTGTGTTGTTAGACAGGATCTTGCTATCTGCAAGGTGCTCTACCACTTGAGCCACGCCTCCGGCCCTTGCCAGTCTTTTAAGGAAGGGTTTCATACTCTTAACATCATTAATTGAATAATCAGTACTGTTTGCCCAGCCTTGTGTGATGGATTTACAATCTCTCATTTAATACTCTCAGCAGCTCCAGGAGGCAGATAACTGAGTAATCTCACTTTGCAAGTGAGGAAACTAAACCTATGGAGTTTAAGGGACTCTGGAAAATGTACAAATAGTGGTTAGCAGTGCCTAGATTTAAACCCAAACTGACTGCCCTGCAGAACCTGTGTCCTTAGCTATAATACTCCAGGGCAAGAGTGTGCAAAGGTGCTGGGGCCATCAAGAGATGAACTATAGGAAGCTGGGTGTGGTGGAGCACGCCTGTAATCAGCGTGGAGGTGGAGATTGGGAGGATTAAGGTTCCAAACCAGGCTGGATAAAAAATTTAGCAAGACCTCATCTCAACCAATAAGCTGGATGTGGTGGCACGTATCTGTGGTTCCAGATATGCAGGGGGCATAGGTAGGAAGATACGAGGCCTCTTCTGGGATAAACTCAGACCCTATCTAAGAAATAACTAAAAAGGGTTGGAGGTGTGGTTCAAGCCCTGAGTTCACACACCAATACTGACAAAACAAAAAAGATGAACTATAAAGTGAAGGTAGGGGCTAGCCCAGAGGGCCTGGTAAACCCAGGTGGGAAGTTTGTCAGTCCAAAGCAATGGGAAGCCACCAGCAGTCCTGGCAGAGAATTGACGGAAATTATTCTTGTAAGGTGTTTTTTGGCTGCCTGGTGAAGAGTGGAGGGTGTGTGTGTGTGTGTGTGTGTGTGGGGAGCGGGTAGCAGGAGTAAGGGCGCTGGGATCCAGGAGGTTCCTGCAGGGAGGTTGGGGTCGCTGAGATAGGTGCTGGAGGGGTAGGGATAAGTGGTCGTATTTGGTTTAGGAAATAGGGTTTGCTGATGATCTCGATGAGGGGGACAGAAGGGGTTTCTGGGAGGAAGAACAGCTCTGAGATAGGACACAGAGTCAACACCAGACACAGGAGGTTAAGGGGGTCAAGCTCTGGAAGTGGAAGTCACGAGGTTGAACCAGAAGCGGGAGCTGACAGGGAGCCTGGGCGGAGCCAGTCGCTGCGGCCATGGGAGGCGATTCCATAGGAAGATCGGCGCTAGGACCGTGAGATCGCCTGCAGCACGCCGAGGCACGCATGCGTACTGCTGGGGCCGGGGGTGCGGGGGAGTGTGTGTTGGGGGGTGTGGCTGTCGTGACGCTACAGGCGGTGCCAAAACAAGTCACGTGGTTTGCCCGGGCGCTTGGATCACGTGACCGCGGCGCGGGTCAGCTGATGCCGGAGGGTTTGAAGCTGCGCGGCGAGGGAGTGAGGCCGCAGTGACAGCGGCGGGCGCTCGGACCCAGGCTGCCCCCGCCGCGCCCGCGGGCCCGCATTCCGCGCTCCGGCATGGCAGCCCCTGTGGGCCGGCGTGGCTCAGGTGAGGATGCGGGGCCCGAAAGAGAGCGGCGGAAGAAGGGCCGGCCAGCTTCTCCGACCTCGGGCGGTGGGCTTCAGTTTTCTTTTCCTAAGATGCAGCACGGTAGAAATATAAGACAGACAGCTGCTAGAACCTTGGGCTCCTAGGCTTTTCGTGGAGGGCGGGGGGTGAAAACGGAACTCTCGATAACCATTTTCCCGAACTCAGGCAGCGGGCGGGGCTGCCCCGCTTCCGGGCGTCATTCGGAACCTGAGTTCTGATTGCTCAACTTTCCTGGAACGGAGACAGCTGGCACCAGCTATTGCAACTCGCATGTGAGACCCCCGCTTCCTTTTCTGAAGAGAGGCAGCTGCAGTCAGGCGGGGAGCTAGAGGCATTGCCTTCTTGAATCCAGGTTGTGGGTGCCCAGCTTGCGGCCCCTTCAGAGGTCACCTCTCCTCCGGGAATCTGGAGACACCTCAGAAGTGTCGAGGCTGGTAGGGTCTGGCATGAGTGAGCAGTGATCCTAGCTAGGGAGGGAGGCAGGGGCTGCCCTTTGTCTTCTCTTCTAAATAACTTGTAAACAAGACCATCCCGGTTACAAAGGGAGGAGCTTGGAACCGCAGGTTCTGACAGCACCCACAATTATGCTGATAACTTTTGGGCTGGAGGTGTAACTCAGTGGTAGAGCGATTGCTTAGCATGTGCAGGGCCCTGAGTTCCATCCCCAGAACCATCACCATAAGTTTAAAAAAAAAAAAAAGTCTATCCTGACAGCGTTGTCAGGCCCTGGAAGGAAAGAATTGAAAGAAGCAAGGTTCTCCCAGTGGAGGTGGTGGGGGCGTGTCAGGGACAGTTCTGGGCTACTGTGACTGACTGTGACCCCAGCACTTACTGAAGCCTTGGGTCTCTGGCTTAGGCTCAAACAAAATAAGCAGTGATTGGAACATATTCTGTTTGCTGAAGAATTTTTGAGGTCTTTACCTGCTTTGATTGGCTGAATTCTCAGAGTAACTTCAGAATCTCAGCCTTAGGGGTGGATGGTTTTAACATACACTTATCAGATGAGAGCTAGGGAGGTGCCCTGGGTCTGGGACTTAGCCCTAGGGCTGTGTGATTTCCAGGGCCTGGTGCCCTTAAGGAGGATGAAGTGACTCATCTGCAAATATGTTCTGTTATTGTCAGTGTTATTGTCAAGTAGTCCTTTCCCAGACTTGTGGCTTATGAGGGTATCAGCATGATGGGCAGGTTGTGATGAGTGGGAAGGTCATCCTTTGGGTATTTCTTCAGAAAAAGGTGGAATGTGAGCCTGGAGGCTAGAATTGGGATAAGCCCAGGGGCCTTGTATGGCCCCTGAGAAACCAGTGGAAGCAGTTCATTTTCCCCACAAACTCACAACAGGAATATTGGTGGATGGTTCCCATATTCACCATGCCCCAGGCCCTGTGATAAAGCTTTCTAAGCACCACGTCCTCAGCTTCCCTTTGAGAGATGATTTTTGCTCCATTTTGCAGATGAGTAAACTGAGACCAAGAAAGGCTATGAGCGGCAGGGCTAGGAATCAGGTCAAGCCCTTTCAATTTCCATACCCCAACTCAAAACCTCTGAGCAGGACCATTGTATATAACCATAAAATGTTGCAGATTTCCTGGTTTTTCTTTCTATTTAAAAATTGGTCCTTTTGCGTCAGTTAAATTTTTGTGTGCGTGTGTAGTGCTGAGGATCAAATCCAGGGTCTTGCATGTGCTACACAAGCTAGTGCTCTATCACTGAGCCCTTTTTAATTTTTTCTTGAGACAGGAGCTCACTATGTAGTCCCAGACTGGCCTCGAACTCTCAATCCCCTTGCCTCAGGCTCATAGTGCTGAGATTACAGAAGTGCACCAGCACATCTGACTTGGTTTTTCTTAAGCCTGTCAGAGTTCTTCCTTGGCTAGAGCTTTTGCTGTTGGGGAAGGAGGCAGAGGGAACAGGTAGACCTGCCTGTGCCTGGTCCTCCACCGCCTTCTCCCATCCCCATAGAGACCGAGAGGCTCTTGACCTCCAATCCTGGCTATGGGACCCAGATGGGGGCTTCACCAGTACCTCCGACCCTCCCAGAAGAGGAAGACCTCCGTCGCCGTCTCAAGTACTTTTTCATGAGTCCCTGTGATAAGTTCCGGGCCAAAGGCCGTAAGCCTTGCAAGCTGATGCTGCAGGTGGTGAAGATTCTGGTGGTCACTGTGCAGGTGAGACAGTTCGTTCAGGTGTCCAACCAGCACCACCATGCAGCTGCTTCCTTGAAGGAGTCTGGGAATGGCTCCTCGAAGCAGCATAATGACATTGGCAGTGGTACAACCAGTCCAGAAGTCACCTGAGATTTGTGTGTGGAGCCACTCCTTTCAGGCTCACACAGGCCCTTTGAGGTGCTGGCTGTGCTGTTGTCCGCATTGGATACATCAGGCCACTGAGCACTGGGAAATGGGATTTGAACCCAGGCTGCCTGATGCCTTGTGGACTCTCACAGTGGCTTCAGGGACCCAATTATGAATCACACTCAGCCCCTAAGTTCTTTCTCCTGGCCCAAGGCTGTGACTTCAGGCCTGGGTCCCTCTAATTTCCCCTCAGTAAAGAAAATGACCTCAGAGGACTGGGTTTAGCATAGAACTTGGCATCCAATGAGCACATTCACAGCTGCTGTGAGATACACAAGTGCCTGTTTTGGTCTGTGCTTTGAGGACTTGGTGATGGACTCCGTGTTGTGTGTGCGCCAGGAGTGGGGGCAAGGAGGGCAATATTAGTGCAGGTGCCTGTGTTGGGAGGGCCCTGCCCCACCCCAGGGGGTGTCTTCTGGGGTCCTCTCTGCTCCTCCTCCACCTGTCCATCATGGCCAACCTCTGCTGCCCCCCTTTCCAGCTCATCCTGTTTGGACTCAGCAACCAGCTGGTGGTAGCATTCAGGGAAGAGAATACTATTGCCTTCCGACACCTCTTCCTGCTGGGCTACTCGGATGGGGCCGACGACACCTTTGCGGCATACACGAGGGAGCAGCTCTACCAGGCCATCTTCTATGCTGTGGACCAGGTGCAGTGGGCAGGCACAGGGGGTCCTGTGGCAGAGAGTAGGTGGGGCTAATGGACCCTCCCCTCCT
This sequence comes from Castor canadensis, assembly GCF_047511655.1. Taxonomy (NCBI): domain Eukaryota; kingdom Metazoa; phylum Chordata; class Mammalia; order Rodentia; family Castoridae; genus Castor; species Castor canadensis. The sequence goes on from NC_133399.1 coordinate 35,291,514, forward strand.
CCACCCACAGTACCTGATGCTGCCTGAGGTGTCGCTGGGCAGGTATGCCTATGTTCGGGGTGGGGGTGGCCCTTGGACCAACGGCTCGGCACTGGCTCTGTGCCAACGATACTACCACCGTGGCCACGTTGACCCAGCCAACGACACCTTTGACATTGACCCGATGGTGGTCACTGGTGAGTCAGCAGGGCTGAGCTTAGCTGATGGGATTGAGCAGGGGTTGCAGCGTAGCTCAGTGGTAGTGTGTTTCCTAGCATGTACCAGAGGCCCTGGGTTCCATCCTCAGCACTGCTGAAAAAAAAAAGATTTCATGAAATCCTGGCCCTGCCTCTTGCTCATCTGTGAGATGTAATCATCATCATCGTTATCACGAATAATTTGACATATGCAATGTGCTTCATAGAATGCATGATACGTAGGAAGAGCCAGGCATTTTTTTAATACCATTCATCCACTGTTTTGGGGGCCCACAGAGCACCGCTAGGCCCTAGGGTGTCTATAGAGATTAAGAGACCAGGCCCTACCTTGGGGAGAGACAGCTAGTGTTTGAGCATGAAGTGGCAGGCCAGGGGTGTAGCTCTGTGGCTGTGCATGTGCCTGTCATGCCTGGCCCTAGGTTTGACCCCCAGTACTTCAAAAAACAAACAAAAAAGCAACAAATCATAAAGTGGGGGTTGAAGCAGGGAAGAACGCCTTTGGGGTGTTTTTAGGGACTCTGGGAGACAGGCCTGGGTTTCCCCCTCTCCCTGAGGCCCTTTCCTGACTGCTTATCCTCAGACTGCATCCAGGTGGATCCCCCTGAGAGGCCCCCCGAGTCTCCCAGTGACGATCTTGCCCTCTTGGATGGCAGCTCCAGTTACAGGAACCTCACACTCAAATTTCACAAGTACTGCCTGCTTATTCACAGGGCTGGAGGGCTGGGTTGAGGGTGGGAGGGGCAGGATGCCAGGCATCCTTGACCTACAGCCACTTCTCTATGGGTGGGGGCATGGGCTGCCCCCACGCTGATGTTGCCTGCAGCCGAGTGAGCATTTCTCTGCTAGCTGCAGAGTCGGCACTGGCAGGCTTGCTGTCAGCCAGGCTGGAGGGATGGGTGGGGCCCCTGCACCTCACCTGAACCTCCCCCACCCCCAGGCTGATCAACGTCACCATCCACTTCCAGCTGAAGACCATTAACCTCCAGAGCCTCATTAACAATGAGATCCCTGACTGTTACACCTTCAGTGTCCTGGTGAGAGCCCCCCAGTGGTCTGGGGACTCATAGGGCTCCTGAGTTCCTCCTGCCTGCTCAGGGCAATCTGGGGAGCATTGGCTAAGGGGGGTGTGGGGAGGAGGGGGCTGGTTAGGGATGGAGAGTGAATCTGTCTTGGGGGTCTGGGGATGCTCGGGACTACCAAGGCTTACTCTGCCCTGTCCTGTCCTGCCTGGCCCCTGCAGATCACGTTTGACAATAAGGCGCACAGCGGGCGCATTCCCATCCGTCTGGAGACCCAGGCCCACATCCAGGAGTGTAAGCACCCCAGTGTCTCCAGACATGGTGAGCACCACAGCCCCGTTCCAGCTCTGACCACCCTGGGTGTTCCCTGGGCCTGGGACTGGTTATGAGCCCCAGACCAACACTGGGGCCCTGATTTGCCCAGCAGTCCCCTGAGCCTCAGTCAAATGCAATAAGGGGACTGTGACCTGCGTAGGAATCCCCTGAGCCTCTGTCCAGTACATTACGGGTATCCTGACTTCTCCCCATGCGGACTAACCCCTGAACCCACTGACCAGTCAAAATCAGTTGTGCAGCACTCCCCAGGTCTGCAGCCCTGGCCACACTCTGACTCTGGTGTTCCACAGCTCTGTGCCACCTTTGACACTAACCACCACATCCTCCCTGCAGGAGACAACAGCTTCCGGCTGCTATTTGACATGGTGGTCATCCTCACCTGCTCTCTGTCCTTCCTGCTGTGTGCCCGCTCACTGCTCCGAGGCTTCCTGCTGCAGAACGTGAGGCCCCAGCATTACAAGTGCCTGCACCCACCTTGCCCAGCCCTGGGGCCGTGAGGGGCTTGCAGAGTCCATTCTTGGACAGCCCCTCACTCAGCTTCCTCCTGCAGGAGTTCGTCAGGTTCATGTGGCGGCAGCGGGGACAGGAAATAAGCCTGTGGGAACGGCTGGAATTTGTCAATGGCTGGTACATCCTGCTGGTCACCAGCGACGTGCTCACAGTCTCCGGCACCATCATGAAGATTGGCATTGAGGCCAAGGTGGGTCCTCCCCACATCCTGTCCTGGGGCCCTGTGCCACCTTTGTCCCCGAGTCCTGGCCCCATCATCCGGTCTATCCGGCCCAAGAAGGATGGGGCCCATGAGTTGTCACTGCTCCTGTCCCCAGAACCTGGCGAGCTACGACGTTTGCAGCATCCTCCTTGGCACCTCCACGTTGCTTGTCTGGGTTGGAGTCATCCGCTACCTGACTTTCTTCCACAAGTACAACGTGAGCCTACTACACCTGAGCCAGGCCTGGGCAGGGATGGGCTGGGTCCTCCTAGTAACGGTGCCATGCCCCCACATACACCACTATGATAAAGCAGTCATTACTTCCTGCCAGGTGATGGCTGGCCACAAGCCCCTTCCTTGTACCCACTCGCCCCAGACACACCTGTCCTTGCACCTGGGCAGGGACATGGGTGCAAGCTGAGACCAGGTGAGGGTGCCCTGAGCCCCCTAGGATGACCCTGCCCCTTCTAAGCTCTCACCAGCCTCTGTGGCCCCACTGGTGAGTCCCTGTCTGCTTTTCTCCTTCACATCTGAGTGCCAGGCTGAGTTGTGGCCACACCTTCATCAGGGTCCTCTTCACCCCCATAGATTCTCATTGCCACACTGCGGGTGGCGCTGCCCAGTGTCATGCGCTTCTGTTGCTGTGTGGCCGTCATCTACCTGGGCTATTGCTTCTGCGGCTGGATCGTGTTGGGGCCCTACCACGTGAAGGTAGGGGCGGCCAGGGGTGTTCATGAGCTACAGTTGAGGGGTCCCCAGCTCCCCTCCCCGAGACGTCAGAGCCCTGGTCTCTCTGTTATTGATGTTATGACCTTTAGTGACCCACCTCAACCCCTGATACTAGGCCTCCACGTGTACACAGTTTTGCTTTTTGATCCTTTTGACTCCCATGGCCCTTATATTGACCCTGTGACTTGGTCACTGACATGGTGGTCCTCAAATGGGCCCATCTGTGACTGCTGGCACTCTGCCCACTGACCACTGGTGACCTCCTCTGTGCCCAGGGCTCCCTCTGAACCCACCGTTCTCCCCGCAGTTCCGCTCGCTATCCATGGTGTCTGAGTGCCTGTTCTCACTCATCAACGGCGATGACATGTTTGTGACATTTGCGGCCATGCAGGCACAGCAGGGCCGCAGCAGCCTGGTGTGGCTCTTCTCCCAGCTCTACCTCTACTCCTTCATCAGCCTCTTCATCTACATGGTCCTGAGCCTCTTCATTGCGCTCATCACTGGTGCCTACGACACCATCAAGGTCAGCCTCTCCTCCACCTCCCTAGTTCTCCTCCCTACAGGCATACATACACAGCCTTGAGCTCAAGGGCTGCCTGCCACACAGGGTTGCTGGGGACACAGCAGGTTGAGCAGAAGAGAATGTAGGAGACTCTGGAGTGGCTTGAAATGGGGGGCACGGGTGGGGTTCATACCACCCTAGCATTGTGGGATAGACTTGGTCCAGGAGAGATCTTAGGTCTGCTTTTACTGAGTCAGAGTGTCAGGAATTCCGAGCATGTTAACAACTGAGAGTGTTGCTGGGTTCAACCCAAAGTAGTCTGATTTGGAAGACATGCTCTTAACCCATCTTCTTCTTGAACTCAGGGCCTGTACCTTGAGCCACTCCACCAGCTCTTTTTCGTGATGGGTTTTTTGAGGTAGGATCTCATGACCTGTTTCCCCATGCTGTCTTCAAACCATGATCCTCCCGATCTCTGCCTTCAGGGTAGCTAGGATTATAGGTTGAGCCACTGGCACCCAGTTTTATTTTTTCTTTAGAGGTGTTAGGGATTGAAACTAGGGCCTTTCTTACACTAGGCAAATGCTGTCACTGAACTACATTCCCAGCCCCTATCTTTGTGTCTTATGGGGCTGCAGGGGTCAGAGGAGAGAGACAGCAGCATGGTGGGGTGGCGGGGGTGCTGGAGGACAGAATTCTTTCAGCAGGCATGTCCCAGGGAGTATGGTGGATGCTGAGCATCGAGGGAAATCAGGTGTTTACTGCCTGTGTAAGGCCAGTGGGAAAGATGGATGATACATGAATGGATGTCCACTGGCCAATGTCCGACTGGCAAAAGGTATGAAGGAAGTGTAGAAGGTTACAGAAGGAACCTGCTTTAGATTGGTATTACAGTAGATCCGCTTCTAGAATGTTCTGCCCATGACTAGTCCCTCACTACGTGAGACTATTTAACGTTTGATTTTAATTGAAATGAAATTCCAAATATTTCTACACTCAGACACCATCTACATCTCAAGAGCCTGAGCCAGACAGGAGGGCATACTTCTGTAATTCCAGCACTCGGCAGGCTGAGGCAGGAGGATTGCTGAGTTTGAGGCCAGCCTAGGTTACTTAGCCAGACTGTCTCAAAAGGCAAAAAAACCCCCAAAATGAAAAAACCCCAAAACTCAACGTATCAAGTGCCTGAAAGCTAGTGCTGCTAGGCATAGTAGACTGCTCTGGTTATTGAACAGTCCCATCGACTCCAAGGATTCTAGGCACCTGGGGGAAGGAACAGGCGAAGCAGAGGCCTAGGACAGAAGGAATTTGAAGAAACGATTGTGGCTTCAGGAGGTTAAGATCAGGGAAGGCTCTGCTGGGGCCCTGCCACATCCTTTGTCACTGGCAGCAGATGTATGTTCCCATTCAAGGATATTGTCATCCCACAGATACACTTCTGTCAGGCAGGCTGTGGGAGCCACCTCTGTTTACACATGCAGCATCCTCAGGTGCATTACAAGCAGGCATTGCTCCCACAGCTGTGCTTCACATATGCCCAGGTCACAAGATAGATGGTTGTCAAGCACCCAGGCTGTCAGGCCCTGTTCCTAGGTGCAGGACCTGCAGCAGAGGCTGCCAAACTGTCAGAGATAGAGGTGTGCATCCTCATCCAGGGGTCAGGGAAGGTCTCCCTGTAGAAGCAAGATATGAGGAACTAGAAGTAGGGCCGGAGGTGGGAGCCCCTTTGCCATCAGAGGAGATGCAGGGAAATCCAGGTGGCTGGAGGGGAGGTGGAGGGCAGGGCCTTGGAGTTTGGCAGCCGCGTTCATGCTAAGCCCGGTGTCTCTCCCCAGCACCCCGGTGGTGCAGGCGTGGAGAAGAGCGAACTCCAGGCCTACATAGAGCAGTGTCTGGACAGCCCCACCTCTGGCAAGTTCCGCCGCGGGAGTGGATCAGCCTGCAGCCTGCTCTGCTGCTGTGGAAGGTTGGAGCCCGGCATCCGGATGGGGAGTGGGGGCGGGGACGAGGGGAGTATGCCAGAGAACTGACGCGCCCTTTTCGCGCCCTCCTCCAGGGATGCCTCGGAGGACCATTCGCTGCTTGTGAACTGACTACTGCCCTGGACCTTATCCCGCGGACTGCTGGGAACCCAGATTATTTATTTTCAGAGTTTGCTTTTAAGGATCGGCTCGCTGCCACGCCCCTTGAGGGCCTGGGACGGTGGGGTCGGATACTTGAGGGGAGCGTAGGGTGGGTGTTAAATAAACGGAAAAATAAACTTCTAGTTCTCATTTTTAGAGGGAGAGGCAGCCCTTGCACCAATAATTCGTCGGCCCGTCCCCACTTTTTTTTTTTTTTTTTTTTGCGGTACCAGGGCTTGAACTCAGGCCCTACACCTCGAGCCACTCCAGCTTTTTTTTTGGCGTGAGGCATTTTCGAGGTGTGGGGGGGGCGGTCCTCGCGAACTATTTGCCCGGGCTGGCTTAGAACGGCGATCCTTCTAATCTCTGCCTCCTGAATAGCTAGGATTACAGGCTTGAGCCACAGGTGCGGGGTTTGTGGGCCCCTTTAAGGGTCTGCCACACTCAGCATGGCCGGCCTGCGTGACCTTCCAAGCATGGCGAGGGGCGGGGCTAGGGCGCGCCCTGTGGTGAATAATTTAAAGGGGCTGCGGCGTTGGGCGGAAAACTAGCGGTGTTGGCGCAGTGTGGATTCCAGCTCCAGCCCCTGGGTGAGTCCGAGTTCCCATCGGCCCAACAGGATCGTTGGGGAGGTTCGTCCTGATTCCTGTAGGTCCCGACTTTCTGAGGCTCCCATCCCCCCCACCCCTGTTCCTTTCCGCATTGGTAGCCAGGTGCGCCTAGGAGTGGAAAGGAAGTAGTCACCTAAGAATTTTTCAGGTAACGTCCGAGGGCCCAGTGATTCCCTTGAATTTCCATCAGTAATCTAATGGCGCCAGATGTATCTTCTGCAACCTAAAAAAGTCCCAGCAAATTCCAGCTTTCCTCGGACGCCCTCCCCAGGCCCCCAGCGACGAGCCCACCAGTTAGTTCCTGGTTTCCACTCAGCGGTCCTACACTCTTCAGAGTCAGTAATTTTCCAGTGACTCCCGCGTCCCTGTTTACGCCTCCCAGGAATAGCCCCACCACCATTCGCGGGTCCCAGTAATGCTCCGCATCGCCGGAGACCCTGTAACTTTACTACTACGAGATAGCAAATCCCCAGCTTAAACCATAACGCCTTGCAAGCACACCCCACCCTGAGGGTGTCAGGACTTCTCAGACCTCGGTACTGCCGCAGGACCCTTTGCAAGGGAGCTCCGGGCAGTACTCCCACCCCTTCCCCCAGCTCCTGGGTCCTCCCAGGGGCAATTCTGGATCAACTAGCCAGATGCCCACTTGTCCCCAATACATAACCCGGTGACTTTAGGGTCCCAGTTCTCCTGGACTGGGGCAGCCAGACTGCAGGGAGTACGTGGGTATGATCTAGGGGTCGGTTGGTCAAAATTCATCAGTTCTGCGATGGGCTGAGGACCGAGAGGGGGCCACCAGCCGGAAAGAGTCACGCCTTGTTGGGACCCGCCCGCCTGCAGCTGAGGATGCCCGATCGCTACCCTTTGACCCCAGGATGGGGATGGTCTGGCGGGGAGTCTGATCAGCCTTTCTGAGTGTGCGAAGGAAGCCAGGCAAGGAGCTGGGGACTCTCCTAACTCCCTGGCCGGAGCAGTAAGGCCAATATGCTCCATCTCTCTATTTCGCAGCTAGCCGTTTCCACCCCATCCAAGGCGAATGGAGAAACCTCTCAGGCCAAAGGTACCGGGGGCGGGGCTTGTGATGAGGGGCAGGGCTTGCGATAAGGCGCGATGCCGGCGGCGGAGGCAGGGTAGGCCCAGAATGACGTCTTGCACGGATTCCTTTTGCTCCATGATTCCCAGGACTGCGGGCTATCAAACCTGCTACCCAGCCTGAAGCAACCAATGGAGGCCCCGCTGCAAACCGGAATGGTAAGGCGTGGGGTTGTGCGTGGGACTATAACTCCCGGTATGCTCAGCGCGCACACGCGGTCCCGCGAGAACGGGACCTAGGCGGAACTACGTTTCCCAGTGTGCACCGCGAGCCGCCGAGCCACAGGGAAGAGTCGCGCCCCCGGGGAGGGAGCAGCGCTGGCCCATTCTGCAGATGGGGACACCGAGTCATGGGCTGAATACGACCTCCTCGGGGGCGGAGGTGATGAATTGGGATGAGGCCCAGGACGTCCTGGCCCCCGAGGTGGGATCGGCCGGACCGATATGCGGTTCGCAGCCAGTGCCGTTCATCCCTCAGGTGCTGGGCGTGATGATCGGTGCCGGAGTGGCGGTGCTGGTCACGGCCGTGATCATCCTTCTGGTGGTGCGGAGGTTGCGAGTGCCGAGTGAGGACCCGGAGGGCCCCTCTGGGGAGGTTGTGGGGTCCATGGAGCGGTAGGGGTGAGGATTTGCTGGAGTCTGCGCAGAGCTCACAGTGCCCCTCTCCTCCGCTGTCCTTAGAAACCCCAGCCCCGGATGGTCCCCGGTATCGGTTCCGGAAGAGGGACAAAGTGCTTTTCTATGGCCGGAAGATCATGCGGAAGGTGAGTCCGGGACCTCCCGCGGTCTGTGCTCTCCACACCAAGGCCCTGCCCCTTCCCTGTTTACATTTCTTGGGGGACATCCCCTGGATTGGGAGGGAGTGGGGGAAAACCTGGATCTGGCTCCTCTCTCTCCCCAATTGACTCATCCTCTCCTTAATTTTAGGTGTCACAATCCACTTCCTCCCTGGTGGACACCTCCGTCTCCACCACTTCCAGGCCACGAATGAAGAAGAAACTTAAAATGCTCAACATTGCCAAGAAGTAAGGCATCAGCTGGGTGTGTCTGGCTCTGGGGGCTATATCAGGGGTCTTCAGCGTGGTCAACTACCACTAGAGTATGTATTGTGGGGTTCTTTGAACCCCATGGCTTGGGAGTCCTCCCACATCAGAGGGACACATCAAGGCTGTCATCTGAGAAGCTATTTCAGATCCTTCTTGTACCACACATGGCACCCATGGAGTCTCTGTCCCTTGAGGCCTATCTCAGTGGTGTTCCTTCACCACAGGATAATCTCTGAAAGCTATTTGTCATGTATTTAGGTGTCTATACCTGGAGTCTCCCCACATTAGAGGGTTTATTCCAGGGTACCTCACTGGGGCTATCTCAGGTGTTCTATGACCTGTTAGAGGAGCTTGTATGCTCCAGGGGTTAGGAAGACCTCAGCAAGCTTTCTACATCAGAAGGCATCTCTCTGTGTCATTCACCCTGGAGTTCTTCCCACACTAGGGATGCTGTCCTGGGGGGCTATCTCAAGAATCTTCATGCAATAGAAACATAGGAAGGCTATTTCAGGGGCCTCTGTTGACAGCAAACAGCTACCTTGATGTCTCTAAGAAGGCTTTCCCAGGGATCTTTGTAAGTTGGGAGCTGACTGGAATCTCCTTACATCTTGAGGTCAACATGAAGGTCTGTGCCAAGGGTTTCTTTCACACCCATTTCTCTCTCTCTCTCTCTCTCTCTCTCTCTCTCTCTGTGTGTGTGTGTGTGTGTGTGTGTGTGTGTGTGTGTGTGTGTGTGATTCCCAGAACCCTCCATGGTCAGCCATGGTATCACAGGGCCTTCTATGATATCAGCAGAAGGGCTGTCTCTAGTTTTCCATGATCAGTTAAGAGTATATCTCGGTTATCCACATCATAGGTGCTCTCAAGTGTCTTCATGAATATAGAAGGGCTATCTCAGAACTCTCTGGGGTCTGGAAAAGGGCTAGCCTAAGATCTCCCTGATAGAAGAATTCTACCTGGATTTCTCTGTACCACTGAGTTTAACTCAAGGGTCTGTTTATCCTATAGGGTCTATCTCAGGGCTCTTGTGCTGATAAAGGGGCTATCTCAGCAGTCCCTGTGGGAATAGGCTTTCCCAGGTGATGAGAGATGTGTTATATCCCGACTCTCTACGTGTAATGAGGGTTATCTCAAGGACCTGTTTTTTTTTTTTTATAAAAATTATCATATTGTTGTATTGGGAATACGTTGTGACATTTATAAAAGTTCTTACAATATATCGTAGTTGAATTCACCCCCTTCATCATTCTCCTTTATCTCCCCTTCCCCCATTCCTGGAATACTTTCAACAGGTCTCATTTTTCCATTTGCATATATGCCTATATAATATTTCCACTATATTCACTCTCCTATACCCTTTCGTATATTCCTCCCTCCCCTGTCTGCTGGTAACAATCCTCCCAGGCAGGACCTCTTTTAACTTCCTGTTCTCCATTTTTGAGAAAAAGACATTTTCATTTATTTAAGATAGGCACATGGGGGAGACATGGCCCAAACAATGTATGCACATATGAATAAATGAATAAAGAAAAAAAATAAGATAGTTACATAGGGAGGTTCATTGTGACCTGTTCGTGTATATATGTATCACATCCTGAATTAGTTCATCCCTCTATTTTTCTCCTTTCAACCTTAGTCCCCTTCTTCTGGTGATTTCAACAGGTTTCAAAATTCTGTATTCATTCTTATATAGAAACGACATCAGCCATATTCATCTTTTTTTACCCTCCTTCCCTCATATGTGACCTCCTTTAGCATGACCTATTTTTTGTAATACTGCTGCATTTGTATTAGGCCTGTATTCCACATATGAGAGAAAGTATGTGGACTTTGACTTTCTGAACCTGACTAACTTCACTTCAGATGATGTTCTTCAGTTTCATCCATTTACCTGGAAGGGTTGTATTTGTTTTGTTTTCTTCTTTTGTCTTTTCTTCCATTCCTTCTCTCTCTCTCCCTCTCTTTCTGTCTCTGTCTCTCTCCTTCTAAAAAAACTTCAAGGGTCTTTACAAAGAACAGAGAGGGTATATATAGAGGTCTTCTCATATAACTGGAGCAACCTCAGAGTCATGCCTTTATTAGGAAGGCTATCTCAGGAAGCTAGTCTGTGACAACAGAAGTACTTCTTTTGGGACCTGCCCTTATCTTGGAATTGATGTCAGAGGTCTGCCATTAAAACTAGAAGGTCTGTCCCAGGGGTGTATGACTGGTACAGGGACAATCTCAGGACTTGGATTAGTTAGCTTTTATAATCACTGTGACCAGGGTCCTGACAGACACAACTTAAAGGAGGAAAGGATTTATTGTGCTTCATGGTTTCAGAGGTGTCACTCCATCATGGTGGAGTGGAGCAGTTCATTCCAGGGCAGGCCAGAAGCAGAGAGAGGAATATAGAAAGAGGCCTGGACAGCTATCACTCCCAAGGACATGCCCCAGTGATCTACTGCCTTCATCTCAGCTCACCTCTTACTTTTCACCACCTCTCAAAATTGCTATCATATTATGAATCTATCAGGGGGCTTATCCATTCATTAGTTGAGACCCCTCATGATCTGATCATCTCTGAAAATACTAGCACAGACATACGCAGAGATGTGCATTATTGGGGCTGGCAGAATGGCTCCAGCAGTACAAGCGCCTGCCCAGCAAGCATGAGGCCCTGAGTTCAAACTCCAGTGCCACCAAAAAAAAAAAAGAGAAAAACAAATGTGCTTTATTAATCTTCTAGATATTTCTTAATCCAGTCAAATTGACAATCAGAATTAGCCATCACAAGGGTCATAAATTTATTCTGTAGAGGACCTGGTAGTGAATATTTTAGGCTTGTACCCCACATACAGTTTCTGTCCTAACTTTTCAACTCTGTGGTTATAGCATGAAAGCTGCCTTAAATGATTTGTTAATGAGTGAACATGGCCATGTGTCAGTAAAACTTTATTTATAAAAATAGAGGGCCAGATTTACACAGTAAGACAGAGTTTGCTCCATGTGAACCAGGGAAAGGTGAATGAGAGTCTTAGGTCTCCCTGAGCCCTTTCTCTGTCCTCCCCTCGCCCCTCATCCCACTAGGATCTTGCGAATCCAGAAGGAGACCCCAACACTACAGCGAAAGGAGCCCCCACCTGCGGTGCTGGAGGCTGACCTGACAGAGGGTGACCTGGCCAACTCCCACCTGCCCTCCGAGGTGCTGTACATGCTCAAGAATGTCCGGTCAGTGTTGGGGGCGTGGGCAGTATGGGGGGGGGCGTCCTGCAGAGCAGGAGGGTTCCTTGACCTCCTGCATCCCTCCTCTACCACCCATCCAACAGGGTGCTGGGCCACTTCGAGAAGCCGCTTTTCCTGGAGCTGTGCCGGCACATGGTCTTCCAGCGCCTGGGCCAGGGTGACTATGTCTTCCGGCCGGGCCAACCAGATGCCAGCATCTATGTGGTTCAGGATGGGCTCCTGGAGCTTTGCCTGCCTGGGCCTGTGAGTTGGCCATTGGGGCCACCTCAGGGAGCAGACTGAGGGTAGTCCCCAGCATCAGGCATAGTGTCAGGGGGATGGGTGTTCTGTACAGGTGGCCAGTGGCTAAAACTTGAGTGAAGTGCAAGAAACAGCCGCTGGTCAGGTTTGATGGGTTCATTAGGGTGGGTGAAAGTATGGACCAGTGGCATGGCCATTGGGCGGGATGCTGGTCGAAATGAGAGGCCAGCACCCGTCAGTGGCCCCTGTGTTTCAGGATGGAAAGGAGTGTGTTGTGAAGGAAGTGGTTCCTGGGGACAGCGTCAACAGCCTTCTGAGCATCCTGGATGTCATCACTGTTAGTGACCAGTCTATGGGGCAGGAGGATGGGGGATGAGGACACCCTGGGGCCCCATTGCTGATTGGCCCCTGATGCTGCTGGTGGTCCCTAAAGCATTCTGGGGAAGGTTTGGGGAAGCAGTGAGGGGGCCCACAGCCCTTGGTCTTGTCTGTCTTCATGCCTGCCCCTTCCCCAGGGTCACCAGCATCCCCAGCGGACTGTGTCTGCCCGGGCAGCGCGTGACTCCACAGTGCTGCGGCTTCCAGTGGAGGCCTTCTCTGCTGTCTTCACCAAGTACCCAGAGAGCTTGGTGCGGGTGGTACAGGTAAGTGGACTTTTACCTCCCTTTTTCCACCTGGAGCCGCACCCCACCCTTGTCTCCCAGGCTCCCGGGGGCCAGAGTTCAGCAGCCAGCAGGTGCTAGGAGCTGCGGTTCTTATCCTGTGGTTATCGCCCCAGAGCAGCCAGACCTCAGGGGCTGCTGACTGTGTCCCCTAACTGCCTCCGCCCCTTAACTGCCTCCTCTGGGTGTCCCCTGCCTCTGCTCTGGCCACGCCCATTCAGCCCCGCCCCACCCTGACCTCCCCCACACCCTGTGGCTATACCCTGACCCTGCCTCCTCCCCTTCTGCTGGCTACACCCCTCATCCCTGCAGATCATCATGGTACGGCTGCAGCGAGTCACTTTCCTGGCTCTTCACAACTACCTGGGTCTGACCAATGAGCTTTTCAGCCATGTGAGTTGGAGAGTGAGCATGGGCAGAGATGGGAGGAAGGCTAGGCCCCCCGGGACATGCTACAAGCTGCTCTCTTAACTTTCCTAGGAGATTCAGCCCCTACGCCTGTTCCCCAGCCCGGGCCTACCAACCCGCACCAGCCCCGTGCGTGGCTCCAAGCGGGTGGCCAGCACCTCAGCTACTGAGGAGCCCAGGGAGACCCCAGGTCGGCCACCAGACCCCACTGGAGCCCCACTGCCTGGACCTTCAGGTACCTAAGGTGACCCCCACCCATCCCCCCAAACCTCCTGCCTGGTCCCCCAGGTGTCCCTGTCCTCAGCCCCAAGCACCTGTGGGAATTATTTTTCCTAGTCCCTTGGTTCCAAGGACTCCAAGCAGACCTCCTCCTCAGGCTCCCTAAGCTCCTCACCCCTAATCCTAGTTCTGGACCCTCCAGGGGACCCTGTGAAGCCCACATCTCTGGAAACCCCCTCGGCCCCTCTGCTGAGTCGCTGCATCTCCATGCCAGTGGACATCTCAGGTTTGGAGCGTGGGGGCTGTGTATAAGGAGAGGGCCACCAGCTTGAGATTTGAATCCAGACCCTGTTGCCTGTCAGTCTTGATTTCTTTCACCTGCAAAGTGGCAATGCTGATGGTACTTCCGCGGTACCACACACAATTTGGTGGGACCAACTGTGGTAAGATGGATGTAGAAGGTGAGAGTGGTCATTAATTTGTCATGTCTGCTGTGGTTGTGGCACTGGGTGTGGAGTTAGGCTTGGTCTTAGACTCAGCTGTGGTCACTGTCTTTTTATTTACTTATTTTGGGGGCCAAGGATGGAACCTAGGGCCTCACACATGCTAGGCAAATGCTCTACCACTGACTGTATGCCAGCTCCATTTTAATTTTTATCGTCTCTCCACTTGCAGGCTTGCAGGGTGGCCCCCGCTCCGACTTCGACATGGCATATGAGCGTGGTCGGATCTCTGTGTCCCTGCAAGAAGAGGCCTCTGGTGGGCCCCAGGCAGCCCCTGCTCGGGTAAGGCCCTGCCCTCTCCCAACCCCACCACAGTCCCCTCCTATGACCCTGCCCTGGATCAGGCCTGGCTAGTGATGGCCTCCACTGAGGAGGGTGGTTGGAGGGCACAGCAGTAGATCACAGGCCCTGCTCCATGCAGACCCCCACTCAGGAGCCCCGGGAGCAGCCGGCTGGTGCCTGTGAGTACAGCTACTGTGAAGATGAGACGGCTGCTGGTGGCTGCCCCTTTGGGCCCTACCAGGACCGCCAGACCAGCAGCATCTTTGAGGCAGCAAAACGAGAGTTAGCCAAGCTGATGCGGATTGAGGTGAGCAGCTGAGGGTGGCTCTGGGGATGGTGGGGTGGAGGGCAGGAGGCCTGGCTGGCCCCATGTCAGCCACGCCCTCCCTTCCTAGGATCCCTCCCTCCTCAACAGCAGAGTCTTGCTGCATCATGCCAAAGCTGGCACCATCATCGCCCGCCAGGGGGACCAGGTAAGGCTGACCCTTGACCTCTAGCACCATGAAACCTGAACCAGCTTCCTCTGATTTCTGACTCCTGACCTCTGACATGATGACTGACACTTTTCCTCTGTGGAGTAGATCTCTCATCCTATCATTTCCAACCTCTAACCTGAGGATCTTATGACCTTTACCCCCTACCCTGGACCTAGCCATTCTTTACCTCTACCCCCTTTTTTCTCCTTGGCCCCAATTCCTACACCTCTTCTTCCTGGCCTGGCTCTTTTCGTAGCCTCTATTTTCTGACTTTTCCATCTTATAATACATTGTGATGTTCTGTCTGCCTGCACTCCTGGCACATGCTTTGATAGGTGCTAAATAATGGGTAGGAATTGCAGTCAGGACCCAGAGACCATGAACCAGCCCCAGGGTGGGGCTTCAGAGCCTCCTGGCAGCACCCAGGAGGTATGAGAAAGTGTCCTTTCTCCATATGGGGAAACTGAGGCCCACTGAGGGGAAACACCTGGCCATGATCTCACAGTCAGCAGGCATGGAGGAGGAGGGTTCTATAGTGAGTGGACAGAGTTGAAATCTAGACTCTGTCCCAACTTCCTGTGTGACCTTTGGCAAAGGATCTAGAAAGTTCTCCACTTCCTCAGTCTGTGGAATGAAGGTAATAAGTAAAAATACACAGTCTGGAGATGCATAAGGTTTGCAAAGGTGACAAGCCCAGGAGAGAAAGTTTGGTAGCAATCACAGTGCAGAGGGCGCTGGGTGACAGTTCAAGGCAGTGACAAGACAGAACTGCTAAGACCCTGGGTGAGGGAGGCCTGAGCCAGAGCAGTGAGTGAGTGAGTGAACATCTTGCCTGTTGGCTGTCTGTGGTGCTGTCACATGCTCTGGTGTTGTCTCTCTGAGCTCCTCACAGGGCTGGGCTCCTTTATAGAGAGGAAGGCCAGCAAGGCCTGTGCCAGCTATGCTAGGTCCTTGGGGCATGAGCTGAGGAAGTGTGGTCACACCAGGGCTCCTGTGGGGACACTTGGGCCCTGCTTGTCTGGAAGACTTGAGCTGAACCCCTCCCTGGCCTGGCCTGCCAGTGGGCCAGGCTGTTCTTAAGTCCTCAAAGCATCTCAGGGTCTTCCCTGGGACATCTGGCAATGCCTCGCCAGTTTTGATTGTTATGACATGGAAGGGTACTTCTGGCACCAAGCAGGTGGAGCAGGTTTGCCCAAATGTGCAGGGCAGTGCAAGGAATTATACAGGGCCAACACAGAGAAACTGCGCTGTCTGCCCTGTAAAGTGGTACATGCCTGTAATCCCAGCACTCAGGAAGCAGAGGTGGGTGGATAGTGAATTTGAGGCCAGCCTGGCCTACGTCGTGAGATGCTGTCTCAAACAAACAAAATAGAAACCATGCTTCACACAGACATCTTCCCAGGTGGGTTTTGTGGAACATCTGTACAGGCTCAGTCTCCCTGATGGGAAAGTCTAAAATCCAGAGTGCTCTGAAACTTTGTGAACACTGAAGTCTGAAACTTTTTGAACACTGACGTGATGCCACAAGTGGAAAATTCCACACCTGACCTCATGGGCTGGTTTGCAGTCAAAATGCGGAAACACTAAAAACAGTGTATAAAATTACTTTCAGCCTGTAAGACATAAATGAGACTTGTGTTTAGACTTGGGTCGCCTCTCCAAGATATCTCATCATATGTATGCAAATACTCCAAAATCCAGAAAACATCCAATATATTAAACACTTCTGGTCTTCAGCATTTGGATAAGGGATGGTTAACCTGTGTTAAAAACAGGGATCTCTGGTCTGGTGGTGTGGCTCAAGTGGTAAGAATGCCTGCCTAGCAAGTGCGAAGCCCTGAGTTCAAACCTCATGCTGCTATAAAAAAAGCTCCAGCATGTACGTTTGTATGTATGTCACCTTCCAACTCCTTTCTCCCCACAAAGTGTTTTGGTGGTGTTTTGTTGGATGCCAGACAGGTTGGCGTGGTGGATAGGGAAGAATCTTTCCATTTCGGGCAGTTTCAGTTCCTCAGTTACGAAGGGGTGGAACAAAGATGTGTCTAGCTGGTCAGGCTAACCAGGGAAGAGAGAAAAATCAGTTTACTGAGCGTTTGCCACGTCCCAGACCCTGTGCTGCCGGCTGGATCAGAGGCAAGAAAAACCGGCATAGTCCCTGCCTCTGGGAAGATGCTGCAGCTCTGACGTGCATGACTCAAAAGATTACCTAAATCCTTGTAAAATGAGAAGGGCTTAGTGAGACAAAGGAGATTCTTGGCACTACAAAGTCTGGCTTAAACAGGGTGGTGCCTCTAAGGATGTGACCTCCAGCCAAAAAGCAAGGGAAGCAATTAACTGGGTGTAACTGGAAGAAGTCATTCCAAGCAGAGAACTGGTTGTTCAAATGTCCTGTGGTTAATTCTTGACTAGCATGTGTGAGGCCCTGTATTTGATCTCTAGCACTGCAAA
The DNA here is from genome assembly GCF_047511655.1 of Castor canadensis. Classification (NCBI taxonomy): domain Eukaryota; kingdom Metazoa; phylum Chordata; class Mammalia; order Rodentia; family Castoridae; genus Castor; species Castor canadensis. The sequence continues at coordinate 35,308,344 of NC_133399.1, forward strand.
AGAAAGGAAGGGAGGGAGGCAGCAAAGAAGGGAAGGAGGGAAAGAGAAAGAAAAAAGGAAGGGAAAGGAAGAAAGAAAGAAAGAAGAGTGAGAGAAAGTTATTTGCTTTCCTGGATTGTGATCCTCCTATATATACTTCCCACGTAGCTGGGTTGATAGGCACATGCCCAGCCATTGGTTAAGATGGGGGTGGGGGTGGGAGTCTATTTGAACCTCACTCCTGAGGTCTGCTTCCCAAGTAGCTAGGATTATAGTTTCAATTTACCATGCTTGGCTGTGTTGTAGAAATTCTCCATGTTATGTGCATATTGGATGCTTATCAGATAGATGATTCGCAAATGTTTTCTCCCATTCTGTATGTTGTCCTTGTTAGGGTGATTTGAAGCACAATAGTTAATGTTGGTTTTTTTTTTTCCGTGGTACTGGAGTTTGAATAGGGCCTCTTGTTTGATAGGCAGGTTCTCTACCACTTGAGCCATTCCACCAGCCCTTTTGTTGTGTTGGATACTATTTCCCCTGGGCTGCTTTGAACCGTGATCCTCCTGATCTTTGCCTCTTGAGTAGCTAGGATTGGTGTGAGCCACTGGCACCTGGCTGAAGCACAAGAATTCTTAATCCATTGCCAGATTGAACGTCACAAACATTCACTCCTGTATTTTCTTTTAAGAATTCTGTAGTTTTAGCTCTTACATTTGTATCTTTGATTTTTTTGTTTTTTGTTTTTTTTGGTGGCACTTGGGTTTGAAGTCAGGGCCTCACGCTTGCTAGGCATGAGGCCACTCTGCCAGCCCTTTTTTGTGTTGGGTATTTTTGAGCTAGAGTCTCTGGAACTATTGGCCTGAGCTGGCTTTGAACCAAGATCCTCCTGTTCACTGCCTCCTGAATAGCTAGGATTACAGGAGTGAGCTACCGGCACCGGGCTCTTTAATCTGTTTTGCTATAGTGTAAGGTAAGGGCTCAGCTTCCTGCTTTTCCATGTGGCTATTGAGTTGCCTGGCAGAAGCAAAGCACATTTAAGCTTGGCCCAGCCCATAGGCAGACACTGTTGGGGATCGAGCTCTACAGGCTAGGCAAGCACTCTACCAGTAAGTTACACCTCTGCGTCCCTGTGTAGTTGTGTTTTTTTGATAGTCTTCCTATCAAAAAATCCAGGCCTGTGTAGTTTTTCACCCTCCTGCTAGCTATTTTGAAAAGAATTTGTGTGCCTTAATCTGGGCTAAGAGTTTGGTGAGCCATTAACAATATCTGTCCTGGGTGCTGACTCAAGTGGATGTGCACTTGCAGCCATCCTGTTGCAGGTTCTGCATTGGAGGACTCAACACCAAGGACTGAAACTGTAGTTAGGCCTATGATTGAAAATGTCATTAGGTCTAATTGAGCATGTATAGGTGTTTTTGTTGTGTTTCCTGTCAGAATTCCCTAATGCAGTAAAGCAGCTATTTATATGATATTTAAATTTAGAAACGGTGTAAATTGTACAGGAGTTTTGTGCAGGTTATATGCAATTACATGCCATTTTGATTAGAGGACTTAGCATCCTGGAACCAATCCTTTGTGGTACCAAGGAAAGATTGTATATTTTATCAGAAGTCTTTATTCCTCTTTTTTTTGTGACACTGAGATTTGAACTCAAGGCTTTATTCTTGCTAGGCCAAGTGTTCTATTGCTTGAGCTACACCCCCCCCCATCCCTTTTAGCTTTCTATTATTTTTTAGATAAGGTCTCATGCTTTTTGCCAGAGCCAGCCTCAGATCATGATCCTCCTACCTTTTTCTGTAGCTGGGATTATAAATGTACAACACCTACACCTAGATTGTTTGTTGAGATAGGGTCTCACTAACTTTTTCCCCTGGGTTGACCTGGAACCTTGATCTTCCTGATTTTTGCTCCCCTCCCCATAGCTGGGATTACTGGCATGAGCTGCTATACCAAGCCTTACTTTTTCTTCTTTAATCTTTCCCTGTGGGATGCACTGACCTGAGTTTGGGGAGGGGGTGCTGTGCTTGGCTCTGCTCCTCTAACCCTGTCCTCACAGGACGTGAGTCTGCACTTCGTGCTCTGGGGCTGTTTGCACGTGTACCAACGCATGATTGACAAGGCGGAGGACGTGTGTCTGTTCGTGGCCCAGCCGGGGGAGCTGGTGGGACAGCTGGCGGTGCTCACAGGCGAGCCCCTCATCTTTACACTGCGTGCCCAGCGCGACTGCACCTTCCTTCGTATCTCCAAGTCGGATTTCTATGAGTATGACTACACCTAGGGTGGGGTGGGCGTGGTGCCCAGAGGACTCCTGCCCAAAGCTGCTTTGCCATGGGAGAGACCAATGCCTCATCCCTCTACCTCACTCCTACAGGGGCCGAAAGAAACCCCAGATTCAGGCCTCCCAACGCCCTCCATGGGCCATTTTGAGCCCTTCCTGTTTCAACCCCTCCCCCCCAGCTATCACCCACTTTCTCCACTCCTTCCGTGGTATTCCAGAAGGTCCCAGCCAGACATCCCCTCTTCACCCGCAGGATCATGCGTGCACAGCCCAGTGTGGTGCTGAGCGCGGCGCACACAGTGGCCGCTAGGATGTCACCCTTTGTGCGCCAAATGGACTTCGCCATCGACTGGACGGCAGTGGAAGCGGGACGCGCGCTGTACAGGTGCAGCCCCGCCCCCACCTCTCTGCTCAGGCCTCCTGAGGACAAGGCGCTGACCTTGCCTGACCACCCTCTACCCCAGGCAGGGCGACCGCTCCGACTGCACCTACATTGTGCTCAACGGGCGGCTGCGCAGCGTCATCCAGCGTGGCAGCGGCAAGAAAGAGCTGGTGGGGGAGTATGGCCGCGGGGATCTCATTGGTGTGGTAAGGATGCCGCACCTTCTAACTTCTGACCTCTCCCAGTCCAGCCCCCATCCCTAGCATCCAAATAATCTGATGGGGGTGAATGCACCCCCGTCTCTGCTCCGACCTGGTCCATTTCCCCAGCTCCTCTCCATGGGTAAGGGGCAGCCTCGGGGAGTGAAGAGTCGGGTCTAACTCCACCCTTAGTGTCCATTCAAACCCTCACCAGAAGAGAACACCCCGGCCCTTCATGAGTCCTTGTCCTCTCCCTATCCCAGCCTGATGGACAGCCCGGTGAGGTTTGGTGCATTCATCCCCATCTTGGGGGACCCTCTGGCTGGGGTGGTAAGGCCCCCTCCTTTGCATCCATGTTTGGCTTTTCCCCCTTCACTTTTTGGAGCTCCCTGGTCCAAGCAGCCTTTCTCATGTATGGTATCCCACAGGTGGAGGCACTGACCCGGCAGCCTCGAGCCACCACGGTGCACGCGGTGCGTGATACAGAGCTGGCCAAGCTCCCTGAGGGCACCTTGGGTCACATCAAACGTCGGTACCCACAGGTGCATCTCCATGTGGGCGGGACAGATATGAGCAGGGGCGGAGCCTCAGTGGGTGGAGCCGCCTGAGTGGGGCGGGGCTCTTAGGGGCAGGCCCAGATGACAGGGACCCCAGGCGCCTTCAGGGGAGGAGGGGAAAGTGGGACCTGCACAGTTGCTCTTCCATCTCATTAGACAGCTGGTCTTCACACCCCCCAGGTCGTGACACGCCTCATCCATTTACTGAGCCAGAAAATTCTAGGGAATTTGCAGCAGCTGCAAGGACCCTTCCCAGGTGAGAGCTGGTCTGCCCAAGGCATGCTGGGGGATATAGTCCAGCACTCAGAGCAAGCTGGGAGGGGAAGCCCTATCCAAGGGTATGCTGGGAAATAGAGTTCAGCTGTAAATCTTGCTGGGTGACTGGATTGAGGCCAGAAATAGGATCCGGAGTTCTTGGGATCCGAGGTGCATGCTGGGGGATAGAGTTTGGATTTCTGTGCCAGGGACACTTGTTAGTGGACTGTAAAATGTCGGTCTTACTGGCAGCTGGAATCTTAAGCAGGGAAGTTGATTCCTGAGTTCAGGACTTGCTACAGAATAGAGTTCAAATCCTGAACCATACTAGGAAAGGAGTCTTAGATCAGAATATGATAGCATATGGTGTCCATTGGTGGCATATCGAGCTCAAGACACATTAGGAAGTGGCTTCTGAAGTTACCTGCATGCTAGGAAATATGGTTTCCATCTCAGATAAACCAGAGTTTAGGGTAATCCACATTTCAAAGTGTGCTGAAATGTGGGCCCCACAGTCGATGACCCAATTCCCCCCAGGGCTCCTACCACAGACACATGGACCTCCCCCTTCCCATGGGGCAGGGATCATGGTGACAGGAAAGACCTAACTTTAACAAAACACAGAGACAGTGTCAGGAACTGATAAGTACAGTAAGAAGACAAAATAGTTGTTTTGCCTTGTGTCTAGCAGAGGGATTGAATGGGGGAGGCTTTTCTGAGGACAATGAGAAGAGACTTTATAGGAGAGGAGGGACTAGATGTGAGGAAGAGCTAGGAAGGTGTGCACAGAGTTTGGTGGTTCTGAAGCACTGCTAGGAGGAAATTGATTGAAAGGGAGAGATGGGGGTAGGAGCAAGTCATGCAGGGGCAAAGGTCCTTGGAAAGGCATTTGAACTTATTAAGGTTGTAGGGGAGGGGGAATCTGACCAGCAAGAGATGGGGGCTGATGATTTGGTCTAGACTGTTAGCAGAGAACCTGGGGAGCAATAAATGGGTCAAAAGTATATTTATTCTTGTCTAGTTTTGTGTTGGGATACAATCCAGGTCAGAGTGGGTTGTAGTTACCAGTGGCTCTACACAGGCACAGTGAATCGGAATGGTCGTAGACTTACATAATGGGTTCCCCTGAGATTAGGACCAGGAGAGGAGGTTGGATGGCTAAGTTTTAATGAGAGGAGACAGTGCATGGGGATGGGGGCCCAGGACTGCAGCCACGGCCATCAGCCTGATAGTGTCAAAACTTGGAGTAGCGGGGTGGGGTGGGGAGATCTGGGCTGGGGGACAGGAGAAGGGATGGAGAAGGTGGAAGAGGGGGAAGGAGGTCCACTTCTCCAGCCACACAGATGCACAGTAACTTATCCACTGGGGTCTCAACAGGCTCAGGGCTGGGTGTCCTTCCACACTCGGAACTCACCAACCCAGCCAGCAACCTGGCCACGGTGGCAGTCCTGCCAGTGTGTGCTGAGGTGCCCATGATGGCCTTCACGCTGGAGCTGCAGCACGCTCTGCAAGCCATAGGTCAGTGGGGGGAAGGGTCATGGATGTGAGCAGGCAGTGACCCTGCTCACTGGACACGTGGGTGGACACGCCTGGGTGGATGAGTGGGAGGGGGGTGGAATAGGGTCACAGACCTCAGAGATGGGTGATAGGTGTTCTGTTCTTGAAGAGGCCCCCAGCCCTGTTGATCTTGGTCCTAACCTCTCTTCCTCACCTACCCCTAGGCCCCACGCTCCTCCTCAACAGTGACATCATCCGGGCACGCCTGGGGGCCTCAGCACTGGATAGGTGTGTGGGGGACTTCAGAGGAGACCAGGGAAGGGCAAGGGAGCCTCAGATTCTTTGAGATTGAGTTCAAAGGCTAGTTTTGGAATCAAGATCTCCCCCACCCCCCGTGGGTCTGCTGGTGACAGTGGGGCAAATCCCTCCTTTAGGGTATGAACTTCCATTGTGGTGGGCTGGGTGTCTGGGTTTCTCCCAAAAATGGAACCATGTGGTCTTTGGGGGCTGCATGACTCCAGACTAGTCCTAGGATAATGTGCCCGCATCCCACCGCAGCATCCAGGAGTTCCGGCTGTCAGGGTGGCTAGCCCAGCAGGAGGATGCGCACCGCATAGTGCTGTACCAAACAGATACGTCACTGACGCCCTGGACCGTGCGCTGCCTGCGCCAGGCTGACTGCATCCTCATTGTGGGCCTAGGTGATCAGGAGCCCACTCTTGGCCAGGTCCGGAGATCATGCACAGTGACCCCACCTCCCAGTGTCCTCATCTCCTGCCCTCCCTTGCCTGCATCTGGTCACATGCATCCCCATTGTGAGGCCACCAGGTTCCCAAACTTGGCCAGACCTCTGCTGTCCCTCTCGCCCAGCTGGAGCAGATGCTGGAGAACACAGCCGTGCGCGCCCTCAAGCAGCTGGTCCTCCTGCACCGTGAGGAAGGCCCGGGTCCCACGCGCACAGTGGAGTGGCTCAACATGCGCAGCTGGTGCTCAGGACACCTGCATCTGCGCTGCCCTCGCCGCCTCTTTTCTCGCCGCAGCCCCGCCAAGCTGGTGAGGCCCAAAAGGGTGTGGAGAAGGGTGCTGGGATGGACGTCCCCACCTTCTGAGGGTGGGGCTTGAAAAGGGGGAGGGGACTGCGAAAGTCAGTATGTGGTTGGGGTATCTGCTAGTTCCCAACGCCCCCATCCTAATGGGTCACTGTTCTCTTCCCCATCCCAGCATGAGCTCTATGAGAAGGTTTTCTCCAGACGAGCAGATCGGCACAGCGACTTCTCCCGCTTGGCCCGGGTGCTCACGGGAAACACTATTGCCCTGGTGCTAGGCGGGGGTGGGGCCAGGTGAGGGGCGGGGCTAGATCCAGAGGTGGGGCTTGTTCTCAGGGACATCATGTGGGGCGGGGCCAGGGTGCCTGAGGGGTGGAGCTTTCTAGGGCTGACCCCAATAGTGGAGGCTATTCCTTGGCTGTGGGGGAGGGAGGAGGAGGGAGTGAGCTCCCAGGGGTGGGACCTAGCAAGTCCCCATCTTGTTACTGGGCTGCTTCCATCCTGCAGGGGCTGCTCACATATCGGGGTGCTGAAGGCATTAGAGGAGGCGGGAGTGCCAGTCGATCTCGTGGGCGGCACATCCATTGGTTCCTTTATTGGGGCTCTGTATGCGGAGGAGCGCAGCGCCAGTCGCACTAAGCAGCGGGCTCGCGAATGGGCCAAGGTGTGTGCTGGGGAGATACGGGTCTCAGTTATCCTAGAAGTGTCAGGAGACCTGCTTGGGGAGTGGGAATGAGGTTTCTAGGCTCAGTCCAGACCCTGCCAGGACTCCTATAGAACTATCTCTGGATCTTGGATGGCCCCTCTCTGACTTCCCAGCTAGTGACCCTCGTTCCCCGCCCCTAGCTAGAGCAATCAAGACCCTCAGTGACCACTCATCCTCTGTCTGCTCCTGGATGACCCCTCTGTGACTCTGAGTGAGTTCCATTTGACCCCAGCTGGCCCTCTTACCCCTAGAGCATGACTTCTGTAATGGAACCCGTGTTGGATCTCACATACCCTGTCACCTCCATGTTCACGGGTTCAGCCTTTAACCGCAGCATCCACCGTGTCTTCCAAGATAAGCAGATTGAGGTATGCCCACCCACACCCCACCCTGCTTTCCCCTTTCTACAGGAGTTCCCTGCCCTCCCCTACCTTGGTCCTTGTCTCCATAGGACCTGTGGCTGCCTTACTTCAACGTGACCACAGACATCACCGCCTCAGCCATGCGTGTCCACAAAGATGGTGGGTGCCATTCTGTCTGGCCCTACTACACTGTTGTGGCCACATGGGGGTGGGTGTAGGGGAGGGCAGCTGAATGTCTGGGACATTGTTAACACAAGTGACTGTCCACTGTGGCCCAGCTGCCAAACACTAACCATCACCCACCAATACCCCACAGGTCCCAGGTATGTCTGTCCTCAGAGGCAGGGAGGTGGGAGGCTCCTCAGGCATCTCACTCCCTCCCGCCATCCCCACAGGCTGTATGTGGCGTTATGTGAAGGCCAGTGCCTCTTACTATCCCTACCTGCCCCCACTCTGTGACCCCAAGGATGGGCACATGCTGGTGGATGGGTGCTATGTTAACAATGTGCCAGGTCAGCAAGGCCACGGGCTAGCCGAGCCTTCAATCATGTCTAAGCATGTCTGTGCGTGTCTGTGTCTGTGTGTCCCACCGGGCAGGCTCTCTGTGGCGGTATGTGCGTGCCAGCATGACGCTATCAGGCTACCTGCCCCCGCTGTGCGACCCAAAGGACGGGCACCTGCTCATGGATGGTGGCTACATCAACAACCTGCCAGGCAAGTGGCTGTCTGCACACACACACTGCCATGCTCACACACAAACTTGAGCCGGCAGGAACACACTTAGGGGAGCATGCACACGCAACCTGTTCAGGGGTACAGATGCACATGCATGCACATGTGCACAACAGATAAAGGGGAGTGGCTGTGGACATCTGAAAAGTACATTCATGTATCCGTGTGCTGCATCAGACCCAAGTGGATGCTCACAAGAGGAATACAGATCTGTGCACAAATGCATGCACATACTTCAGGGACACTTTTATGCATGTATACCTGGTACATCCGCACGTGTTCTCAGGTGCTCACATTTTAGGTAAGTTGAGCACATGCACATGTATGCACACAAAAAAACTTGCACAGACACGTGCATGGGTGAAATGGCATTTGTCCACACATGCCAAGGTATTCACACTTGTCACGCTCTGTTCAGCATGTGCGTGTGTACATGCACTCATAGAATGTGACAACTTTGTGACCAAGTTAGGCATTCTTTCGTGCCCACTAATTTTACAAGTGCAGAGGAGAGGTAGGCAGGTATGCAACTTTAAAAAGTTCACACCCTAGCCAAGTGCATTGGTGCACATTTGTCATCGGAAGCTAAAATTGGAAGGATCAAGATTCCAGGCCAGCCCAGGCAAAAAATTTCATGAGACTCCATGTCAGTGGAAAAAAGCTGAGTGCAGTGATGCATGCCCGTCATCTTAGGTATGCTGGGGAAGCTTACAGTAGGAGGATTTAGGTCCAGGCTAGCCTTGACAAAAAGCGAGACCCTATTTCCACAATAACAGAGCAGAAAGGATGACGTGGCTCAAGAGGTAGAATGCCTGCCTAGGAAGCACAAAGCCCTGAGTTCAAACCCCAATACCACCAAAAAACTCCCTCCAAAGTTCACACCACCAGAGGTGTGTATACACAGACATGTAAGTGAATTGCACACATGTTCACAGGCCCATGGACCAGGAGTCGGCAAGCTATGTCCCACAGGCTAACTCTGGACTAGTGCTTGATTTTATAAATAAAGTTTTATTAGGACAGCCATACCCAGTCATTTACCTGTTACCTGTGGCTGCTTTTGTACAGCACAGTTGACATATTGGGATGGAGGCGTGTGGCCCTTTGCAGAGTTTGTGAAGTTCTACCACTGCTGTACCTGTGATGTACAGATAAATGCACTCCCACTCCCCCACACACATGCGCAGGTGTGGACAAGCATACAGGTGGGTGGGCACCCTTGGACACACAGGGAAACGCGTATGGGTGTTGAGCTAGGTACAGGTGGACTGAAAAGAGCACAGACAGGACCAGGTGTATCTATAGAAACTTGGGCACACCAGAGATGTACATGTTATAAACACAGCCTCCTACAGGGTCCCAGAGAAGACACAAGCATGCACACAAAGACACATAACACATAACATCTGTACCCAGAAACAAGCTTACAGGGATGTGTGTGTAAAGTCAAATGGAGACTCAGATGTATACTTGGGCTGGGCCTGGGCGCTGTCTTTGTGCCCCCAGACCTATTTGGGGACCCTCTCTGGGGTACACAGACATGCGATCATAGGCCTACGGACACATCACCATTCTCACTGGGCCATCACCCAGCCCTCTTCCCTTGGCTTCATTTGCATCAACTTTCATGCCATTTGCATAACAGCATGTCACTTGCATGACTCGTGTGTGACCATCATGGGATGGCATTTGTGGGACTGGGTTGAACATCCCTGTCCTGGGCCCTGTTGGGAGCAGCCTGCTGACCCCCTGGCCCCACAGCGGACATCGCCCGCAGCATGGGTGCCAAAACAGTCATCGCCATTGACGTGGGGAGCCAGGATGAGACAGACCTCAGTACCTATGGGGACAGCCTGTCTGGCTGGTGGCTGCTGTGGAAGAGGCTAAACCCCTGGGCTGACAAGGTGAAGGTCCCAGACATGGCTGAGATCCAGTCCCGCCTGGCTTATGTGTCCTGCGTGCGGCAGCTCGAGGTTGTCAAGTCCAGCTCCTACTGCGAGTACCTGCGCCCGCCCATCGACTGCTTCAAGACCATGGACTTCGGGAAGTTTGACCAGATCTATGTGAGTGGGTGAGGTGATGTGGTGCCAGCCTGGTGGGCTGGTGGAAGTTTACTACATCAAGCCCAGAGCAGTGTCGGGGGGAAGGACTGTAGGGCTCCACCTGGAACCTGTGGGAGATGCTCGGTGATTGGTGATGGCTGCACTAGGTATGGCTGGGGTGTGGCCTCATGTGCTCTTGTATGAGCTAAGTTTGCTATGTGCCAGCTGCACTGCCTGAAGCACTGTGGTGATTTCTGATGCCATTTCTGCATGGGTGGGGATGAGAACAGCAGTTGATTAGTAATGTCTGCCACAGGCCTGGGAATGTAGTGGTATGTGTTGCGTGCCACTGACCCTACAAAATGTGTGATAGCCCAGGCCGACTGAAATTGATCAGTAGCTTCTGAGGCCTCAAGTAAAAATGGTGTCCTTTCTACCAGCTCTGGGAAGTCATGCCATGATGGACTAGAGATGTCTGCTGTGGATGTGGAAAATGACAGTATCCACAGATGTTCTGCATGTTTGCAGACCTTGAAAATCATCTTGTACACCACCATCTGTGTCCTTTGGTCCCTGGTCCATTGCGTGGGGCTGAGTGGGGAAGGATGTGGAGAGATTGATAGATAATGTCTGGCAGGGGTGCAGATGGAAGCTGTGTGGGCAAGTGTGCTGCATACGGCTGACTCTAAGATAGATTTAATCTCAAATGCCTTCTCCCCCAGGGCATAAAGTTCTTTAGCGACAGGATGCATGGGGGCAGGGAGGGATGGCATCCAGCATGGTCCCAGCCCCCTCGCTTTCTGCAGGATGTGGGCTACCAGCATGGGAAGGCTGTGTTTGGAGGCTGGACCCGTGGCGACGTCATTGAGAAAATGCTCACAGACCGGCGGTCTGCAGACCTTAACGAGAGCCGACGTGCAGATGTAAGCCTATGATGCTCCCCTAGTGGGCCACCTGATCCCAGGACCCCAAGCCCTCTGGTTCTCCCCAAACCTCGGATGACCTGATACATCCCTGGGTTTTACTGAGGGCTGCCTTAGGCCCTCAGGATCACCTGAACCCCAAAGATCCTGTGGACTCCCGGCCCCCACCCTCACCACCATCACCCCACAGATCCTTGCGTTCCCAAGCTCTGGCTTCACCGACTTGGCGGAAATTGTGTCCCGGATTGAGCCTCCCACCAGCTATGTGTCTGATGGCTGTGCTGATGGTGAGGGCCCAGGAGACCCCTGGGAGTTGGGTGGCTGGGCCTGTAGGTGGTGGGGTGTGGCTGGAGACATAAGACCAGCCCACATCCCTTTGCCCTGTGCCACGCTTCTCATTTCAGGGGAAGAATCAGACTGCCTGACTGAGTATGAGGAAGACGCCGGGCCCGACTGCTCAAGAGATGAAGGGGGCTCCCCCGAGGGTGCCAGCCCCAGCACTGCCTCAGAGGTGGTAAAAGTGGACACCCCAGGTCCCCCAGAGAGGCCTGCATGTGATGGGGGTGGCTGTCTGAGATCCTGTGTGCTGGGTGCTGGTTGGCTTGAGGGGCACGTGTTTAAACACAGGGTCTCCACATTTTGGGACTGATGAGCCAGTAACATCAGGTCATGGGCATCATATGTATCCCAGTGTGTTAATGTCACCATGCCAAGCAGTGTATCATGATGGGCAAGACCAGTTAATTTCTTTTTCTTTGGCTGCATGGGATTTGAACCTGCTTGCTAGGCAGGTGTTCTATCACTTGAGCCACTTCACCAGCCTTTTTTTCTTTTTTTGTGATGGATGTTTTTTTGAGATAGGGTCTTGTGAACTGTTTGCCCAGGCTGGCTTCGAACTGAAATCCTCCTGATCTCTGCGTCCTGAGTAGCTAGGATTATAGGTGTGAGGCACTGGTGCCTGGCTCCCAGTGGCTTTTAAAGTGACATTTCTAGAGCAAAATATCCACACTAATTTTAAGCAGGGAGGCTTTGGACACACAAGTTTTGGCTGATGTGAAGACGCCCCAAGCTGGCTGGCCTTTGTTTTAGGTGGCATGACTGATACGTGCTCAGTGACACAATGTTTCTGTGTCCCATGTTGGATGACTCACATGTGTGGCCTGTTCCTGCAGGAGGAGGAGAAGTCCATCCTCCGGCATCGGCGCTGTGTGCCCCAGGAGCCTCCCAGCTCAGCTGCAGACGCCTAATGACCTCACCAGAGGACCCATGTCCCAGCGTGGGCTGGGCTGGGTCTGTGAGGGGAGCTCGCTCCCCTCCTCCTGCTGCTATGCCTATGATACTCCTTGGGTCTCCCAACTCCCAGGGCCCAAACACTGGACTGACCTGCCCTGCCCTGCCCTGCCCTGAGGGGAGGGCAGCATTGCACTGATGACCGACTATGTCACTCCTTCCCTCCCCCACACACACAAAGAAATAAATTTATCTCTTGGAAGCAACCTGGTGTCTTTTTTTTTTTTTTTTTGGTACTAGGGTTTGAACTCAGGGCCTCATGCTTGGTAGACAAGCAGGTGCTCTACTACTTGAGCCACTCTGCCAGACCTTTTTTGTGTTGCATATTTTAGATATAAGAGCTATTTGCTGGCTTCGAACCATGATCCTCCTGATCTCCGCCTCCTTAGTAGCTAGGATTACAGGTGTGAGCTACTGGCGCCCAGCAGGTGGTGTTTTTGTTTGCCCCACCTTCTGTGCTCAGGATGGCTGGAGCTGGGGTCTGAAGCAGCCTGGAGCGCTTCCCTGTGCTGTGACAGTTTCCATGTGTCTCACTCCATGCTGGCTCCACACAGCAGGCTCCAAACACTGCCTTCCCCTTCCCACCAGGCTCACAGGTGCTCCTGGGGCCCATCAAGACCCTTACTTCTCTATTAAATTCCCACAGCCTGTGCCCCTTCAGTCCTAATGCATGTAGCTGCTTTGTGTGTGCTCTGTGTGGTACTGTATATACTATCGAGTTGGTCCTCAAGGATAGATCACACCCCAATACAGACAGAGACACATGGCTCTCACGTACTGCCTCTAATGTGTGCTCAGGTAAGATCTCACAGAATGAGCCGGTCCCCACTGTGCTCTGAGATCTGGTCCAGGGGCTCTTGATCACTGTCGCAGCTCTTAACAGACCTTTGACTATGGAGCCCAAGTGTCCTGGGGGAAAATGGCAGCCTGGCCCCTTGCTGGTGGCCATAGGCAAGTTACTTAAGCTCTCTGAGATGTAGTCATTTCGTCTGTAACGTGGAGACAGTAATCAAACTCGCCATTGGGTGTTATTGTCGTGAGACTCCAGCCTGGGCCTGGGTCTTTGAGACTCCAGTCAGGGCCCCCACTGCATGTTGAATCCAGAGTGGAACCATGGCAAGGGACATCCTGTGGGCAATGGGGACCTTGGAAAAGCTCTTCAGGGCTCTGTATCTGTGTGTTTTGTAAAATATACCCATATAAAATGTACCATTTTAGCAAAATGTTCAGTATAAAGTTTAGTGGCAGTACATTTGAATTACTGTGCAACCATCACCACCCTCCACCTCTAGAAACTTCTTATATTCCCACACTGAAGCTCAGTCTTCACAGAAAACTAACTCCCTTCCTCTCCCCAGTCCCTGGTACCCACCTTTCTCCCATCTGTGTCTGTGGTTCTGACTACTCTAGGGATCTCCTGTGAGTGGAATCCTGCAGTATTTGTTCTTCTATTGTGGCAGGGGGAAGAGAGATTAATGAGTGCTACAGTGAAACAAAGGAAAACTGGGGTTGGGGAATGTTACCTGGAGACCAGAGAAGGGTCACCTAGTCCCAGAGGTTAGAGCGGCCAATGAAATGACATGTGATTATATATGGGACAAGCTGTACCCCGCCCCCAATTTCTGTAATCTGCTCTAAGTGGTATATGAGCAGAACCCCTTTGTTCTCAGGGTTCAGCCTTTGGACTTGAGTCCACTGAGTTGCTGCTGGCTTGCTTAATGAACTTGCTTCCAGAAAGCCTTGGTGCCCTCTCAGTCTCTGTCTGAGCCCTCCTGCAACATCTCTGGGGGCCTCCCCAGGATTTGGAGACTGGTATTTTCACCCCCTTGTCACCAGCTCAGCATCCCCGGCCCACTGGGAGGGCAACCCCTCCCAGGCGCCACCAGAGCACATTGATTCAGGGGAAGGATCCTCTCTCCTGGTGAGCCAAGGAGGTGAGTTCCAGTTGCACAAAGGAACCTGGAAAGGCTCGGGAACCAACCTGGGAGTCCCGCTCATCAGACTGGTAAGAACCTGGGTTCAAATTCAGGCCTGCCTCAGGTGGCAGAAGGGGAGTCTGATCAACTCCTGAAGACACCATGGTAACCACCTTTTTGGGGGTGAAATCATGTCTTTCAGGATCAGGGAGCAGGGTAGAAGTACTGTGCTGTGTGAGAGTGTGTGAAAGTGCGAGCCTGAGACATAGCCTGGTTACGAAGCAAGTGTGGAGTCCCAATCCATGGGCCATGGAGACCATGGGCCATGGAGAACTTATATGGTTGAGGTGAGCCCTAACAGGGCCTTCGGTCTGGGGCTTATATGGACTTACTACAGCCAGAGATGCCTAAATCCCTTTGAGGGGAGTGGCCAGAGACAGGTGAAGCAAGTGGTGTTATTTGTTTTTCCCTGTGTGCTGGAGAGGAGGACCCCTTACCTCCTCTCTTTGTCTCTGTCTAGATGTCTGGCAAATGGGAGGAATGGGAAGAGGTCAGAATAAGAACACAACCCTATAACATTAAGAGGGGATTTAATGGAGATTACAGGGTCAAGCTGACTCCTGGCAAGTTTAGGACTTTCTGTAAAATAGATTAGCCTGCTTTTGGTATAGGATGGTCCTTGGAGGGGTCATTAGATAAGGTCATAGTCCATAGATTTTTAAAAGTGGTTATAAGGGAGCCTGAAATATCCAGATTTTTCCTTACATTGACTGCTGGCAGGATGCAGTCCTGAGTCAGCCCACATGGCTAAAGCATGTAGGGTTATGGTAGCCAGGGCAGCAGCAGCTTCCAAGTACAGGGAAAAATGTAAAAAGCTAGAGAAACCCATATTAGTGGGGGACCACAAGGAGTCCCCGTGCCCTTAAGTGTCACTGTACAGATTAAAAAGTTTCTAGGAACTGCAGGTTTCTGCCAGATCTGGATCCCCAGTTACTCTGTCTTGGCAAAACCTGTTTATAAAGCCACAAAGTGGGGAGAATGGGAACCTATGGTATGGGAAGAGGAACAAAAAAGGCCTGTAAAGCAATTTAGAGGGCACTCACAAATGCCCCTGCTCTGGGCCTGCCAGTTGTGATGAAGCCTTTCTTCCTGTATGTACATGAAAGACTGGGGACAGTTGTAGGAGACTTGACCCAGCTGCTAGGTTCCTGGCACCACCTGATGGCCTACTTATCAAAGCAACTTAATACACTCTCCCAAGGCTGGACACCCTGCCTCTGTGTTCTGGCAGCCACTGCTGTCCTGGTGGCTGAAGCAGACAAACTTACTTTGGGACAAGAACTCGCAGTCCGAGTTCCCCACTCTGTTTTGACTCTCATGGTATATAAAAAAATTATTGGTTAACAGACCCCCGAATGGTCAAATATCAAAACATGTTATGTGAAAACCTGCATGTCCAGCTAGAGGTTGTTAAGACTCTAAACCCAGCCACCCTATTATTCAGGCCCACTGGAGCATGACTGTTTAGAGATTATGGATGAGGTGTTCTCCAGCCAGCCAGACTTGACCAACCAGCCCATTATTCATCTGGACGTTGAGCATTTTACAGATGGCAGCAGCTTTGCCTGGGACAGCACATGTTGTGCCAGATACACAGTAGTGACTCTGCACACTGTCATTGAAACACAATCACTGCCAATCAAGACCTCTAACTCTAACTCGGGAAAAAAGTGTTAAATGTGGACAAAAAAATTCTAAAATTACTAAAAGCTGTATGGGCCCCTCAGTGAGTAGTGGTCATGCACTGCCGAGGGCACCAGAGCGGGGAGACAACAGCTATTCAGGCAAATCAAAAGGCAAGAAAGAACCCAAGCGAGCAGCCCTCACAGGAGGACAAACCTTGGCCTCACTGGCAGCTGCCTTGTTCCTGTGCCCCTTATCTGAATGGGACCCACGGTATAGGTCGCAAGAACAGGCTTGGTTTGAGACTGAAGGAGAAAATTTTCTACCAGATGGATGGTGGAAGTTTACTGAAGGCTGCATTGCCATCCCTGAGTTACTGGCTCCCACATTTGTCCAACAGTTCCATGAAGGAACTCACTCAGGGCAAAGAGCTCTTGAGACCACCTTGGCCCAGCACTGTTATATCCCCAAGCTCTCCAGCATAAGTAAGACAGCATGTAAAAGGTGCCGTCTGTGTGCAGAAACAATATCTGACAAGGGTCAAGATGTAACTATTTGCTGGTATTTGTCTGCACTTTCTCAAGGTAGATGGAAGCCTTCCCCACTAGCCCGAGAAAGCCCGAAAAGTGGCCAGGTTAAAGAAAATCATCCCTCGATTCTAAATACCTTCGTCTATTGGGTCAAACAATGGGCTGGCCTTTGTGGCTCAGGTGGCACACTTAATGGCTAAGAGATTAAAAATAACTTAAAAGCTACACATGGCCTACCACCCCCAGAGTTCAAAGAAAGTAGAACGTATAAACAGGACTCTAAAATTACAATTGGAAAAACTATACCAGGAGACCCTACTATGGGATCAGTTACTGTCCATAGCCTTGCTCAAGATTAGGTGTAGTCCCACAAAATGGACCACAAATTCTTTTTGGACGTCCACTCCCTTTAGTATGGGCCTTAAAAAAATTGGTGAGTGACCTCAACGAATACAGGCACTTGGGTGGACTCTCTCAAAAATCAATGCCTGGGTAAGAGAGAGACTCTCCGTTAGCCTGACAACTCCCACACTCCCTTATAAACCAGGGGATGCTGTTTGGGAAAAGAAATGAAATGTTCAACCACTAAAGCCCCACTGGAGGGGCCCTTTTGTTGTTGTTTTATCTACCCCCACCTCAGTTAAGGTGGCAGCAGAGAACATTCCCTGGATCTACCACAGCCAAGTGAAGCCAGCTTCCCACAAATGGGAGTGCATCCCTGACCCAGCCTCACCATCCAAGATCACCCTCCGAAATGTCTGCACCCTTCCTCAGCAGGACCTTGCTTCCCAGGAGACAACAGGGGACCACAAACAACAGTACGACAGCCCTGCTCTAGTCACTCCAGAAGCTGACCAGTCTATACAAGGCAGAAGATTGGGGAATCGCCCATCTCACCTTTGAGTGCGTTAATCTTGGTCAGCTCTCTACCTTATTGGGGTTGTAAAAGGTGGACAACTTGACTTAAAGGGGAAGTCCATACCTCACATGGAACTGCCGCTCTTTTACAAAAAGGGGTAGCAACCCCCTGTAATCCTGTAAATTTCACTATTTTCAACCTCAGTGAAACAGGCTAGGAAGTTAAAAAAAAGTTTAACATTTTAATCTATAAAAGCAAAACAGACCCAGTAGTTTGCTACATTTTTCAACTCATTGTGATCACCCATGAGAGCTCCTCAAACCAGGTCTTTCACTTTTCTTTTCAAGGAGATACAAAGTGAGTTTCCTGTTTCAGTTACAACCAAAAACCTGTTTCTCTCACTAGCTGAGTCCATAACACAAACTCTAAATGTAACTTTGTGTTATGTTTGTGGAAGAACAAATATGGGAGACCATTGGCCATGGGAGACAAAAGAGCTAAACCCACAAGAGCCCTTTAATAAAACCACTCTCCCTAGCCATGGGGAGAGTGTTTTGCTCCTAAAACCCTCTATTACTGGGAATTACTGTATTTCTTGTCCAAAGGCCAATTCTCCACCCAGGTAAGGGACTTGATCTGCCTTGGAACAAAAGTTTTACAATGACACTACTCAGGAGAGTCAATGGTGGGGGGTTCCCAATAACATGGAGCCCCAATCTCACCCACTGGCTAACTTCCCTAAGTTTGCCATAGCCTACAATAATCACGATCTGAGTAACCGCTGTTTACAGATTGATGATGAGGGAAAGGTAAGTAAAGAGATTACCAACAAGATCAAGAAACTTGCCCACGTTCCTGTGCAGACCTAAAAGGGATGGAGTCCCAGTGACCTATTGGGGGCTGGTCCTCAACCCTAGGTGGGTTTAAGACCTTAATAGGAACAACGTTCCTTGTCTTAAGAGCGTGCATGATGTTACCCTGCCTGATCCCCCTGGAACTGTGGTCTTCATCAAGATGATGCTCTTTGACCCAGAAGTGGGTCTGAGCAGCAAAGGGGAGAATGTGGCAGGAAGGCAGGGAGGAGAAGAGAGATTAACGAGTGCTACAGTGAAACAAAGGAAAAACGGAGTTGGTGAATGTTACCTAGAGACTACAGAAGGGTCACCTGACCCAGAGGTTAGAGCAGCCAATGGACTGACATGTGGTTATGTATGGGACAAGGTGAATTTCTGTAACCTGTTCTAAATGGTATATAAGGAAAACCCCCTTTGTTCTCGGGGCTCAGCCTTTGGACTCGAGTCTGCTGAGTCGCTGTGCTTGCTTAATAAACTTGCTTTCAGAAAGCTTTGGTGCCCCTCAGTCTCTGTCTGAGCCCTCCCGCAACGCTATCTGTGGCTTACTTCACTGAGCATCATGCACTCAGGGTCCATCCATGTTGTACCATGTGTCAGAATGTCTTTCCTTTTTATGGCTGAGTGATATTCCATTGTGTGGATGGATCATATTTTCTTTATCCATTCCTCCACTGGCTGACACTTGATTGTTTCCACCTTTGCCTGCTGTGAGTTGTACTGCGTTGAACACTGACACACGTGTATCTAGGCCTGTCATGACAATTCCTTTGTTGATATACCTAGAAGTGGAATTTCTGGCCCATACGGTAATTCTGTGTTTAATGGAGGAACTGTCAAACTCTCTTCTGTGCCATTTTTCAGTCCCACTGGCTGTTGCTGACTTGGGCTGTCAGCACCATGGACAGTAAGAATACTGTCCAAGGTACTACTGGGGCCCCCTCTGCCACCCCCTCCAAGTCCCCAACATCCCGGCCCCCTCCAGATCTCTGGGTTTTGAAGGGATGGGGCACATTAGCCTGAAAATTCAGCCCAAGAATTTTTTTGGTGGTATTGGGGTTTGAACTCAGGACCTCATGCTTGCTAGCAGGCCCTCAGCCCAAGATTAACATCTCCACCTTACTGTCTTCTGCTTCATTGTCACTCTTACTGTTTGAATTCCATCAGCATTTTTTTTTCTTTCCTCCATTTCTCCATGGATTCCTGTCTCCAGTCCTTTTGCTTTTTTTTCTCTTTGCATAGCAGAAAAAGTCTGTCCTCAAACGTCACCTAGTCAGGCTGTCTGAAGTCACTCAAGTAGCGTTCCTTCCCTCACCTGCCCCTACTTATTTGCCTTGAAAGTGCTTTCATCCTTCACAATTACTCTCCTTGCTTATCATCTTTTCCTCCCTGTGACAGAGACCTGGGAGAAGCAGCTTAAAGGAGGAATGACTAATTTTGGTTCCTGGCTTTAGATATTTCAGTCCATGGCTGCTTAGCTCTGTGTGGTTTCTGGGGCTGAGGTGGAGCAGAGCATCATGGCAGAGAGCATGTGGTAGGCAGATTTGCTCACCTCATGGCCAGGAAGCAGAGAGGGAGACAGGAACTATCAGGGACAACATACCTCCAAAGGCACACGCACAGTACCCTACTTCTTCCAACCAGACACCGCCTCCAAAAGTTTTCACCACCTCCCAAAATGGCACCACCAGCTGAGGACCAAGCCTTTGACACATGAGCCTGTAGGGACATTTCATATTCAAACCATAACACCATTTGCAAGACACATTTGACTATAAGTTTGATCACTCAAGAAATTTGCATAGCTGGGCGCTAGTGGCTCACACCTGCAATCCTAGCTACTTGGAAGGCTAAGATCAGGAGGATTGTGGTTCAAGGCCAGCCTGGGCAAAAGTTCGCAAGATCCCATCTCCAAAATAACCAGAGCAAAATGTACTGGAGATGTGGCTCAAGTTGTAAAGTTCTGGCTTAGCAAGTGCAAAGCCCTGAGTTCAAACCCCACCCAGTTCCACACACACACACACACACACACACACACACACACACACACACACAAAAGAAATTTGCATAGAAGTGTACCTGGCTCATAGTGGGCCTTTAGTAAGTGTTTGTTGAATGAAACCAAGCCCCAAAGACAAAGCAAAGGTTTCTGAGATGTCTTACTCTAAGAATCTTGAGACAATCTCCACCCTGAGTCCACATCATTTTCCCTTTTCCCTAGAGCACATATAACACCAGCAACAGCAAAATCAAGAATAATTATGCACAGGTCACCACACATCTGGCATTATGCTGGCACATTCACATTCTCTCTGAATTCTCACAACATAGCCATGGAGATTGTTTTATTATTGCTTGGAAATGGAGGATAGAGCACCAGGATTCATATTCACCTTTTTGTGTGCTGGGGATGGAACCCAGGCTCAGTGCTCTACCACTGAACATTCCAGGCCCCATAGGATTCATATTCACAAGGTTACCCACCACACTAGGCTGTGTCCCTAGGAAGTGAATTGGCTGAAGTGTCCAATCCTGGGGGAACCCGTGGTCCCTCACAAGGGAAGACCTTTGTAGTCTAGCAGGAGCCCCCTGGTCACTATAGCCCACCCCTAAGGTGCTCCAGGTCCCTCACACACGCACTCAGGCTCAAATCAACTCCCTTTCCTTCACTCACTGACCCTGGCAGGCTAGGCCCTGGAACTTTGGAGTTGGGATGGAGCCTATGATGGGCTGAATTGTGTCCCAACCTTACCAACTCATGTGTTGAAATCCTAACCCGCAGCACATCAACATAGGGCTATATTCAAAGATAAGTTCTAAAAATCTGGCACCAGTGGCTCAAGTCTGTAATCCTAGCTACTCAGGAGGCACAGATCAGGAGGATCGAGGTTTGAAGCCAGCCTAAGCTAATACTTCGTGAGACCCTATCTCAAAAAATACTATCACAACAAAAGACTAGTGGAGTGGCTCAAGTGGTAGAGCACCTTCTTAGCAAGAGGTCCTGAGTTCAAACCCCAGTACTGCAAAAAAAGAAAAAAAAAGATAAGGTCTATAAAGATGTCATTAACATAAAATGAGGTTATTAGAGTGGGTTCTGATACAATAGAGCCATTTCCTTAAAAAAGGAGAAATTTGGACACAGAGACAAACACACAGAAAGACACAGGAACACCATCTAAAAGCCAAGGAATGCTGGCAGCCACTAGAGCCAGAGAGAAGACACAAAACAGATTCTCCCTCACAGCCCCCAAGGTATCCTCACAGCAGATACCCTGACCTTGGCCTTCTAGCCTGCAGAACTGTAAGACAATACATTTGCATTCTTTGAGTCATTCAGTCAATTGTACTTGGTTATGGCAGCCCTGAAAAACTAATATAGAGCCCTTGACTGGACCCACATGCTATACTGTGGGTGGTTTGGTGTATTATTCAGGATAAATTTATATTATACTGCATAACAAATGACCCCAAAGTCTTGGGGGCCTAAAATAATACAAAAATAGTCAACCCCTTATATCTATGGGTTCTACATTCTCATATTGAACCAACCATGGACCAAACATATTTCTAAAACAACACACTTCTAAAAAGTTGCATCTGAGCTGGCACTGGTGGCTCATACCTGTAATCATACATGGGAGGCTGAGATTGAGAGGATCACCTTTGAGTCCAGCCTAGGCAAATAGTTTACAGCCCTCATCTCCAAAATAACCAGAGTTAAATAGAGTGGAGTGTGGCTCAAGTGGTAGAGTGCCTGCTTTGCAAGTGTGAAACCCTAAGTTCAAACCCCAGTCTTACAAAAAAAAAAAGAGAAACCCAAAAATTGCATCTGCCCTAACCATGTACAGACTTTCCTCTTGTCATTGTTTCCAAAACAATGCAGCCTAATCACTATTTGCATAGCATTTATATTGTATTAGATATTTTTATTGGCATATATTAATTGTACAAAAGGGTCACATTGTAATATGGCTATATATATATATGTATGCATGTATGTACATATGCTTTGATCAAATTCACCCCCTTACTAGTCTTTTTCTTTCCCCTACCCCCCTTTTCTTATCTTTTTAATATTTTAAAAAATTTTTTATTTTGTTCATATGTGCATACAATGTTTGGGTTATTTCTCCCCCCCACCCCCTGCCCCGCTCCCTCCCTTACCCCCCCCTTTCCTCTCGATACCCAGCAGAAACTATTTTGCCCTTATTTCTAATTTTGTTGTAGAGAGAGTATAAGCAATAATAGGAAGGAACAAGGGTTTTTGCTGGTTGAGATAAGGATAGCTATACAGGGCATTGGCTCACATTGATTTCCTGTGCATGGGTGTTACCTTCTAGGTTAATTCTTGATCTCACCTTTACTCTAGTTCCTGATCCCCTTCTCTTCTTGGCCTCAGTTGCTTTAAAGTATCTGCTTTAGTTTCTCTGCGTTGAGAGCAACAAATGCTATCTAGTTTTTTGGGTGTCTTACCTATCCTCATACCTCCTTGTGGGCTTCATTCATTTAATGGGCTTCATTATTCCATTTTCACCCACTCATGTAGAGTTCTTTGATCATATTCATTGCCCCTCATTGCTCTGTCCTTTCACCCTTCCTGTATTAGGTAATATAAGTGTCTAGAGATGACTTAATGCATGAGGGAGGATGAGGGTGAGGTGTACACAAATACTAAACCATTTTATAGAAGGGAACTTGAGCCTCCTCAGATTTGGGGCTGCTGGATCCAGTCCCCAGTGGATCTCAAGGGGTGCTGTCATTTCTCAGTAACCACATATCTATTGTAGTTCTTCTTGGGAGTCTTCTTTTTGCGAGCATCACTTCACACCCCAGGTGATGAAGTAGCCTGTCTCTGTCTCTGGATGTTTCAGGGTAGTGTGGCACAGGAAAGAAATCTCTGGAGGCCCTCATACTAGTCCCTCAATCCTCTGACTGGGGAATAACACTTTTATTCCCACTGCTCATTGGCCAGGTCAAGTGACACGGCCCCACCCATCCACAAGGTGCGGGGAAAGCAACCCTACCATCAGGCCACATCGTTCGGGATTAACAGAGTTGGAGATGGGCTTTGACTGGAGCCTCTTAACCTGCTTGGGCTACCTCTCTCTGCTTCCAGGGCTTAGGCTGAGTTAATGCCAAGAAATCTTGGAGTTCCAGTGAAGACGTGAGTTCAGGCTTACAGCACCCAGAGACACTGGCTGAGAGGCATGGGTCAGAGATTGATGGAGCCACATTTACAAGAGGGTTTTCTTTGTGCATTTTTAGCCATGGAGAGGAAAAAAAGTGCCAACCAAGTGTGGGCCTAGGACATCTGGAAGGCTGAGTCAAAAGGTCTCCCCTGGGGCTGGGGATGTAGCTCAGTGGTTGAGTGTTTGCCTAGCATGCATGAGGCTCTGAGTTCAATCTCAAGTACCTCAAAATAAATAAATAAATAAAAGGTCTCCCCTACCTAGAATTAGCAACAACAACACTCCTATGGAACTACCCGAGAGAAAAGAAAACATGTTTTTGTATACAAAACCTCATATACAAAAGTTCACGGGATCATTCACAAAGTGGAAACAACCCAAATCCCCATCAATTGATGAATGGGTAAACACACTGCGGTATATCCATTCAATGGAATAGTATTTGTCCGTGAAAAGGAGTAAGTCTCTGATACTTACTACAGTGTGGCTGAAACATGGTCATATTACACTCATTGAAAGAAGCCAGGCACAAAAGACCACATAGTGCATGAGTCCATGACATGGCCCAGACTAGGCAAGTTCCTAGGAAGAGAAAGATAGTGGTTGTCAGGAGCTGGGGGAGGAGGGAGGAGATGGGGAATGATTGCTGACTGGGGACAGGGTTATTTTGGGGGGGGCAATGAAAATGTTGGAGAGTTAATTATGTCACAGTGGCAAAATTCTGTGAATGTGCTTAAAAAAAAAAAGCAATTATGTTGTACATAATTTAATTTCTGAGACAGGGTTTCGCTATGTAGCCCGTGCTGGCCTTGAACTCGAGATCCTCCTGCCTCCGCCTCCTGAGTGCTGGAATTGCAGGCCTTCGCCACTATGCCCAGCTGAATTGTACATGTTTAACAATTAGATGCATCAGATGGTGTGTTAATTAGACTCACAAAAACAGCAGAAGACATTGATGAAAAATAAAAACCTGACTTCTTCAGAGCAATGAGTTCTGTCCCTTGCTGGCAAGGTGACCTTGAGTGTAACCTCTCCAGAGTCAGATTTGCCAACTGTATAATCCTACTTAATCTCAATCCCCAACTCAAAAGGTTGCTTTGTGGTTTAAATAAAATGTAACAACTCCTTCCAGGGGACACACCCGCCCACACCTTCTTTTTCCGGCCACCAGGGGGCGATGCTGCAGCGGGACTGCGTATTGGTCCGAAGGCTGGCGCTTTGCGGGCTCTGGAAGGCTTCAGCGTGGAACAGCCGGCTCCTTCTTTTTTTTTTTTTTTTCTGTCTCCTAGAAAAAACAGCATTTATTGGGAGGAGGGGGAGGGAGTATTTTTTTCCTTCTAAAATTATTATCTGTGTGTCTAAAATAAGCTTAGGCAACAAATGAAACATAAAAGGACATGTGCTCATCTGGACATAGAGGTTCATTAGAACAGGTTGGAGGCTGGGGTGTAGCATGTGCTTAGCATGGGCGAGGCCCTGGGTTCAGTCCATCAACACACACCACACACATGCATACACCGCACATGTGCACGCACACACACGCTACACACAAATACATACATACATGCACACGCACACACATGCATGCACCATACGCATGCTAGAAAACATAGAGTATAAAAAAGATACAATTTGCTGATAGTTTCTTCTGTTTTCCCATAGTGAATTTCATATTCTGCACCTCAATTTAAACGTCCTGGTTTTAGCCAAGTGCAAGTGGTTCATGCCTGTAATCCTAGCTCCTTGGGAGGCTGAGATCAAGAGGATCAGGGTTTGAGGCCAGCCCAGGCAAAATGTTCTGGAGGCTCCATCTCCAAAATAACCAGAGTAGAATGGGCTGGAGGCATGGCTCAAGTGATAGAGCACCTGCTTTGTGAGTGAAAAGTCCTGAGTTCAAACCCCAGTCCCACCAGGAAAAAAAAAAAAGTTCTGGCTTTGCTTTTATTGAAACTTAATGCAGCTGGTAGAGTGGCTCAAGTGGTAGAGTACCTGCCTAGTAAGCATGAGGCCCTGAGTTCAAACCCCAGTACCACAAAAAAAAAAAAAAAGGAATGGAGGTGTGGTTCAAGTGGTAACACAAAGCCCTGAGTTCAAATCCCAGTCCCACCAAAAAAAAAAAAAAAGAAAAAAGAAGAAGAAGAAAAGAAAAAACCTCAATGCCAAGAAGAGAAAGATACAGAGATTGGAAGGTTTTCTTTCCCCTTGCAGTGCTGGGGCTGGAACCCAGGGTCTCATGTATGCTAGGGAAGCTCTGTCACTGAGCTACACCCCCACTGAAACTGGATGATTTCAAAATACACAGAACAAAGAAGACAGACAAAAACAACAGTCTGGAAGAAGATATTTACAACAGTTTGATCTTTTTTTAATTTTAAAATATTTGTGTTACTTTCTTGTTCTCTCACTATCAATGTTTTCTTTTCTTTCTTTTTTTAGGTGCTGGGGATGAAACCCAGGGCCTCACACACACTAGGCAAGTGCTCTACCACTGAGATACAGCCCCAGCCTTGTCATTGTGAATGGTTTTATTTATTTATTAAATTTTTTTTTGGTGGTACTGGAGTTTGAACTCAGAGCCTCACACTTGCTAGGCAGGTGCTCTACCACTTGAGTCACTCCACCAGCCCGAGACAGGTATTTTAGTCATGAGAAACAGACACAGAGTTTAAGTGAGTTGCCTAGAGTCACACAGCCAGGGAACATTAGAGCCGACATCAAGGCAGTTTACTCCTAACCCCTGTGTCACTGTTGCTGGACCGATCCAGATCGTGTAAACAGACTAGAATCTAAACAACAAGAACAACAACAAAACCCAGGCAACTGCATGTTCAGCCTCGGGAGCAATCAGATACATAGGACTTTTCATTCTTTCTTTTGGCAAAGGCTAAAAGTATCGACACATCCAGCTGCACTGAGAATTGGGTGAAAAATAAACATTGCCACCCTGTTGGGTAAGGAAAGTGCAAATTATTGAGACCTTTTGGGAAGGGGATCAGACTCTCGTGCAACATCAACAAAAAAATTCAAACACAAAACCTTTGCCTCAGCCAGTCTTCCTCCAACCATTGATCCTCCTTCAGTGCACATGGCTGAGGAAGTGTGTTCATTACAGCATTTTTGGCAATGATACCATTGCTTGTAAAAGTGGAAAATGGAAAAGGGCTCCAGTGACTGACAATGAGGGCCTAGTTTCACAAAGTAGGGCACGGCATGTCATGGGAACACTCTGTAACCATTAAAAAGAATGACACAGACCTAGATTTACTGTTATGGAAAAAATCCCTGGGCACATTGCTCCAAGGGGAAGGGAGCCAGGTAACATGGAGTACAGGCCAGTTTCACTCATGTTAGAGACCATGTGTGACACACAAGTGTATGCATGCACAGGACGCCTGGGGGTGTGGTTGACATTTGGAAGCCGTGGCAGGGTGAGGGTTGGAGGAGGAAGTTCTGCATTTTTACTTTGATATTCTTGGACCTATTCACAAGGAAATTGTACTATTTTGAGAACTTGTGGAGCCTCAGAAGACATTTGTTAAAGGAAGATTTAATGGCCCTTTAGCCAGACACTGGTGGCTATGCCTATAATCCTAGCTACTCATGAGGTGGAGATCAGGAGGACCACGGTTCAAAGCCAGCCCAAGCAAATAGTTCATGAGACCCTATCTCAGAAAAACTCAACACAAAAAACAGGGCTAGTGGAGTGGCTCAGTGCCTGCATAGCATGTGTGAGGCCCTGAGTTCAAATCCCAGTACTGCCAAATAGCTGGGACTACAGACATATGTTACCAGTGATTTCCTTATGCTACCCTCAATGCATTGTTGAGATAAATGGACAAGCACATATGTAGTTCCTCTGCTAATGATCCTAGGAAAAACAGATCCCAGGCATGGAAACAGTGAGTCAAAGCTAAGTGATTTTATTATGGGGCTTGATGCATTTAGCCAAGTTGCCGTAGAAAAAAGTAGCAATGATTTATACCCTTCCAGCAGTGAATATGAGGTCTTGCTTCATAGCACAGTGAAAACACTAGATAGGAGCTTGGGGTGTGACTCAGTGGTACAGCATGTGCTTAGGATGCGTGAGGCCCTGGTTTCCATCCCCAGTACCAAAACAACAACAGCCCAGACAAACAAAAATCCACCAGACTAGATCGCAATTTTTTTTTCTGCACTGGGGTTTGAACTCATGGCCTGATGCTTGCTAGGCAGGTGCTCTTACTGCTTGAGCCACTCTGCCAGCCCTAGTTTGTAATTTAAAATATCTACCGATGCATGCCAGGCATAGTCGCTCACATCTGTAGTCCCAGCTAGTTGGGAGGCAGAGATTGGGAGAATCACAGTTACAAGCTGGCCCAGGCAAAAAACTAACAAGACCTCATCTCAACCAATAACTGGGCATGGTGGCCGGTACCTGTCATCCTAGCTACACAGGAAGTATAAATAAGAGAGAGAGAATTGCAGTACAGGCCAGCTTGGGACAAAAATGACATCCTATCCCCAAATTAGCTGAAAGCAAGAAAGGGCTGGGGGTGTGGTTCAAGTGATAGAGCACCTGCCTAGCAGATGTGAGGTCCTAAGTTTAAACCCCAGTACCACCAATAAATACATAAATAAAAAATTAATAAATGTTTACTTATGCATTGAAAACAGACTAGCTGTCACCCATGTAGTGATCTTGGGGACCAGACCTCCTTCTCTTTCTCATTTATTCATTTAATCCTTATAACAATCTTACTTAGCTTTTCACTTTATAAGTAAACAGAGGCACAGGATGATAAAGTGACTTTTTCAATGGTCTGACTTTTTTTCTTTTGGGAGCCTGGGGGTGGAAGTCAGGGCTTTGTGCATGTTAGGAAAGCAGTTTATTACTGAGCTACAACCTGAAAAGATTTAAATTTTGATTAAGTTCAATTTATCATTCTTGAGTGATTTGGTTTAGGGACCCTAACAAATATTTGCCTAACCTTAGGGCACAGAGATTTTCCTCTTATGTTGTCATCTAGAGGTTTTATAGTTTCCACGTGTAGGTTTAGGTCTCTGGTCTATTGTGCATTGATTTTTGCACACTAGACCAGGGTAGAGGTGTCAGGGTCTTTTTTTTTTTTTTTTGGCAGTGTTGGGGTTTGAACTCAGGGCCTCGTGCTTGCTAGACAGGTGCTTTACCACTTGAGCCACACCCCCAGCCCTTTTTGCTTTTAGTTATTTTTCAGATAGGGCCTCACACTTTTGCCTGGTCTGTTCTCAGACCATGATCTTCCTAACCCTGCCTTCAAGGTAGCTGGGATTACAGGTGTGTACCACCATGCCTGGCTTTGAAAGTTCATTTCCTGCATATAGCTATATAGTTGTTTTTATGTTATTTCTCAGAAAGACTATCCTTTTATCATTGGGTGATTTTGACACCTTTCTCATGATCAACTCTTCACTATGTGTGGGTCCAGCTATGACCTCTCTGATCTACTCCATTTGTATATTTGTCTATCCTTACATCTATTTAATTATTTTGGCAGCACTGGGAGTTGAACTCAGAGCTTTGCATTTAATAGGGAGGCATTCTGCCACCTGAACCAGTCTGCCAGTCCTTTTGATGTTGATCATTTTTGAAAAAGGCAAAAGACTTACATGATCTGAAGAGAAACCAGAGTATGGCATTGGTTGTTTTTGAGATCAGCTTCCCTTTTATTCCCTGGTTGGCCTGGACTGCAAACCTCCTATTTGTGCTTCCTGTCTAGCTGGGTATGACAGGCATGCATCACTCCACCTAGCCAATGATTGAGATAGGATCTCACTAACTTTTTGGCTGGGCTGGCTTCGAACCATGATCCTCTCAATTTCTGCTTCCAAGCTAGCTTGGATTGCAGTCTTGAGACACCATGCCTGGCCTTAATATTATTTTTCTTACCGTAATTTTATACTTTTTTGAGACCAAATAATGTAAGGCCTTAGTTATAAGGTTGAGTATGTCTTGAGATCTGGCAGCATTTGTCTTTCAACTTCATTCTTGTTTCCCAAATTGCTTTGGCTATTTGAATCCTTCACATTTCTGTATAAATATTTTTGGCGGCACTGGGGTTTGAACTCAGGGCATTACGCTTGCTAGGCAGGTACTCTTATTGACCGAGCCACTCAGCTAGTCCTTTTTTTGTGATGAGTTTTTCAAAATAGTTTGTCGTGAACTATTTGCCCAAGGCTGGCTTTGAACTGTGATCCTCCTGGTCTCTGCCTTATGAGTAGCTAGGATTACAGGTGTGAGCCACTGGCACCCAGCTCATTTTGGTATAAATTTTAGTATAAGTTCGTTGATCTAAATAGAAAAGCCTACTAGAATTTTGATTAAAGTTACACTGAATCTATAGATCATTGTAGGGAAACTGACATTTTAACAACATTGAGATTACTAACCCATGAACACACTGTATCTCTGTGTTTGTTTTGGCTTTCTTTAATTTTTTTTCTCAGAATGTTTTCTATTTCCTTTTTTGGTGGCACTGGGGTTTGAACTCAAGACTTTGTACTTGCAAAGCAGGTTGTCTACCACTTGAGCCACACCTCCAGTCCATTTTGCTCCGATTTTTTGGTGACAGGTCTCACAGACTAATTGCCCAGGCTGAGCTCAAATTGCCATCCTCCTGATCTCAGCCTCCCAAGTAGCTGGGATTACATGTGTGAACCACTGGTGCCCAGCTTGTTTTCTGGTTTTTTTCTTTTTGCACTGGGTTTTGAACTCAGAGCCTAGTACTTGCTAGGCAGGCAACCATAGCACTTGAACCACTCCACCAGCCCTCTTTTGTGATTTTTTTTTTTTGAGATATGGTCTTGCAAGCTATTTGCCCAGTCTGGCTTTGAACTGCAACCCTTCTGATCTCTGCTTCCTGAGTAGCTAGGACTACAGGTGTGAGTCACCTGTGCCTGACCAGTTTTCTAGTTTTTAATGTACATGTCTTGCACACATTTTGTTAAACTTACCTGTAAGAATTTCATGTTTTGATGGCATTGAAAATGGTATCAGTATTTTAAATTTCTGATTTCCAGTTATTCATGGCCAATATGTAGAATTGCAACTGATTTTTGTATGTTGATCTCATACAATGTAAGTGCTAAACTCATTTATTAGGTCTAGTAAGCTTTTTTACATTATTTATGATTTGGGGGTAAACAATCAGGTTTTGCTTATTTTCTTTCTTTTCATCTATATAGATGATCATGTTTTAGTCCTTTTCCAACCCATGTGCTTCTTTATTTTTTTCTTACCTTATTGCATTGGCTAGGACTGCCAGTGCAATGTTGAATGGAGATTGTTAAGAGAAGAGTCCTCATTTCCAGTCTTACAGGCTAAAGCGTCAGCCTTTCACTATTAAGTATGATGTTAGTTGTGCTCCATAGGTGCTTTATATTAGATGATTTTTAATTCCTAGTTTGCTGACTGGTTCCCCCACTGCCCCATATCATGAATGTAGGTCTTTGTCAAAGGACTTTTCTACATTAATCAAGATGGTAATATTCGCCCCTGACCTTTCCTGTTTTAACTCCTCAATAATTCAAATTCCATTGATTGATTTTCTTTTTCTTTTTTTTTTTTTGGACTGGCTACAAATTTTATTTCATTACAAAATAAATGAAATAAAATGATTGATTTTCAAGTGCTGAGCCAACCTTGCATTCCTGGGATAAATCACACTTGATCATGATTTTTTTTAAAATATATATTACCAGACTCTATTTGCTAATGTCTTGTTTAGTCTTGTTTATGTCCATGTTTGTGGAGTATATGGGTCAATAGTTTTCTTAGAAGCATTCATGTCTATTTTTTGTGTGTGTGGGACTACATATGGCTTGAATTTTGCAAAAGCAGACACTCTACTACTTGAGCCACACTTATTGTCTACTTAGAAGCATTCAGAATGTCAACAAAACAGCTGCAACTTCTTTTGCAATGACCGAGTGGTATTCAGTTAACAGAACAACTATTTCATATAAGCTGCATCACAGGCAACTAAGATGAAAAATCTACTATCCCACATGTAACTAATTTGTGATGTGCGCCAACAAGAGTCTGTTTTAAATTTCCACAACAATTTACAGTCCCCATGCTTTACCAGTCAAGGTTGGTGGCTGTTGAAAACACCACCAGGACAGGGCTATCTAAAGACACATTTGGTAGTGTGCTAACTACACACAAAAAAACCACTGTACAGTTTAAAAACAAATCCTAGCCGGGTGCCTGGTGGCTCACTCCTGTAATCCTAGCTACTCAGGAGGCAGAGATCAGGAGGATTGTGGTTCAAAACCAGCCCTGGGCAAATAGTTCACAAAAAACTATCTTGAAAAACTTGTCATAAAAATAGGGCTGACTGAGTGGCTCAATCAGTAAGAGTGCCTGCCTAGGAAACGTGAGGTCCTGAGTTCAAATCCCAGGGTTGCCAAAACAAAACAAAAAGTATGTCCTTGCAACCCTACATTTCAGTTTTTTTTTTCTTTAAAATGAGTGAGTTGTGTATAGGGGTTAAATGCTTTATAGGCAAAAAAAAAAAGACCTGCACTAGAGCTAACTTATTCATTCATTCTTCTTCTTCTTCTTCTTCTTCTTCTTCTTCTTCTTCTTCTTCTTCTTCTTCTTCTTCTTCTTCTTCTTCTTCTTCTTCTTCTTCTTCTTCTTCTTCTTCTTCTTCTTCTTCTTCTTCTTCTTCTTCTTCTCCTTCTTCTCCTTCTTCTCCTTCTTCTCCTTCTTCTCTCCTTCTTCTCCTTCTTCTCCTTCTCCTCCTTCTCCTCCTTCTCCTCCTTCTCTTCTCCTTCTCCTTCTCCTTCTCCTTCTCCTTCTCCTTCTCCTTCTCCTTCTCCTTCTCCTTCTTCTTCTTCTTCTTCTTCTTCTTCTTCTTCTTCTTCTTCCTCTTCCTCCTCTTTCTCTTCCTCCTCCTCCTCCTCTTTCTCCCCCTCCTCCCCACCTCCTCCTCTTCCTCTTCTTCCTCTTCCTTCTTCTTCTTGCTCTTTTCAGCCTTGACAACTCCCCTTTTCTCTGCATCGGGTTTTCCTTTAACTTGGTAGGTAGGTGGGAATACCCTTTTTCCTTCAGTTTGGCTGCCTCCTTTTCATAAGGCCACTTGTCACACAGTGATGTTGTTTCACACCTCTCCCAGCTTCTTTGCAGCATCATACATGGGTAGCCCAGGATGTTCTCCTTTAATTTGGGGTGATATTCAGAAGGCTGAAGGAGGCGTCCTGGGTGCATTGGGATCTTTGAACTTTTTTTTTTTGTCTCCTCTTTAGGAGGGATATAAGTTTTCATTTCTCTTTCATAATGAGCCTTGTCTGCCTTTGCCATGTCTTCAAATTTCCCTTTCTCTTTAGCAGACATGGTCTTCTACCTCTCTGAGTACATCTTAGAAAACTCTGAGAAGGTGACTCAAAGCATTGGGGTGCTTCTTCTCTTGCCCCTCTGGCAGATAAGCCCAAAGAATGCATATGATGACATCTTGCCTCTTGGCTTCTCAGGATCTCCTTTGTTCATCTTTAGTTTTTCCCTCAGTGAGGCACAGAGTCGCCCTGTGCCCATCAGCTCTCACTTGTCCAGGCGGTGTCTCTATGGAGCGCCATGTCCCGCAATGGGTGGGAGAGCCTGTTGCTTTGTTTTCTTGTCCTTATCTGGTTATAGCATCAGATAGAGCTGCTGTCACAGAGTGAATGGCAGCTGCTTCCTTATCTTTTTCCTGGAGGAGTTTGGGTGGAATATGCATCATTTATTTCTTGCGTTTTTCTAGGATTCGCCAGTGGCCATGGAATTTACTTTGTGAAAAAGTTATTAATCACAATTTCCATTTATTTAATAGACACAGGACTATTAAAATTATTTTTTCTCTTTTTTATTGGCATGTGTTAATTGTATAAAAGGTGTTTTTCTTTTTCATGTAAAGGGGTTTCATTGTGATATTTCTCTGTATGTATATAATGTACCTTAATCAAATTCACCCCTACATTTATTTTTTGGAGGTACTGGGTTTGAACTCAGGGCTTCACACTTGCT
The DNA here is from genome assembly GCF_047511655.1 of Castor canadensis. Lineage (NCBI taxonomy): Eukaryota > Metazoa > Chordata > Mammalia > Rodentia > Castoridae > Castor > Castor canadensis. The sequence continues at coordinate 35,341,642 of NC_133399.1, forward strand.
AGGCAGGCGCTCTGCCACTTAAGCCACTTTGCCAGCCACTCCCTTTATTGCTCTTTCTCATTGCCTTCTTCTCCCTTTCAAACATTTTTAAATCCTACATGTGTATGAAGTACTTTGATCATATTCACTCCCTACTCTCTCTCCTTTCACCATCTTCCCCTCACACTGGCTCCTGACGGTTTTGTGCTCATGTCATTTTTTTTAGGCCTAGATTCTGTATATGAGAGTCTGGGTTATTTCACTTAACAAGATGATTTCCAGTTCTATCAATTTTTTTCTGCAAATGACATGATTTCATTATTCTTTATGGCTGAATAATACTCCATTGTGTGTGCATACCACATTTTCTTTATTAATCCAAACATGGCTGTGCAAGTGTCTCTATTCTCTTACATTCCTCTGGATATATACCCAGGAGTGGTATACAATAGATTATTTCTCCTGAAGCAAACTTTGGTACTTTGTCTTTTGAGAATTTTGTCTGTCATATAAGTTGTCAAATTTATGAACATTAAGGTGTTCCTAAAATTCCTTCCTTGTCTTTTTAATGTCTGCAGGGACTGTAGTGATAGCTCCTCATTTGTCAGTATGCAAATGCCTTTAAGACGCTGCTTCTCTCACATTTGCTATTGGCCCAAACAAGTCACATGGCCAAGCCCCATGTCAGTGCGGGAGGAGGCTCCCCGAGGGCGTGGATACATAGCAGATGCAGACAAACATAGAACTATTACTTCAACAATCTACCTCATGCAGTCCCACCCTGTGATAAGCTTCTGCCTCTAAGGGACAGGTTTGTTCACATTACTTAGTGACTTCGTGTGACCAGTTTTATTTATCTATCTAGCTGGAACAAGAGAATTGCACACCAAGACCTCATTTGTTTTTTGTTGTTTTTGTTTTTGGCGGCACTGGGGTTTGAACTCAGGGCCTCACGCTTGCCAAGTAGGTGCTCTCACTTGTTGAGTCATTCCACCAGCCTTTTTCTGTGGGCTGTTTTTTTTCAAGATAGGGTCTTGAGAACTATCTGCCTGGGGCTGCCTTTGAACCATGATCCTCCTGATCTCTGCCTCCTGAGTAGTTAGGATTACAGGTGTGAGCCACCAGTGCCTGGCTTGTTTTTTGTTTTTGAGATGGGGTTTTCACTATGTTGTCCAGGCTGGCCTTGATCTCATAATCCTCCTGCCTCAGCTTCCCAAGTAGCTGAAATTACAGGCATGTATCACCACGTCCAGCTCAAAACCTCCTTGTTATATGGACTACCTGTCTATACCTCACTCTCTACCTCTTCCCCCAGAATGTGACCACAATTGTAATTGCTAATTAATTGTGTCTGTGTTCACTAGAACCTAAGTCTCATGAGGACAGAGACCATGTGTCTTTGTCCAGGTTATAACCTCAGCTCCTAGCACACAGTAATGCTCTGTTAATTAATTAATTTTTCAAAATGAAAACCTATAATTACCATGTTATTCTATGCTTTGATGATTGTATTTATCCCCACAACACATTATTTAATAGAGATATTGAGAAGTTAGGAGAGGCAATGAAAGGTAGCCAGGGTAATGGGGACTCAAGAACTCCCAGGAAGACAGGGAAACAAACATGAATTGAGTACGCACCATATGTACACTTCTGATAAAGGAATTATTTTGTGGCAGACAGAATGTGAAGGGGCTGTACCTCTCACTAGTGAGTTCTCTATTCATGGAAGGAATCCAGGAGACACTGGATTCTTTGGGCTCTGGGTAAAGCTTTGGACTAGTTTTATCTTTCATTCCTAAAAGCCTAGAATTCCACCATGGGCTTCAATCTTGGGGAAAGATAGGAAGTGGGCAGGGAACACAAAGTGGGGACCCAGAGGTGGGAGGATGGAATTGCCGAAGAGAGCTTCCTGGCAGAGGAGCAGAGGGAAGGACAGAGATGAGGGTGACTAAAGAGGCAGAGAGGCTTGGGAGACAGACTTTAGGTGAAGTTTGCATTCTCATCTCATAGTTTTTTGGTTTTTTTGGACTCAGGGCCTACACTTTGAGCCACTCCACCAGTCCTTTTTTGTAATGGGTCTTTCGAGATAGGGTCTCAAAACTTGTTTGCCTGGGCTGGCTTTGAACCACAATCCTCCTGAGCGCTGCCTCCTAAGTAGCTAGGATTGTAAGCATGAACCACTGGGGCCCGGCCCCATCTCACTATTTTTTGGATGGGCCTGAGATTTAACTCTGGGCTTCATGGTTGCAAAGCTGGAGCTCTACCACTTGAGCCACACGTCTAGTCCATTTTGCTCTTGTTTTTTGGAGATAGGGTCTTGGGCAGTATATAACTTCTAAGTAGCTAGGATTACAGGTGTGGGCCACCACACCTGACTCATTTCACTTTTTTTTTTTTTTTTTGGTGCTGTGGATGGAACCCAGGACCTCTCCACTACTATGAAAGTAATTTCCCACTAAGTCACAGCTCAGCCCCTCACTGACTTCTTAATCTGCCTTGTTCCTCATGTCTCCCCACATATATCCTTGAGATTACTTTCCTCAAAGTCACTGTCAGGTGCCATGTCCCCAGATTTAGCATGACTACTCATTTTTTATCACATGAACCTTCAGGCCAGCTCTGGACACTGGTGGCTGCTCCCACCTTCTTGAAGCTCTTGTTCCCTCCCTTGTTTCTCCTCCCTCTTCTCTGGAAGCCCAGACACCATCTTTCTCCTCTGTGGCTTCCTGGAACTCCCAATGGCTCTGTTTTTCGCTCTTGTACCTCTATCCCCAGCCTTGACCATGACTCAGAAGTCCAGACCTACAGAGCCCAGGTGCTCCTGAGTCACGGAGTCTTGGCAGATTTGAGTCCCCACCATGAACATGCTGTACCCGAGCACCACATCATGAAACTCCCATATTCTGGGGGAGGGGTGGGATTGAATTTAAACTCAAGGCTTTACATTCTCAAAGCAGATATACTCTCACGTGAGCCATACCTCCAGTTCATTTTGCTCTTGTTATTTTGAAGATGGAGGTCTCGAAACCTATTTGCCTAGTCTGGCCTTGAACCTTGGTCCTTTGATCTTAGTCTCCCAAGTAGCTAAGATTGCAGGTGTGAGTTACCAGTCCCTAGCTTGGCTTTTGTTGCTTTTCATATCCACTAAGTCACTGCCTTGCTTCTGTCTGCCCAGAGACCTCCTCCTACCAGTGGGAGGGAAGGGAAGAAAGAAATAGAGTGGGCAGAATGTTTCTTTCCACCAAGGACACATCACTGACCAAGGACAGAGAGAGGCAAGCTCTGTCTCCTGACTTAAATCAATATTAGGTGCAGGGATGGATTTGCGTGTGTGTACACAGATATCTGTGTTCATAAGCACAATTATGTGGAATGATTGGGCATATTTATAAATGTATTGGTGAATATTGTTTTAGCGTTCATATGTCCCATTGTGTGTGTGTTTAATAATAGATATTTTCTAGAGCAGTTGAAGGTTTATAGCAAAATCGAGTGTAAAGTACAGAGATTTCCCACGCACTCCCTGTCCCCACCATGAACGTGCTGTACCCGGGCACCACATCTGTTAGACTTGATGGACCTACATGGATACATTCTTATCACCCAGAGTCCACAGTTCACACAGGGCTCACTCCTGAGCTGAACCTTCTGTGCGCTGAGTGTACAGGGCTGGGGAGGAGCTCAGCTTAGAACGCTTGCTTGGTGTGGGTAATAAAATAAAATAAAAAATAAAGTCTATGGGAGGGTTGCACAGGTTTGATGCACATACAATACCTTTTTTTTTTTTCTTGGCAGTTCTCAGGGCCTTACACTTGCTAGGCAGGTGCTCTACCTCTTTAGCCACACCCCCTAGCCCTACTTTATTTTTTAGGTATTGTCTTGCGTTTGCCTGGGATTAGTTTCAGACCTGGATCCTCCTGTCTTCACCTCCCAAGTACCTGGGGTTACAAAATGCACCACCATGCCTGGTCCACTGTGTCATTTTATATAAGGGGCTTGAGCGTGTGTGGATTTGGGTATCCTCTAGTGGGGACAGACCTTGCAGTCACTCTCCCGTGGACACGGATAGACAATTGGAATGTGTATTTAAGGTTGAACCATTGAACCGTGTCTTTTCATGGCTTAGCAGGTCACTTACTGAAGTCGCGTGTGGTTTTGTGTTAGAACAAGGAACAGGGCCAAGGTGTCCTTGCCTCTCTGGGGATCTCATACATTCATAGAGGCTCCTGGGTCTGCACTCGTACTCAGTGCAACTTGTGCAAGACTATGAACTTCTGATTTCTTCTTACTTCTCCTTTTCTTCTCCTCCTTCCCCTCCTCCTCCTCCTCTCTTGGGGTACTCGGGATTGAACCATGACCACACACACTTGCTAAGCAAGTGCTGTACCTCTAGTTTCCTTGATGGCCCCCAGGGACCTGAAACTCAACGTGTCCAAGATGAAACTCATCATCCTCACCCAACCTGGCCCCTCATCTTGTGTCCCCATCTCAGCACATAGCTCCTCTATCTACAAAGATCTGGGCATCTTCCAGGGCTCCTCCCTCCCCCTCCTGCCTCCTGTGTACATTAATTGGCAAATCCTGCCAATTCTATCTCCAAGCCTGTGCATTCTTCCCGGCCCCAAACCACACCCTGAGCTTGGCCTCCTTCATGGAGCTTGTGTGGTCCACTTGGTGCCAGTAGGACTGTCTTGGAAACTGTGGTCCTCAAGGTCATCCTTAAGCTCGAAGACATCTGTGGGTCTTTCTGGACCAAGTTGACAAACTTGACTTTGTCACCTGCACATGTGGGTTGTTTTTATGGGGAAAGTGAAGCAACTTCCTGGGGGAGGAGGGTTTTCAATGTCAGGAGACCTTGAAGAGGCCAGTCCTTGCACCAAGCATGATGCTAAATGTCCTACAGTACATAGGATGGCCTCTACCTCAAGGAGCCATCTGTCCCCACAAGTGGACAGCGCTGACACTGAGGAATGTAGTTCTAGCATGGCTTAAAGTGAGGTCCACAGAGTACACTGGCTTCACTTTGTTGCTTATCTGTTCACATGAGAGGGTATAAAAAATAAGTGTTTAGAGATTTTATAGTAATTTAACATAGTAATTTTAGGACAGCTAGGCTCGTGTTTTGCATTTCTTAATTTTTTTTAATTAATAGATTTTTCAAGGAATAGGGTTTTTTTGTCCTTCCGTTCTTCCTTCCTCCCTTCCTTCCTCCCCTCCTTCTTTCTTTCTTTTTTCTTTTCTTTTTTTTTTTTTTTTTGCACAGGGTCTGTGTAGTGCAGGCCAGCCTCAAACTTTTGAGCCAGGCTCTGGTAGCTCACTCCTGTAATCCTAGCTACTTGGAAGGCTTAGATCAGGAGGATGGTGGTTCAGGCCAGCCTGGGCAAATAGACCCCCATCTCCAAAATAACCAGAGCAAAAGTGAACTGGAGGTGTGGCTCAAGTGGTAAAGTACCTGCATTGCAAGTGTCATGCCCTGAGTTTAAACCCTAGTCCCACCAAAACAAAAGCAAAACATTTGCTCTTCCTGCCTCAGCCTCCTGAGTGCTGGGATTACAATATGTACCACCACACCATCTGGCTTCTGTTATTATAATTATTTACACACACACACACACACACACACACACACACACACACAGGGTTTCCTTTGTTGTTAACATCTTATACCACAATGATGTATTTGCTACAATTAATGGCCCAATATTGATACACTGTTATTAACTAAAGTTTATTCTTTGTTCCGAGTTCTCCACTTTTCCCTTAATGATCTCCTGTTTCAGGACCCCAGCTAGGATCCCAACAAATACATCTTCCCCACCCCCACTGCAGTGTTGGGAAGTGCTCTACTGTTGAGCCACACCCCGGGGTCTCCATGACATTTACTTATCACATCTCTCCACTGGGACAGCGTCACAGAAATTCCTTGTATGATGATCTCGATAGCTGGGAGGAGCACTAGTTAGGTGTGTTGCAGAATCTTTCTGTTTTGGAATTTTTCTGAAGTTTTTGTTTTGATTAGACTGGGGATATGGGACTGTGGATGAAAGATCACCAGAGGGTAAGTGCCATTTTGTTTGGTTTCTTTGACAGTACTGGGGCTTGAACTCAGGGCCTCATCCTTGCTAAGCAGGTGCTCACCATTGAGCCACATCCCCATCCCTCAGCTGCTAAATGCCATTTTTTTTTTATCACATAGCATCAAGAATAGTACGAGGGCAGGCATGGTGGCTCACATCTGTAATCCCAGCTAATTGAAAGGGCGAGATAGGTGTGTCAAGGTTCAAGGCCAGGTGGGGCAAAAAGTTAGAGACCCTCATCTCAACAAATGAGCTGGGCATGGTGACACATGCCTGTGATCCCAGTAATGTGGGAGGTGTAGGTAGAAAGATCACGGTCTGAGGCTAGCTCTGAGTGAAAATGCGAGGCCCTTCCTGAACACTAAATAAAGCAAAAGGGGCTGGGGTGTGGCACAAGTGGTAGAGCACCTGCCTAGCAAGTGCATGGCCCTGAGTTCAAACCCCAGTACCAAAAAGAAAGAAAGAAAGGAAAGTACCTACTACCAACATAATGTGTGACTATTGAGGTTGACCTTGCTCACTTTCGGAAGAAGAATGTTTGTTGGGATTCTCTGATATGAAGTTAATACCCCCACTTCCATTATGTACTCTCTGTACTTTTTTTGTTTTGGCAGTACTAGGGTTTGAACTCAGGACTTCACACTTGCTAGGCAAACACTCTACCACTTGAGCCATGCCCCCGTCCCCATAGTGTACTCTTTGGAAGTCACGATGTGCTGCCATCTAGGAGTGGGAATATAATCCCCTCCTAGATGGTGGAAGATCTATATAAGTTATGTAGAATTCTCCTGAATGAGAAGTTTATCTTTTGGTCTGTATTTAATTTATTGACTCATTTATTTGTATGAGAACATACTCATGGATATTTATTGTATCTTTTGGATTGTAATCCAATACTATTTTATTTATTTTGTTGTTCAAATCACTCCCCATTTGGTCATTGAGAGCTCTTCCAGTTGGCTCTGTGAATAACAGACCCTCATCAGGGGATGGGCACATGGCTTAGGTGGTACAGCAACTGTGCCACAACCTCCAGGCCCTGAGTTCAAAACTCAGTGCCACACACACAAAAAGAAGACCCTTATTATCATGCGATTATTTTGTTGCTGGTGTTGGTTTATTGGTTGACACTATGCATGTCTTTAAATTCTATTTTCCTACAAATTCTTTTTATACTTTCTTCCTTTCCTGTTTCTTTTACTTTCTTTGTGTGTGTGTGTGTGCTACTGGGGTTTGAACTCAGGGCTTACACTTTGAACCACCCCACCAGACCTTTTCTGTGTTTTAGGTATTTTTGAGATAGGGTCTCGAGGAACTATTTGCTGGGGCTGACTTTGAACCACGATCCTCCTGATCTCTGCCTCCTGAGTAGCTAGGATTATAGGTGCGAGCCACCAGCACCCGGCTCCCTTACCCTCTTGACAAGCACAATGATCACGCCAACTTTTTCCTGCCCTGACTCTGCTCTTGTGGTTCTGCCTGCCTGGAATGGTCTCCCCCTCAACCCCACGTTTCTTTATTCCAACATCTGCCTGACCGTCCCTCCTCCCAGAAGCTGCTTAGCACTTCATTTTGTTTTATTACCTCCCAATGTATTTTGGAAGAAAGATGCTAGGGATGGAACCCAGGGCCTCGTGAATGCTAAGCATGCACTCTACTACTGAGTCTTATCCTGATATTTTATCTCTAGGTGAAATGATCCCCTCTGATTCTGGGCTCACCCAACCTTGTTTGAGGGTTGTAGGTGTTTAGAAACAGTGGGGCCATCCTCAGAATGGAAAGAGAGCATAGCTATTTAATAGGTGGGCTCTAGATCCAGGTAATCTGTGCTCAAAGCCTCTTTCCATTTTCCTGGTTGTGTGACCTTGGGGCTGGAAGTCTTAATTTTCCCAACTGTAAAATGGGTATACACGCATTATGTTAGAGTTGCTGGGTTGGTGGCACGCACCTGTAGTCTCTGCTACTGGGGAGGATTGCTTGAGCCCAGAGGTCCCAGGCCAGCCCGGGCAAGATAGTGAGACCCCCATCTCAACGAAGAAAAAAAAATGCAAGGATTAAATCATTATGCTGGGATTGGGGTGAGGATTAAATAAAATGGTACCAGGCGTATAATTGTTACCAGTTAGTATGAAAGTGCACACGTAGGCAGGACTTTCAGAAGATTTTATAGGGGTGCATACAGTCCCCCAAACCTAATCCTGAACCCCTGATCTACAAACTCTCTAAATCATCCCCTCCCACAGTTTAATAACCCGGGCCTGTCTAATGAGGTAGGAGGTGTGAGAGTTAAGGAGGCTCCAGGTGAGGGAGGAGGCGGGAGGTGGGGGCTGCAGGGCTGGGGCTGCCCGGCACACAGGGGAGCCAGTGTGTCTGAGGTTCCTGGGCTGCAGGAACAGGCCCCCGGGGGCAGGTGGGACGTCGATTCCAGCCGGCCTGGCCATGTGTGGGTGGGGCGGTCTAGCCCAGCCTGGCGTTCCGGTCCGCCTGGTGTGGGGGCTGGGCCGGAGGAGGCCCCTGGAGCGCCACTGAGCCCCACTTCAGCTCCTGCCCCTCCCAGGCCAGGACGGGTGAGGGCCTACGTCCCCTCCTGGGACAGAAAACTTGTGCCTGTGTGTTCAGCTCGCGTGTTTGCCCCCAGCGGCAGGTGCTGCCTCCACCCACCCGAGTTTGCCCTTAGGGTCCTCGGAGGTCACGGGAACCTTCCCAGGCAAAGCAAACAGGCGTGTGAACCGGCAGGACACGCCAAGCTCAGAGAAGGTACAGGGTGTGAAAGGAACACCTCTCTCTGCCAAGGATGCCTCCCCATGACTCCAGCTCCAGCCCCAGCCCCTCACAACTGCCGCAGAAGGGGAAACTGAGGCCCATTATAGAAAGGACCTTGTTTAGGCACTGCTGGGGGAACCGGGACAGGCGCCTAGGCATGAGACACAAAACTACAGTGTGCTCCAACACATACACACTGGCCCCTTTGTGCGCCCACACCCACTCCTGCACAGGCACATCCAGACAGGAGGGCGCACGTCCCAGCTCCCCTCCCTCAGGCACACCCACCCCTTGCCGCTCACACGCTTTGGACCAGGAGACGCACACCTAAACGCACGTGCGCAACTTGTGTCAGTGGTCCTTGGAATTTCAACAACAGATCGGCTCAGGGCTACCATCCAGGGTTGGGGGTGCTGAGGACATGCATGCTGTAGTTTTTCTTTTCTCTTCTCTCTCTCTTTTTCTTTCTTTCATTCTCTCTCTCTCTTTTTATTTTTTTTGGTGGTACTGGGGTTTGAACTCAGTACCTCACACTTGCTAGGTAGGTGCTCTACAATTTGAGCCATTCCACCAGTCCTTTTGTTTGGTATTTTCGAGATAGGGTCTTACAAAATATTTGCCTTAGCTGGCTTCAAACCTCCATCTTCCTGATCTCTGCCTTCAGAGTAGCTGGGATTACAGGTGTGAGCACCAGGTGCCTGCCTGGATGCTGTAGTTTTTCTTCATTATATATATATATATATATATATATATATATATATATATATATATATATATATATATATATATATATAGTGTGTGTGTGTGTGTGTGTGTGTAGACTGGATGTCCCTGTATAGTTGTAAATGCACAAACTCATGCTTACATTCCCTTAGGCAGAATTCACCTACCAACCTCACTCACATATAGTCCACATACTCAATACTTACATCCAACGCCATTCAGAGCACAAGTACTCACACATGGAGATCTGTACACTGATGTACACCAAACCACAGCCATATACTCACATCTAGTCATCCAGACATTCACAGATGCACTCGTGTAGAAATTCATTCAGACACTCCGTTTACATTCAGGAAACAGATGTACACATGTGCACCTGGTCACCTTGTGAGTGTAAATGCTCACATAGAGATCATGCAAATATCCACAAATTCACGCAGATGTAAACTCCCAGTTTCAGACACACAGATGTATCTGAAATTGATATATAAAAAGATAACACACAAATGCATACAAGTGTGTATGTAGGTGTCTTGTAGGCCTGTGTATACACATCTAGACATACAGGCCTGGAAAAACCTAGTATTTGCAAAAGCACAAGCATTTGTGTATTCCCAATTATACATAGTTAAGACCCATATAGCAGATGTTTTGACACAAAAACACAATGGAACACAAACAAATACAAAACAAAGCAAAAAAGAAGATGAAGAGGAGAAGGAGGAGGAGGGGGAGGAGGGGGAGAAGAAGAGGAAGAGGAAGAGGAAGAGGAAGAAGAAGAAGAAGAAGAAGAAAGAAGAAGAAGAAGAAGAAGAAGAAGAAGAAGAAGAAGAAGAAGAAGAAGAAGAAGAAGAAGGAGAAGGAAGAAGAGGAAGAGGAAGAGGAAGAGGAAGAGGAAGAGGAAGAAGAAGAAGAAGAAGAAGAAGAAGAAGAAGAAGAAGAAGAAGAAGAAGAAGAAGAAGAAGAAGAAGAAGAAGGAAAGAAGAGGAAGAGGAGGAGGAGGAGGGGAAAACAAAATAGAAAGAAGAAAAAAATACTATCCACAGGTAGGGGCTTGGGGACTTACAAATGTACCCAGTAACACTCCACAATTCAATTATGCTCAGGCACACAAATATCTATCCACACTCTGCAGTCTCTCATACACCTTCTACTGACACATGGACAGATCCATCCCACTCACAGAGGCATCTGTGTGGTCAGTACACAGGTATGCAGCTCCTAAGTAAATACACACCTGTGTACACTCACGGATGCATCAGAAATAGGAATTGTGTATACTGTACTCATTTCTGTGGCTTACAAGACCTTTCACTCTCAGGTTCACACCATGTACTCAAACCCATGACACACTCCTATGTAAACGCACATGAAGTTGTCCCTCGGTACCTGAGGGGGCATTAGTTCCAAGACCTAAGGTGACACCAAAATCTATGGGTATTCAAGTCCCTTACAGAAAACGGTGAAGTATTAAGAAAAGAAGGCAGGCTCAAAAGTCCAAAGGTTGAGCTGGCGGAGTGGCTCAGTGGTAGAGCACCTGCCTAGCAAGCATGAGGGCCTGGGTTCAAACCCCAGCAACCAAATGTTATCCGTGTTATCATTCATATGTGGAATCTAGATCTAAAATGATAATACTAATGAAAATGAGACATGAATGTAACAGGAAGGAGGGAATCAGTGGGAGGGGGAGGGGATAAGAGAGGGTATCAGGAGATGAAGAGGTTGAAGAGCAGCACAAGCATATGTATGAAGACAGTGTAATGAACCCCACAAAATCCTGTGAGGGGAGGAGTGAGGGAGACTAAGAGAGTATAATGGAGGGGGTGACCTTGTTCTAAGTACACTGTATGCATCTATGGAAATTTCACAATGTAACTCCCTTGTACTATTAACGATAAAATTTAAAATAAATAAATAAAAATGGTGAGGCCAGGTGCCAGTGGCTCACACCTGTAAACCTAGCTACTCAGGAGGCAAAGATGAGGAGGATATTGGTTTGAAGCCAGCCCCTGGCAATAGTTCAGGAGACCCTATCTCAAAAAACTCTTCATAAGGGCTGGGATGTAGCTCGGTGGTACAGCGCTTGCCTAGCATGCGTGAGGCCCTGGGTTTGATCCCAGCACCAAAAAAGAAAAGACAAAAAAAAAAAAAAGTCATAAAAAAATGATTGGCCAAGAAATGACTGGCTGAGTGGCTCAAGTGGTAGAGCATCTGTCTAGCAAGTGTGAAGCCCTAAGTTCAAATCCCAACACTGCTAAAAATAAATAAATAAATAAAATAAGACGGTAAGGTATTTGCACCCATAACTTCCCTCCTGTATACTTCATTTATGTAAGCTTTCTTTTTTTGGCGGGGTGGGGGAATGGGGGAGATACTGGGGTTTGCACCCAGGGCTCTACTTGAGCCTCGCCCCCAGCCCTCTCTTGTGTTGAAGTCATCTCTAGATGGCTTATAATAACTACTACAATGTAAATGTTGTATGCAGAGTTGTTATAGTGTGCCAAGGAAAACATCTGTCCTTGTTTAGTTCAAATGCAAGTTTTTAAAAAGTATTTACAATCTGTGGATGGTTGAACTCAAAGATACAAAGGACAAGCTATGTGCATAAAAATACTTTCAGAAATTGTTCATTACGTGCTCACACGTGTGTGCACAACCACATTCACAGACTCATATACAAGCCCAGTTATACACAAATACACCCTCACCTGCACACAGATCCCTCCCCCAACAAATACTTCAGATACCCAGATACACATGAAGACATTTGCAAAAATACCTAGTAATAACCTGTACAACCACACTCAGACCCAACCACACTCCTGCACGAATACATCCATTCAGTATCTCTCCCATACTCATCATTGATAGAAACATCGATCCTACCCGTATAATATACACACGCGTTTAGATGCACGCAAATGTGCGCTCCTATCCACTCACAAAATAGACACACACTTTTATTCTCAGGATGTAGACAACTACGCAACACTGATCTTGGTACTCACAACATGCGTTAAAACATACCCACCCTCTCACATATACATGCATGTCACATTCGTGGCCTGATGCCAACGGGCAGAGACACTTTAGTATATTGGTTCACCACCCAAATTACATTCTACGGCACACACACAAATAGAACAGACATTTTTGTGCCCTCACAAACACAGTCAGAAACAGGTGCATCCACGCACGTGCCGCCTAATGGCCAGCCAGTACAAATCCACACAGGTGCTCAGAGACCTAAGGGTGGACACTGCGGCCTGCACACAGCCACAACCGAGGGTCCCAGATCCTCGCTAGTGACCCTGGTGTGCGCGTGCGCTCTGTTTCTCTTTCTCTATCTCCTCTGCAGCCCTCCCCTCCCCCGCCATCACCGCAGTCCCGCCCTCCCTGCTCTGGGCACCCAGCAGTAGGGGACCCACGGAGGTTGGGGACACAGGGGTGGGCCAGGTCCGATCCGGGTGTGTGTGGGGTGGGGGAGGGAGGGGCGGGTCCGGCCCAAGGGGGGCGGGACGCACCTGGGCTCCGCCCCGGGGCGGGGCCGACGCAGCGTCGCCAGCGCGAGCGGCCGCACCTGGTTCAGCAGCAGCTGCGGCGGCGGCGGCGGCGGCGGCGGCGGCGGCGGCGGGGACACGAGCACAACGCGGCGCAGCCCAGCCCAGCCCGAGCGCGGACCCGGCGCCCGCAGCCCCGGCGCCGCCATGGTGGAGGCGGCGCCCGCGGGGCCCGGGCCGCTGCGGAGGACCTTCCTGGTGCCGGAGATCAAGTCGCTGGACCAGTACGATTTCTCGCGGGCCAAGGCGGCGGCGAGCCTGGCGTGGGTGCTGCGGGCAGCGTTCGGGGGCGCAGGTACCGGGACTGGGGGGGGCGGCGGGCCGGGCGCGGCAGGTGCGGGGGGCGGGGCGCCGGGCTGGAGAGGCCGGGGCCGTGGGAACAATAGCGCCGGCCGCAGGGGTGTCCCCTGGTCCGGGCCCCGCTGCGCCGGGCCTCCGAGCTTCCTGCTCGGCTTGGGCCATGGACTTTGCCCGCCCGGCTGCCCGGAGCGCAGTGGGGGTAGGGCCGGCGGCCGGGCTCCGCACTGGGACCCGTGCATCTGGGCCCCCAGGTGAGCGGGGTGGGGTCTGCGAGCCGGGTGGGTTCTCCCGGTGCGGGCCTCAGCTTCTCGTCTCTCACACCCCGGGACCCCCTCTGCTCGCCCTTTACACAGTCACGTCCATGCGCCTGCGAGGACCCCCACCCCACTATCCCCGGCCTCACCTTTCGCGCGGGGCCTTAAGCGCTCAGCACAGCACGCCCCCCGGCTGGCACCCACACCCCGCGTCGGCCCTGCCTGCTCTGCGGGCGGCGGCGGGGGACCTCTGCGAATCCCCCTTTCGCCTCTATGGCCTCTGCCAGTGACTGGCAGCTGTGACTTATTGCCCCATTTTTCCGAGGCGGCAGGCGAGCCCTGTGGAAGGGAAATAAATGGCTTGTCTAGGATCACCCCAGAGTGGGGGCCCCAGCTGCAGGGCCTTCTTCCATAAGGACTGGTCCTCCACTCCCTTCTCCAGGCCCATATGTCTGAAGAACTCGCGCCATCCCCACCGAGGTGGGGAGGATGCGGATGATGGGGCCTCTGGCAGGTTCATTCTTGGCTTTCCCCACCCCAGTGCAAAGCTGGAAGGCGAGACTTGGCCTTGGGGAAAACACGGGTTAATTAAGGTCCCGGCCTTCCGGGGTGCCTTGCTCTCCCACTGGACCTGGCTGCTGATCTTGGCACCAGCTGAGCACAGCCCATCCCCCCTTTTAGTGGCCTTCCCAGACCAACCTGTTCTGGGTGTGGGTCTCAGTGACAGCTGCCCGTCGACCGCTTCCGCCTGAGCCTGTCTCTTCCACTTTCTCCCAGTCTCTTTCTGAATCCTTCTGTGCTTGGCTTACTCAGAGAACAGCCCACCCAACAGGGATTTGTTTGAGGACGAGAAGGATTGGGGGTTGAGACTCAGGACTGCCTCAGCTCCATACATCCAAGGTTATGAGGCCATAAAGAGCCTAACTTTGCAAGTGAAAATCAAGTGTGAATCCCAGCTCCTTAAATATGGAAGAATTATTCCAAGTTGTCCAAGCTTCTGTTTCCCTTTCTATAAAAGAAGGCTTTTGGTTGCCTATTTATCCATGTCTGGAAATATTTGCAGGGTGCTCACACATGTCAGGGTGCCATGCAGATTGACAGCCCAGTACCTGTGGGCAAGGTTGCCAGGAGGTGTCAAAGAGGCACTGGCTATAGAATTCATCCCGTTGTGTCTGGCTCATGTGACATGCTAAATGAGTGCTCACTCTTGCTTCTGAAGTGATGAGAGGTGATGTTTTTAATACTGTTAATATCACTCATTGTTCCTGGGTAGGCGGACAGAGCAGAAATTACTACCTCATTTCATAGAACGGAAAGCAAAGCCCCCCCGGGGGGGGGTTAATAAAATCCTGACTTACCCAGTTCTGTTTTTATTGAGCTGGCTATCTGTACTGAGTAACACTGTCCAGTGGCTGCTCCTACCCTAAGGGTCAAGTTCAATCTGTTTCTCACCTGCCTCCCCTAAACAGAGGGGGTCTGAAGGAAATGGGGGACAGAGCTCTGCCCCCATGAACTCCAGGACTCTACCAGGGCTTACCAGGTGCCTCTCAGGTACCAGGCCAGTGCTAAGCACAAGGATGTGGAGGACAGGGGATGGATGGGAGTGGGGGGGGCATGAAACAAGACCATCCAAACTTTGGAGTGAAAAGGTCTGTGGTGTGGAGCAAACAGCAGGTCTGGAGGAGGAAATCCCTGAAATCTCTCAGGGTGGGAAAAGGGAAGGCTCCTAAAAGAAAGAAGGGTTTGAGTCTTGAAGGATTGGTAGGAGTTTGCCAGGGGGAGGAGTCTGCAAAGGAATGGGATGGGGATCAACAGGGAGTTCTCATATAAGAACATGCAGGTCTCAGGAGGCTGGAGATGAGGGAGCTGTGAGACTCTAGGGGAAGGGCCTCTCAGGCTGTGGGCAGGGAGGGCAGAAGGGAGCCACAGAAGGTGTTAGGGGACTGACAAGGTGAAACATGCAGTTGTCCAGTAGGGATTGTGACAGGGAAGGGGCAGTAGCCCCAAGGCACAGGGGTGTGGAATGCAGGCAGGTGAGCTCAGAGCACAAACTCAGAGATAAGATAAGAATACTTTACAAGTTTGGGAAATACCACATGCTGGCCATTCTTTTTTTTTTTTTGGCAGAACTCAGGGTGCTAGCTAGGCAGCTGCTCTATCACTTGAGCCACAACTCCCCCCCACCGTTTTTCACATTCCTTATTTTTGGGATAGGATCTTGCTTTTTGCTTTGGACCGTGATCCTCCTATTTATGCTTCCTGCATAGCTGAGATGACAGGTGCACCATCGTACCCAGCTATTGGTGGAGATGGGGTCTTGCAAATTTTTTGCCTGGGCTGCCCTTGACCACGATCCTCCTGATCTCTTCCTCATTGAGTAGCTAGGATTTCAGGAGTGAGCCAATGCTCCCAGCTCAACAGGCTGTTCTTTATGCCTTCAGAACTTCAGTGAGATATGCGAGGGAAACTGGATTTGTGTGAGCTCTGCCATTTACTGGCTGTGTTATCTTGGCAAGTTAACTCAGATCTCTGGGTCTTGGTTTTCTTATCTGTACAGTGGCATAAGAATACATATTTTAGGATTAAACAAATGAATGCACAGAAACTTATGGACTATACAAATGCTAGCTATGCTATAAAAGTGTCTGTAGAGTGGATAGCCACTAACCCAACATGGCTGTTGAGCACTTGAAATGTGGCCAGTTTGAATTCAGATGTACAGCTGGGCATTGTGGTCCATGCTTGAAATCCTAGGAAGACCATGAGTTCAAGGCTATGCTGGGCTGACTATAGAGACCCTGCCTCAAAAAACAAAAAACAAAAAAAAAAAGAAGAAGAATGAATCAAGATGTACAGTAAATGTAAAATCAGACTCCAGAGCCAGGCATGGTAGTGCATGCCTGTAATCCTAATACTCAAGAAACTGAGTTTCAAGTTTGAGGATTGCAAGTTTGAGGCCAGCCTGGGCTACATAATGAGATGTTATCTCAAAACAAATAAATGAAAAATAGACACCATACCAAAAAGACAAAAAGAGTGAAATATCTCATTAAAATCTGTACATTTTTTACACATTGAAATGATAACGTTTTTGGATACATCTTGGGCTGAATAAACTGTATTACTAAATTAATGGTCCTTGGGTCTGCTTTTTTAATGTGACTACTAGAAAACTTTTTTTTTTTTTTTTTTTTTGGAGGTACTGAGGTTTGAACCTCACACTGACAGCCCTTTTTGGTGATTTTTTTTTTTTTTCCTTTTGGTGGAACTGGGGTTTGAACTCATGGCCTACACCTCAAGCTGCTCCGCCAGTCCTTTTTTTATGATGAAGTTTTTTGAGCTTGGGTCTTGTGAACTATTTGCCCAGGCTGGCTTTGAACTGTGATCCTCCAGATTTCTGCCTTTTGAGTAGCTAGGATTACAGGCGTGAGCCACTGGCACCCTGCTGCTACTAGAATATGTGGCTTGTATTTCAGTCAGATGGTATTGCCCTGCAATAAATGCTCAACAAACAGTCTGGGGCTGAGGTTCTTAGGTGGTGACAGCGTTGTCTCTTGGGAGATATGTGGCAATGTCTGGAGACATTTTTGGTTGTCTACTTAGGGTAGGTACTGGGATCTCATAAGTGGAGACCAGGGGGTTGTGCTGAAAACCCTTTGGTACACAAGATGGCATCTTCTCAAAGCTAATTGTGCAAAGGTGGAGGAGCACTGGTAATAGGGTGAGTGCTTGATAAAACCAGCCATTTGTATTCTAGCTTTTTTTTTTGCCCCCTTTTGATCTTGAAGTCCTGAAGGAAAGAAAGTTATTACATTTTGCTGATGGGAGCAGAAAGTGCCTGAGCCTTCAGTGGGCTGGAAAGATGAGGAAGGTTTGGATTTGGGAGATGTCAGGAGGTTGGAACTAGAGGACTAATTGGATGTGGGATGGAGGGTAAAAAAGGGATGGTGGGTCAGGTACGGTGGTTTACACCTGTAATCCCAGCTACTCAGGAGGCAGTGCAGTAATAGGGCGAGGAGGATCTCAGTTTGAGGCCAGCCCTGGCAAAAAAGGTGAGGTGCTATCTCAAAAACAAGCTGGGTGTGGTGGTGTACATCTGTAATCCCAGCTACTTGGGAGGTAGAGGTAGGAGGAACAGGGTCTGAGGCCAGCATGGGTAAAGTTAGTGTAAGATTCCACCCAAAATGAAACTAAAATCAAAAGGATTGGCGGCATGGCCCAAGTGGAAGAGCACTTGCATAGCCAGTGCAAGGCCCTGAGTTCAAACTCCAGTACCAGAGAGAGAGAGAGAGAGAGAGAATGATGATTTCTCACTGTGATGGATAGGGAGAAGCAGGAGGTTTGGAAAAAGATAATCTTGGGTTGTGGGAGATGGCTAAGGGGCAGTGGGGCACCCTGCCTGGGCTGCAGCAGGTGGCAGTCCTCAGATGGCCATGGAGGCCATCATGAGGTGGGGTGGGGCAGGGCATGTCTTTTTACAAGGAGATGCCAGAGGGAAGGTTTCCGGAAGGAGGTGCTGGGCAGAGAGCCCGGGCAGTTATGGGCCCTGGATGTGCCTTGGCTGGCTGCTGCTGGCCTTGGGGAGTCTTGAGAACATGGGGATAGAAGCCAGGTCAGTGAGGTTGAGGCTGGGGGCAGGGAGCAGAAGGAAGTGAGCCTGGAAATCCCTTGTCTTTCAAGGAGCTGAGCTTAGCATGGCAGGGAGGAGGCACTGCTCTCCATAGGGGTGGAGCTGTTAAGTGGGAAGGTCAAGTGTGGTTTTAGGGGGTGGGCAAGGAGCAATGGCAGGAAAGATTGCCGTCAAGGATGCCTGAGTTCTCTGTCAAGGAGTTTCTTAGGAGCCTAATTTTGAAGAGGGAACCCCGAGGAAGATTTGGTCTGAAGCAACATGTATGCTTTGGAGCCCGGGAGCTCTTTCCCCACTTCTTTCAGACACATGTAGAACCCCACTACACAAAACAGCAGGGCTGATTGGAACAACAGCCAGGCAGGTTCCCTCCCCTCTCCCCCGCCCACTGACCTCCCTGACCTCCTCAAATCTTTTAGGTTTTTTCCTCTCTACCATTGAGTACTACTCAGACCTCCTCCTTCCAAGTAGGGCTCTCCTGGCTGCCTCACTGTTCCCCTGAAGTCCCAACCCCTCATATCCTCTGCCTTGAGGTGCCCCCAAGGTCTCTCACACTCAGCTGCTGCCCCTCATAGAGCCCTGGGCCCTGCCTCTCCCTCGCCCTTTTTTCCATTTTAGTTACTAGGTTCAGACCACTCAATTCTCCCAGCATCTGGCGTCTCCTGTGTCCCCCATCCTGTGTCCTGCCAGTCAGCCCCACACGCCTCACAGTTCACCCCACTCCAGCCCCCGAGCTGAGAGAGGGTGTAAAGTTTAAGGCCTGGGTTTGAGTCGCAGTCCTGAAGAGCTGTGTGGTCTTTTCCGTAACCATGCGCTCTCCGTGAAGTGGAGTTACCAACGGTGTCCTCGCTGCTTCCTAGGGCGGATGAAGGCATCCACCACCTTCGTGTCTTTCCTTGGAGTCTGTAACATTCTGCTTAGTCAGTCTGAGGTGCTTCCTCTCTGGGTATAAGAGCCCACCACCATCGCCCACCTCCTGCTCTTTGCACCTGCAGGCGTCTGTCTGGGACACCGTAACCCTCCTGGCAAACCAAACACCTCAGCCCATTTTTCCTAGTCTCCCTTAACAGTGCCAACCTCCTCGTCTAAGTTCCCTTCCTTGAGGCCATGTTGTTATGCGTGTGTGTGTGTGTGTATGTGACCCACCGTGTGTCCCGTCCCCCCTCCCCACAGAGCACGTGCCCTCGGAGCTGTGGGAACCTTTCTATACAGACCAGTACGCGCAGGAGCACGTGAAGCCCCCGGTGACGCGGCTGCTGCTCTCCGCTGAGCTCTACTGCCGGGCCTGGCGCCAGGCATTGCCTCAGCTGGAGGCACCTCCCAGCCCCTCTGCTTTGCTGGCCCTGCTGGCGCGGAGAGCCTCAGTGCCCTCCCTTCCTGAGCGCCCAGTGCGCGAGGCTGACCTGAGACACCAGCCCATTCTCATGGTAGGCCCCGTCCTTGCCCACTAGGCATTTCCCACCAGGCTTAGCTTCTTCCCTGGGCTACTCTGGTCCTAAGGGCTGTCTTCCGCTAATGTTCCTCCCATGAGCCAGGACCATCCCTCAAATTCCATCAATGAGGCTCAGCCCCTCCCTTCAAGCCCCACCCACCAGATATAGCCCCTCCCACAAGCCTAGCGCCTTCTGGCTCCTTCAAGCTCTTCCTGCTAGGCTTGGCATCTTCCCTCAAGTTCCTTCCGTCAAGCCCAGCGCCTCCCCTCAAGCTCCTCCTACCTAGCCTGGCTCCACCCCAAGAAAGACACATCTCTGGCTCTGGAGGATTTCTCTGCTTGGCCCACTCTTCCAATAACTAGTGTCTGACTTCAAAGGCAAAGCCATCATGTGTGACTTTTCCAAGATCCTAGCCTTGTTTCTGCCTTCAAGGCCCGATCTACTAATCCCTGGTCCTAACCCTCAAGCCCCGCCCACTTCAAGCCCCTCCACCTCCAGGTTCTCCCTCTTCATTGGCCCTCGGTGGCAGAGCGGGAGTCCCCACCCTGCTGTCTGGTCTCACCCTCTCACCCTCCAGCCTTTGCCCCTATAGGGAGCCCACCTAGCCGTCATTGACGCCCTCATGGTTGCCTTCGCCTTCGAGTGGACAAAGACGCTGCCTGGCCCCTTGGCCCTGACCAGCCTGGAGCACAAGCTCCTTTTCTGGGTGGACTCGGTAAGTGGGGTTGGTCCGGGATGAGTGGGGATCAGGTTGTCCAGTAATCAGAGCACTGACTTCTCCCTGGTCACCAGACCGTCCGACGGCTGCAGGAGAAGACAGAGCAAGAAGCGGCTCAGCGTGCGTCCCCCGCAGCCCCTACAGATGGGACGGCCCCAGCGCAACCCTCGGTGAGGCTAGGACCATGGACCAGTGCAAGGATGATCTAATCATGTGATGGGGGGCTCGACGGGCAGGGCTGGGCTGTGCCTCATGGCTGTTCCTGAGGCGGGGTGGGGCTGGAGGTGACTCTCTCTTTCTCTCTTTCTTTCTCTCTCTTTTTTTCTCTCTATGCCACCTCCCCTGCACCGGCCTCTGCTCTTCCCCTCTCTGCCTCTCTGGCATTAGTGCCCCACACGCTGGTACTGGAAGCTGGTTCCTGTAAGTGGGGCTGTCTGTCTGCCCCGTCTGCCTGCCTTGCTTGCTGCTGTCTGTCTGTGTGTGTCCGATTCTGCCTGCCAATCTGCACCCTCTCCTGTCTCCCTGATCTGTGAGCAAAGAAGGTGGGACCCCAGTCCTGGGAATGGGAAGAACCCCTCTTGAGCCAAGAGAAAGGGGGAATGTGAGCCATTAAATTACAGGGTTGATGAGCTGCTCATTAACCAAGAGGGAAACTCCTGCCCCTCCCCCCCAAAAAAAGGGTAGGATCCTCAGCCCACATAGATCCTTACTCCAGTGGGCAGGGCACATGGAGATCTCCCTAGCCAAGAGGAAGACCCTCAAATCTAGAAGAAAGCAGAATCTTCCTGAGACCCTCAGTTTTCTAAGGGAGGGAAAAAAATCCTAGCTCTGGGTAGAGGCCCATTCTTGAAGCTAAAAGTATGACTTTCTTTCTTTCCCTGATTAGCTGTGTGATCTTGCACAAGTGTCAAAACCTCCGTGTGCTTGATAGAGTTCATTCCTGGAGGAGATAAACCAGGGGAAGGTGTGGGTGGGGTTGGGCTGGATGGGGTCCCTGTCTTTGCTCACTTCTTCTCCCCACCCTGGGTCTGGGTTGGGGGGGTTCCTCTCCTGCCTACCTGCTTCCTTCACATCCTCTCCCCAAGCTGGGATCTCTCATGGGAGGATGGTTCCCTGCATGGAAGGCTGCTCTGTGGGGTCCCTCAGGGCTGGGAGGAGCTGGGGTCCCCAAAGCCGGCCAGAGCACAGTCAGGGAGCTGGATGGCCAGGGCTCACGCCAGGGGTCAGGACTCCTCCTTCCCCCAGAGGTGGGGTTGGGTGCCCAGCAGGTCAGCAGCCTTCCCGCCCTGCTGACAGCTGCTCCTCTCCCCCC
The DNA here is from genome assembly GCF_047511655.1 of Castor canadensis. Lineage (NCBI taxonomy): Eukaryota > Metazoa > Chordata > Mammalia > Rodentia > Castoridae > Castor > Castor canadensis. The sequence continues at coordinate 35,363,394 of NC_133399.1, forward strand.
CAGCACGCAATTGCCTTCTGTTTGAAGGAGTCGGGGAGCAAACCCCCCATGGTAATGTATCCCCCACCCCGGGGTCCCAGGAGTCCTTGTCCCCAGCCCCTGCTGCTGGTCTGGCTGCTCGCAGACAACTCCTCTGCCTCTTGTTGCTGTCCCTCCCCTGCTCCAGGCTGCCCTCCCCCCACCCCCATTCTGGCTCTGGGACCCCCAGCTTCCCATCCCCCCTCATGGCGGAAACCCCAGGCCTCCCCACTCAGCCTGCATGACTGCTGACCTAGAGGGCCAGCCTGACTGCTGACCTTACCCAGTCCCTGTCTGCAGATCCGATACCGCAAAGACCGGGCTGTGGCACGACGTGCTCCCTGCTTCCCAAACGTGACGACCCTCCAGGACCTGGCGAATGGGGCGGCGCTAGCTGCTACTATCCACTGCTATTGTCCCCAGTTGTTACGACTTGAGGGTGAGTGAATGGGCCAGCCCCCATCCTGGAAAGCCAGGCAGCCATCCTAAGTCGCAGCCTAGAGACCCAGATGACTCAGTGGTTATGAATGCAGCTTCTATTATCAGCAGACCTGGGATTGCCTCTTTCTCGTCCCCTAATTAGCTGTGTAATGTTGTACAAGTGTCTGAACTTCTCTGTGCTGCTTATAATTCATTCTTGCAACAGGACTGTGTGCCAGACCCTACATTTGGTGCCAGTGATCCATAGAGAACAAATAGTGTCACTTTCCTGACACTGTTTCCTTTGCCCTCCCTCCCCAGATAGTTCTACATTCTCTTTAGGGAATAAATTCATCTGGAAGTTTCTTTTGGATTAACTGCCACAAAGGGGAACGGTGGTCTGGAAAAGGCTTTTGCATTGAGTTCCGGGGAGAGATGGTCAGAAAGAGGTTTTTGAGTTGAGTTTCAGGGTAGAGGAGAAGGGATGAATGTTCCGGATAGATGCAAAAGCCTGAGACACGATTTATTGTGTGCACCAGGCACAAGGCCTGGGCAGTAGTCTTCCATGTATCTTGGTTGCTGGGCTTCTCTGGGGCCCCATCCTCCTTCCAGTAAGAGCTGGGAACCCACGCATCCTGATCCTACAGAGGTATGCCTCAAGGACCCCATGTCGGTGGCAGACAGCCTGTACAATCTCCAGCTGGTGCAGGATTTCTGTGCCTCCCGCCTTCCTCGTGGCTGCCCGCTGTCCCTCGAGGACTTACTTTATGTCCCACCACCCCTCAAGGTAAAGCCATCTCGGGGAGCTTTGGGGGCTCAGGCAGGTTTCCATGGCTGTGTGACCGGTCAGCTGACTATCCTTCCTGCCTCCAGGTCAACTTGGTGGTGCTGCTAGCTGAAATGTTCATGTGCTTTGAGGTGCTGAAGCCTGACTTTGTGCAGGCCAAGGACTTGCCTGACGGCCATGGTGAGCTCCAGGGTCCAGGGCTTGGGGTCTGGATGGGGGTGGGGAGGCCTTGCCCTGTCTGACCCTCTTCTCTGTGTGGCAGCCACTTCCCCGCAGGCCACGGAGGCCTCCCCATCTCTGAATAACAGTGGCAGCAGGTATGGGCTTTTCTTCCCACCTAGATGCTGGGATGGGGCTGGGATGGGGCGTGCGGGGGAGACAAAAGAGGAGCGAGTGTCCCCAGGTTGAAATAGATCTCTTGGCAGCTCTCCTGTGTTCAACTTCCGCCACCCACTTCTGTCACCTGGTGGCCCCCAGTCTCCACTCCGAGGATCCACAGGTGAGAACCCTACTCAGAGACCATCCCAGCTGACCCCTTTGTAGCCCTCCATTGGGTCCTTCTGGTGTCCCCCCACCCCAAGACGACCTCTGGGATGATTTTTCTGGTGACACCTTGGGATCCCTTAGTGCTACTGAATGGCCTCAGCTTCCCGTTTCTGGAAACTTGTGGTGTGAGCAGATACATATTGACCTATCAGTGACTCACCCTGTGACCTTTCAGAGGTTGCTTCCAGACACCATTCTACCCCACCCCAGGGTCCCCAGTGACCCCCCAGTGACCATTCTCTGCCCCTTCACCAGGCTCCCTGAAGTCCTCTCCGTCCATGTCCCACATGGAGGCCCTTGGCAAGGCCTGGAACCGTCAGCTCAGGTAAGTGCATCTCATGGGCCCCTGGTGAGCAGTGGGGCATGCTTGGGTAGGGTAGGTCAGAAGTCTGTCCCAGGGGCTGACCCCTCCCTCTGGCCGCCCAGCCGTCCCCTCTCCCAGGCTGTGTCGTTCAGCACTCCCTTTGGCCTGGACAGCGACGTGGATGTCGTCATGGGAGATCCTGTCCTACTCCGCTCTGTCAGCTCGGACAGTCTGGGCCCCCCACGTCCTGTGCCAGCCCGGACCCCTGCCCAGCAAACCCCAGAGCCTGGTGACCTGCCCACTATCGAGGAGGCCTTGCAGATCATCCACAGTGCCGAGCCTCGGCTGCTCCCGGATGGGGCTGCCGATGGCAGCTTCTACCTCCACTCCCCCGAGGCACCCTCCAAACCACAACTGTCCTCTTCCTTCCCGTCTGATGGGCCCACCAAAGCACCTGTCTATATATCCCACCCTGAGTCCCCCTCGAAACCATCTCCCTGCTCAGCAGGGGAGATACTGAAACCACCAGCCCCATCTGAGGGGTCCCCAAAGGTGGTAGCTTCATCCCCGGCAGCCACAAACTCCGAAGTGAAGATGACCAATTTTGCTGAACGTAAGAAGCAGCTGGTGAAGGCTGAGGCTGAGGCTGGAGTGGCACCCCCCACATCCACTCCAGCAGCCTCTGAGGCCCTGAGCTCAGAGATGAGTGAGCTGGGAGCCCGGCTGGAAGAGAAACGCCGGGCCATCGAGGCCCAAAAGCGACGCATTGAGGCCATCTTTGCCAAGCACCGCCAACGATTGGGCAAGAGTGCCTTCCTGCAGGTGCAGCCACGGGAGGCTGCAGGGGAGGCCGAGGCAGAGGCTGAGCCAGGCTCAGTCCCTGGTGGGGAACGGCCAGCTGGTGAAGGCCAGGGTGAACCATCTCCACGGCCTAAGTCAGTGACCTTCTCTCCAGAGCTGGGCCCAGTGCCCCCCGAAGGCCTAGGGGACTACAACCGAGCGGTCAGCAAGCTGAGCGCTGCCTTGAGCTCGCTGCAAAAGGACATGCAGAGGCTCACGGACCAGCAACAGCGGCTTCTGGCCCCACCAGAGGCTCCCGGACCTGCCCCACCACCTGCAGCATGGGTCATCCCTGCCCCGACAACTGGGCCCAAAGCTGCATCCCCTAGCCCTGCCCGGCGTGCCCCAGCCGCCCGGCGCAGCCCAGGGCCTGGCCCCAGCCCGACATCTCGCAGCCCAAAACATGCACGGCCAGCAGAGCTGCGGCTGACACCCCTAACGAGGGTGCTCACACCACCCCACGATGTAGACAGCCTCCCCCATCTGCGCAAGTTCTCGCCGAGCCAGGTGCCTGTACAGACACGATCCTCAATCCTCCTGGCGGAGGGGACACCTCCTGAGGAGCCTGTGGCCCGGCCTGGCCTTATTGAGATCCCCCTGGGCAGCCTGGGAGAGCCTTCCGCTGACAATGAGGGAGATGGGAGCCCCCCTGGGGCTGAAGATTCCCTAGAGGAAGAGGCGTCTTCTGAGGGAGAGCCCCGGGCTGGGCTTGGATTCTTCTATAAGGTGAGTCACCTGAGCAGGTGGGGACAAGAGACAGTGAGCAGATGGGTAGATGGCCAGGAAGCGGAATGTCCTGGGATTGGTGAGGGAATGAAAGGTAGGTGGATGGGTGGATGTATGGATAGGTCAGTTGGGTGGTTGGATGGGTGGCTGGGTGGATGGATAGGTTGGGTGGGTGGATGGATAGGTTGGTTGGTTGGGTGGAAAGGTGGCTAGGTGGATGATAGATTGGACAGATGGATGAATGGGTGGATGTGTGGATGTATTGATGAGTTGATTGGGTAAGTGGATAAGTGGCTAGATGGATGGATAGGTTGGGTGGATGGATTGATACACAGGTGGATAGGTTGAGTGCATGGATAGGTGCATAGGGTGAGTGACTGGATGGATCGATGGATGAGCAGATGGATGGATAGATGGGTGGGCGGATGGATGGATGAATGTGAGCAGATGGGTGGGTGTATAGATACATGGATGGATTGTCTGGTTGGGTGGATGGATGAATGGATAGGCTTTGTGGGTGGATGGATGGATGATGGATTGGTGGATAGATGGGAAGGTAGATGGTAGACAGATAAATAGGTGGTTGGTGGGCAGATGGATGGGTGGGTGGGTGATAGACAGATGGACAAGAGTGGGTGGCTGAACAAACAGGTCTAGGATCTTCTATGGCATTTCTTCCAGCATGGTCCTGCCAGTTCCCCTTCTTGACCCTGTCCCATGTTTGGTCATTCTCCTTCATAGTGATTTCAGCTTTGATCACCCTGGCATCTTTCTTGGACATGTGCAGTCATCTTCTGATTTCTACTGCCTCCCCCAGTCCCTGGTTATTTTCACTGAGCAGTTAGGGATTTTGGCTATTCCCCCTTGATCTTGGGATAAAAGCCCTCCTGTAGCTTTGGGCTGTGCTCACCTCTGACTTCATCCTTAACTCTCCTCCTCAGCTCTGCATTCCAGTCACATTGGCCTCACAGCTCTGGTTTGTTCTAGCCTCAGGGTCTTCATACTTGCTATTCCCTCTGGCTGGAAGACTCTCCTCATCTCTACCCAGTTAGAAACTTTGGTCATTCTCCATGGGTGCTTCTTCCAGGAAGCCTCACTTGGCACCCCCAGGGTAGGATAGACTGCAGTATAGTTGGCAGTGCCCCAAGCACATGTCTCCCAGTGTTCATCTTGTGTGCCATTTGTCCCCATTTGGTTAAGTGCTTTGTGTGAGCAGCACTCTGTTCTATCCCATACCTGTTGTGCCTCCCCACACCCCCAGTACCCAGCATAAGGGCACATAAAGTAGGCACCAATTATATACTCTTAGAACATTTACAAAGGTTAGCTGGCTGGCTGGGTCAGTGACACCAGAATCCAGTCATAGCAGAGGAGGGGTGGTCAGCTAGACTCTGTCTTCCCCCAGGATGAAGACAAGCCTGAGGACGAGATGGCTCAAAAGCGGGCCAGCCTGTTGGAGCGGCAGCAACGGCGGGTGGAGGAAGCCCGGCAGCGTAAACAGTGGCAGGAGGCTGAGAAGGAGCAGCGGAGGGAGGAGGCTGTGAGGTGAGGCTGGGCCCAGCTGGAGACCCCTGGCCTTTGGTCTTGCTGTTCCCAGTGACCCCATGCCTGTTCTGCTTGCACAATTCCTTTTGATCTGCAGGCTGGCCCAGGAGGAGGCCTTGGGCCCAGTCCCCACAGTCCCCACGGCGACCCAGGCCCCTGCAGCCCGAGCCACGGCTGAGGAGGAGGTGGGCACCCGTCGAGGGGACTTCACGAGGCTTGAGTATGAGCGCCGGGCCCAGCTGAAGCTGATGGATGACCTTGACAAGGTGCTGCGGCCCCGGGCCACTGGGACCGGGGGACCGGGTCGGGGCGGGCGGAGGGCCCCCCGGCCACGCTCTGGTTGCTGTGATGACTCGGCCCTGGCACGAAGCCCAGCCCGCGGCCTGCTGGGTGAGAACCCCGTGGGGTGGGGCCTGCTCAGTACCCTTTCCTGGGTTGTCTGGGTCAGGCCCCGTGGGTGTGTGGGGAGGGACAAGGGGTGTCTGTAGGGGAGCAGGGCTGGGACAGGTATGCAGGTGGGAGGGGTCTCCAGTGGGGTGATGGAGTTTCCCTCCATGGCTGAATGATGAGGCCCCCTTAGAGATGTTTGGGAGTGAGGTCTTTCTGGTCTGACCAGTGGAAGGTGAGACTGAAGGGGCTGCAGAGGACTGAGGGGTCTTGGGCAGGGCTGGCCCCAACCACTTGGGTATTTATGGAGGTGAGGGGCCTTCAGGTGAGGCTGACCCATGCCGTCTCTTCCCAGGCTCTCGGCTCAGCAAGATCTACTCCCAGTCCACACTGTCCCTGTCCACTGTGGCCAATGAGACCCCCCATAACCTTGGTGTGAAGAGGCCCACATCTCGGTGAGCTCGGCCTGGCAGGCAGGGGATGTCTCCAAGTCTGCTGGGGTGCACACATGTATTGAAATCCAGGGGCGGGGTGCCTAGGTGGAAGGATGCGTGCATGTCTGTGTACATGTGGGATTGTGTGCACCTGGCCTACTGGCCTCAAGAATGTGCCCAGTGCACGGGGAATGGGGCACATCTGTGGGAATGAGCGTCCGGGAAGGCGAGGCGTGCACTTGTGGGGATAGCTGATGCGCACTCATGTCTCTTTTGGTGCCCTGGTCCCTCTTCCCACCACTGACTCCAGCTGTGCCCCGTCCCTTTCCTACTATAGAGCTCCATCACCGTCCGGCCTCACGTCCCCAAGCCGCCTGCCTGGCAGCCGAGAACGTGACTGGGAGAACGGCAGCAACGCCTCGTCCCCGGCGTCCGTGCCTGAGTACACAGGTAAGCAGGATTTTGGGTGATGTCACAAAGGGCTCCACCTGGCTGCCTGTCATCCCTGCTGACCACCCTGCCTTCTAGGTCCACGGCTGTACAAGGAGCCCAGTGCCAAGTCCAACAAGTTCATCATTCACAACGCCCTGTCGCATTGCTGCCTGGCAGGCAAGGTGAACGAACCGCAGAAGAACCGCATTCTGGAGGTGAGCTTGAACCTGCCTGGGGGTGGGGGCTGGTGGAAGGGTCAGTGGTTAGGCCTGGCCAGCTGACAGCTTCCATCACCTCCCAGGAAATTGAGAAGAGCAAGGCCAATCACTTCCTGATCCTCTTCCGGGACTCAAGCTGCCAGTTCCGGGCACTGTACACGCTGTCTGGGGAGACGGAAGAGCTGTCGCGGCTGGCGGGCTATGGGCCCCGCACTGTCACTCCCGCCATGGTTGAAGGCATCTACAAGTACAACTCGGACCGCAAGCGCTTCACCCAAATCCCCGCTAAGACCATGTCCATGAGCGTGGATGCCTTCACCATCCAGGGACACCTCTGGCAGAGCAAGAAGCCCACCACACCCAAGAAGGGTGGTGGCACCCCCAAATAGCCCTGCTCTGGACCATGCACCGGCTGGGCCCTGTGTGCTCTGGCCGTCCTCCTAGAAGACAGTCAGTCCATATCCCTGGGTCCTGTCTGTCCCCAACCTTGTCTGGGTGGGGCTGGAGTCCCCACCCCCTAACTGAGTCTGGTCCTGCTGTGGGGACTGAGCTGGGGGTTCAAGGACTCAGGGCTCAGCTCAGTCCCCTTGTCTGTTCTCCCTACCTTGTTGAATAAAATAAAGAGAAGTTGAGCCTTGTTACCTCCCTTTGGCTCACTAGGTTTCCACCTCTTGTTCTTTTGAACCAGCTCTACTTTGTCTTCTTTGCCTTCTTGGTGGCCTTGAAGTGGCTTCTGCCAAAGTAGTGGCCTTCCTCCCACACTCCCTCCTTGGTGGATGTTTCTCAGAATGGACGTCTTGACACAGGAGGCTCCCGACCAGCTCTCCTCTCCCTGGGCCTCCCCCACTTCCCAGTCACTCATTTTCCTCTGTTGTTACTGGTCTTTCCTGGCATTTGGTCCACAGCCAGCTTCTAACTCGATCTTTCCTCCACAGCCAGCCCATCTATGTTTCTAGGCTCAGTTGCTGCTTCTGGGCTGGGGATCCTGTGTTCCCCTGCTCTGAGCCCCACACCCGAGGATCCGGTTGCCACTGGCTGTCTCAGGTGCAGGGCCCCAGCCGCAGCCCTGAGCCAGGCTGGGCCTGGCTTCCCCAGTACAATCTAATCCTGTGCAGCTCACCTCTGAAGGCCCCCTCTCTCAGGTCCCATGACTGCCCCATAGCCCAAGCCAACAGCCTGGGCCTCCTTGTGTCCCCAGCTGCCTCCTGCCCACATGACAGCCTGCTACCTGCTCAGAAGACAAATCTGATTAAGTCTAAAGCCTAAAGCCCCTTTATAGCTTAGAGCCCACTAATGGCTTCCCAGAGCTTAGCACTAAGGACCACACCCTGCTGTGGCCTGTGGACAAGGTCTGGCTCCTGGCCCCTTGCCAGTAAGTTCACAGAGCTGGAAGGGGCCTGCCTCACTGCACAGGGCTCCTGGGTTTGTGGAGCAGAATGGTTCTGGGCAGGGGCTGGCAACACCAGAGCACCATGGCCGGGCACCCGGCTCAAGGAGGCGGCAAGCTTGATATATGAGGCCTTGGTGGGGAGGGTGTGTGTGTGTGTGTATGTTGAGAGTGGGTGTTTGCTTGGCCGTGTGTGTGTGTGTGTGTAGAGTGTGTTCGCTTGGCCGTGTGTGTGTGTGTGTGTGTGTGTGTGTGTAGAGTGTGTTCGCTTGGCCGTGTGTGTGTGTGTGTAGAGTGTGTTCGCTTGGCTGTGTGTGTGTGTGTGTGTGTGTGTGTGTGTAGAGTGTGTTCGCTTGGCCGTGTGTGTGTGTGTGTGTGTGTGTGTGTGTGTGTGTGTTGAGAGTGGGTGTTCGCTTGGCCTGGAGCCGCCTGCCCCATCTTCCGCACCAGTCAATCTGGGCCCAGGGCCAGGTGCTGTAAGCTGGCAACCCCTGGGGCACCTAGGTGGCAGGAAGGAGGCTCAGACCATGACGTACAAACGGGCTGTATTAGAGGGGAAGGGGGTGGGGCAGTTAGTCTTCCTTCAGGCTCCCGAACACGGCAGCTGGCACGCTCTGCTGCTCCAGTCGTACCTCTGTGAGGAAAGAAGGCAGGGAGAGGGTCACTCTCCCAGGGACCGCTTCTGCCTCTACCCCCTGGCTACTAGGTCAGCACTGACCATTGGGTTCCAGGTCCATCTCGTCTTCATCCTCTTCTTCACCAAGCTGGATCTCTTCAGGGTTGGCCTGCTGGGCCAGCTCTGCCAGCTCCTCCCGGGATGCATCGCTCCTGAAAGTGGGAGCCACAATGCCTCAGTGAGGGCCTCCTGCTAGATGCCCCTGAACCTCCCCTCCCCAAGAAGAGCTGGACTGTCGTCCTGCCACCCCAGCCCTCACCTCACAAAGAGGATCTTGCTCTGGGCTCGCGGGGGCTGGTCCCGCTCAGCCTCGGCTGCAAGCTGCTCCGCTCGCTGCTCCAGCAACTTCATGTCATCCATGCCACTCTGCCCAGGGGCCAGGTCAGACACTGGGGGAAAGGAGGGGTAAGAGTCACAGGCAGGCTCTTCCTAGGTAGTCAAACACACAACACCTGAATCCTTGAGTCCTCAGCTGAGGAGGGTGAGGCTACAATGGGCCTTGGTGCCACCAGTGGATGCTCTAGGGCCAGGGAATGTATTGCCCTGTGTGGTGGGGAGAGGCTGGGGCACTCACCGGTGCCTGTGGCGCTGCCTGACACCTTGAGCATCTGGGAAGCCATGAAGTTGACCTGTGTGTTGTACGTAGCCTGCACGCTGCGACGGATTCGCAGCATCTCCCTGATGGTGTCCTCGTTGCCGTGCCGGACCTCAAAGTCCTTCCATGTTTGCCAGAATGCTCCAGTGGTCTGTGTGGGGTGGGGTGGAGATATGAGCATGTGGCCCCAGGTGCCCTGTTAAGGCCCCCAATACCTGCCCTCACCTCCCTCCAGACTCGGCCCTACCCGGGGGTCGCAGATCTGAGAGCAGAAGCTGTAGATGGCCCGGGCACGGTCGATCTCCCCGAGTTTACACTCCATGTCCGCAAACCTCAGGCACATCTCCCGGGCGTGCTCATCAGAAAGCACCTGGCAGGTGGGGCCAGGGAGGACAGATGTTCAGTGAGGTTCTCAACTCACTTCCACTGCCCTGGGCTTTCAGAAGGTCCCCCACCTGCCCCATGAGCAAGCTGTCTTGGACTCTCCTGCCTGCTAGGACCCCTTCATTGACCTCCAGCCCCCCACCCAGTCCTGGGCCTCTGGTGTGGCAGGCACCTCGATGGCCTTCTGGTAGATGCCACGGGTGTGGGTGACGCCATAGATCTCGGCAGCCCGCTTGATATAGATGTTGAACATGTCATACTGCTGAGCGGGCTCCACGGCCCTGGTGGCGCGATCATACACAGCCATGGCGTGCCGGGCCAGGCCCCATTCTTCCTCCAGCTGTGCGTATAGCAGGTACAGGGCTGCACAAGGTGGGAGGAAAAGGGTCCAGTTAAAGGTCAGAAGCTTGTCTTGTGTGCCCATGCCCACGCCTCAGGGGAACCCACAGCCTCCTCACTCTTGGCATATTTGGGTGGACAGCCATCCAGCGCCTGCTCGAACAGGTCCCGAGCCCGCTCCAGCTTACGGCCTCCATAGCGAGCGATGAATTTAGTCAGGTAGGTGCTCCAGATGTCCGACACATTGGGCCACTTGAACAGTGAGATGCCTCGCTCGTATGCCTGTCCCAAGGGAAGCTGTGTGAGTGCACAGAGGGTGTGAACCTGGCACCCCGACGTCCTCAGCTAACCTCTGCCAGGAGGCTGCCCAGGCCTCCCTCTAGCTCAGCAAGGGGGCCCCTTCCCAGTCAACCCCTCCTCTGAGTCATTGTGACACAGTATGAATGCTGCCCTGCCTCCCCCGACAGACCACAAGGACCCAAGGACAGGGTGCAACAGGACACTAAGCACGGGGTGTCTGGCACCTGTAGATGACATTATGGGAAGAGGCAGGGTGTCTCCTCACCTCTGCAGACACAGTTCCCAGTATCATGGGCAAAGGGCCTTGAGGGGCATAAGTGTACATGTTGATCTCCCAACCCTGGATCTGCCTGTGGTCTCCACACAGACACAAATATAATCACGATCATTCCAGCAGTGAGGTAGGGTAGACACCCCTCAACAGTACTTGGTGCTTGTCAGGGGCTGAATTGTGCTCCCCCAGCCAGCTTCACATTCATACACTGAGTTCCTAATGCCCAGTACCTCTCGACACAAACACGTTTGGAAATGAGGTAACTGAATTGTAACAAGGTCATTACGGTGGGGTAATCTACCATGAATGGTGACCTCGTAAAAAAAGATCAGGACAAACATATACAGAAAGACAGCTGTGTGAGGACACAGGAACAGACAAGAGGGCATCTGCAAGCCATGGAGAGAAGCCTTGGAAGGAACCAGTCCAGCCACACCTTGACCACGGTCTTCAAGCCATCCTCTGGGCACTCTGCAGCCGCACCCTGCAGCCCAGGAGGACGGGGTGAAATCACTGTTGGCCTGCACTCACCTTAAAGCTCTCCTCGAAGTACTTGTGCTCCTCCAGGAACATGGCGTAGTTGATGACAATCTGAGGTGTGGCGATGCGCAAGTCCAGGATGCGGTCATACACGGCCTTAGTGGACTATGGGCACAGGGTGGGTCAGGACATGCTGCAGGGCTGGGAACAGACCCTGTGTCTCCTCCTACGGCAGCTTACCTGGAAGGTGCCCAGGCTCTCCTCCAGGTCAGCGAGCATCGACCATACCTTCAGTGACTTATACACACGGTTCTGCACAGGCTCTGAGCTATCGAAATATTCGGCCCGGCGGGCAGGCAGTGCTGTTGCTTTCTGTGGGGAAGATGATGTCAAGGAGACACTCAAGGGTTGTCCCAGCCCCACTGCACATCTCACAGCTCCCACCCCACACCTTAAATTGGCTCTCACCCGCAGCAGCCTCAAGGCCTCGTCGTAATTCTCATGCCGGAGCTCCAGCTCCCCACACTGGCACCATACACTTGCCAGGTCATCCACTTGCTTAAAGTTCACTTTGGTGGCCTTCTCAAGGATGATGCGGGCCTGTGAGGATGGGCAGAAGCCAGGCTGAGATCCTGCTGTATTGTGCCGGCGCACATGTGCAGGGGCACAAACATGACTCCCTCTCTCTCTCTCTCACATATATACACATACACACACACACACACACACACACACACACACACACACACACACACACTCTAACATGGCACTTACATCATCCAGCTGCCCATTGTCCTCATAAAACTTGGCAAATGCGACCCACAGGGTGTGGGGCTTGCCTGTGGCCTTGAAGGGGTCCACTGTCTGCACTGCCTCTGTGTAGGTGTTGATGATCTGTGGGCAGGAGGGCCAAGGTCAGGTTAGATGGTCAGGGCCCCGCAGGCGAGGGTGGGCTAGGGCCGTAGCTCTGAGGGGTGGGAGGCTGAGGCTGGGGCCTGTCACATACCTCCCGGGGGCGGCCCTGGTGCAAGGCCACGCGCTTGTGCCACTCATGCACGTGATGTGGGTTTTGCCGTAGCAGGACGCTGTTGAGGAGCAGGGGCCGCCGATTGATGAGCTGCTCAAAGCGGGCCAGGCGCAGCTCCAGGTCCACATCGTCTGGGAGCCATGAATGTGTTCATGAGGGCCAAGGAGTTGGGGGTGATGGCCCTGGCATGTGGCCACCTCTGTCTCTTCTGGCACCCAACCCAGAGCTCTGGGCCCTAGAGACACAGGTCACCCTGGACCCAACCCCAGCCCTCTTGTCCTGTCAGCCTGAGAAGTGTCCCCAATCCTGGCTACTTCAAAACCCCAGCCCCATTGTCTACCCAGGCTTTCTCCCTGCTGCCGTGGCTGAGCCTCCTGGGGCTGTCCTCACGTAAGATGTGCCCCTCTACCACCTCTAGCTCACCCCAGCCCTCTTCCCCACCAGTGGGGGCTGGGCCTGTGGCTCACCCTCCTCCTCACGCCCCAGCTCAGAGGCAGTCTCCATCTTAGCGGCGATCATGCTCTCCTCAAACTGGGCATAGCTGTCAAACACCTGTGTGAAGTCCCGCACGGTCATCACAGTGCGGATGGCCTCTTCGTACACATCCCGAGCCTGCAGGCACAGGGGGCACTGAGGGAGATGCTGGCAGTGGAGAGGCACGAGAGTCCGCACACAGGGACACAGGGACGCAGAGCAGTGTTCTCAGACCCAGTCCCAAACTAGAATTATCACAGATCATCCTGGGCCTCCCCAGCACCCATGAGCTCTGAGCAGTGATCCCAGCCACTGGGATGAAGCCATGTGATGGAGCCCTTCCCACCCCTGCCTGCCCTGCCAGACTGATGGGGAACCTCAGGGCCTGCTTGGTCCTAAGTGAGAGCCCCTTGTACAGTCACCTTAGGACTCGACAGAGATGCCCATGTAAAGCACTTGACATCCAGGAAGACTCAATAGGTGACCAGTGACATGGGCCCACCCTGCAGGAACCCTAACCTCAGCTTAGACATAGAGGGCTCCATCTTTGCTTCAAAGCATCCACCTACCTGTCTGACCCTTTCTCTGGCTCATGTCCTCCTCCTTCCCACCAACTAAGCACAGCCCCATCCCACTATCCCTGTCCCTGGCTGGTCCTGCCCCAGGAGCTCCACTGCCCCTCCCCATGTATTCTCAGGGAGGGGCTCTGTAAGCTTTGCACTCCCTCCCTCCCTGCCTTCCCTGGTCCCCTACTACCCTTACCCATGATTCCCACTGCACTCATTCTAGCCTCGGCTGCTTTCACCTTTGCTCAGGCAGCAGTAGCCTCAGCCAGCCCTCTGAGGGCTCCAGAGCCCCACCCACTCCCAAGCATGGCACTTGAGAGCAAGATGACAAGGACAACAGCAGTCACACTAACCTGAGGAAGCAGTCCTCATGTCAGGCCCCTGATTTACTCTGTGTCACCACACCAACACCTCACAGGCGAGGAGTGGCTGTCACCCCTAGTTGACAAATGGGGACACCCAGGCTTAACAGGACCTAGGCCACACAGCCAGGAGGTGGCAGAGCCTTCCTTGAATTCAAGTCTGCCTGCTCTTAAGGTGCACTTGCCTATAGTGCTGCCAGGGTAGCAATGTGTGTGTGGATGCACTTGTATGTCACACACTGCACATCTGAACGTGTCCTCTCTATGCACCTGTAAGCATGCTTCCTCTGGGTGTTGGGTGTCAATACTGCACATGTCCATTGTTCTGTGCCTCTACCATTCCCGGCCTTCACCACACCGTGGTTTTACTCACACAGTCAGTCAGCTTGTGCTTATCCGTCTACCCAGTGAGACTAGAAGTTCTGCATAGGTGGCAGTGTCTCACTCACAATGTCCCTAGCGCCTGTGTCTACGCCTGCTACGGGCAAATCATTTGACACTAAAGAAATCAACCACAAACAAAACCTGTACACCTCCAGGAGTCCTTGGCCCATAGCCTGTCTGTTGGTGACAGCTGACGTCCATTTCCCCACAGACCTTCTCAAAGTGGCCGCTGCGGATGTAGTAGTCAGCCAGTGAGCACCATAGCTTTCCTAGCTGGTCAGTGAAGCGGGTGAGACCACCGCGGATGATGGCGTCCACATTGAGCGACTGCACCTTGTCCGGGTTCTGGGAGATGAGGTCACACAGCTCGTGCCACAGCTGCAGGGCACAGGGTATGGGTAAGGCTTAGTCACTGTTCTGGAAGGGGAAACCCCCCCACACCCATCCCCCATCTCCCTGCAGGCTCACCTGATAGTTGGACTTGCCGGCCTTGGACACAAAGCGCTCATCATTCACTACAGTGGCCAGCCGCTGCGCAGCCTCATCCAGCCGGTCACTTGACTTCAGGTACTCGATGTACTCCTCGGCGCTCTCAGGACTCAGCTGGGGACCGCCAACCCCACCAGAGGTCAGTGGGGCACAGGGTCACACTTCCCTCTTGAATTGGCAGCCCTTGGCCTCCAGATACCCAACCACCACTGTCTTGGCCAACAGCCAGCCCTGCTGACCCACAGTGGTCCAGCCTCAGTGCTAAATGGTCTGGCCTTGGCCCCTTTGAGTCAGCCTTGATCCCATGGGTCCAGTCTTGACTGTAATAGTCTAGTCTGAGCTGCAGCCTCAGTTCTGACTGGCCAGCCTTGGCCCTTTCCTTTAAGCTCCACTGGTCTACTATTAGTCCTGATGTGTCCAATTTGGACTCCAAACAGTCTGCTCTGTCACAGGCCCCCATACAAACCGCACCATGCATAACAGAGATTATAAGTTAGAGCACATGCTGCTCCATTCAATACTGCACATGTCCATTGTTCTGTGCTGCTACCATTCCCGGCCCCATCCTGCATGGGGCTTGTGTCCCAGTGAGCCAGTGTTTGGAAACTCTGGCCTTGGGAACTGGCCTGCCTGTGAGACTCACCTTGAGGAAGCGCCGATAACCTCGCACAGCGGTCTCTGGCAGTGGGTGTGAACGTAGGAAGCGCAGATACAGGGGCCAAATACGAGAGTGCTGTGTGATGGGTAGTGCCCGGAGGGCGCGGTCAAAGGTGCGGCGTGTGTGTGTGACACGTCCCTGGTCCATGAGGAACTGGCAATAATCTAGCCATAGACGGGGCATCTGGAAGTGCAGGGAGATGGCCAAATCTGAGCCATGAGCTCTACAGCCTGGTCACAGACACCAGGTGTTTTATGGTTGAGCCACACTTGGGGCACAAATGCAGCAGGACCCGGAGCTCTCAACTCCAGGAATTTAGCTCACCCCAACATCTCATGTACAGAGGCAACAAGGGTCCAATTCTCCATCCCTACTACACTTTGCCTAGTCACCCCTGCTTTGCCCACCTTCCCACCTTGTGCATGAACACAAACGCCCTCTCATGGCAGTTGTTGACATCTTCATAGGCAGGGTCGGTCACACAGCGATGCTTCACCTGTGCCCGGCGTGCCTTCAGGTAGCGGTACCAGAGTTTGTAGCTGGAGAGTAAGAGGAAATAAGACACTGATTGGTTGTGGTCACCATACCACGACCCCTGCCCTAGGGAGCAACTATAGAGAGAAAAGGGCTGAGGAGTGACAGGTCCCAGGAAGAGAGGGAAGGACTGGGATATCAATAAGGAAAGCTGTGTAACCTGTCAGGGAATGCATGCTCAGTGACAGAACACACAGCAATCACCTGGGACCTCACACAGGTTGGGTTCTCACTGGACAAGGAGGACAAGGGGTCAGTGGGTAGGGCAGCTAGAGCCACTCATACCTGCAGGGCAGCAGCTTGAGTGCCCGCTCATACAGCTGATTGAGTCGGGGCTTTGGGGCACCCTGTTTGAACTCAATGTAGCGGAGCCAGCATTTGACAGAGAACTGGTTCCGCATGATTTCCTCCTCATAGGGAAGGTCCTCTTCCTCCTGCCAGGGTCAGGGAATGGATAGAATAGAGACCTATGTTCAGAGTCTTGAGTGCAGTGGAGCTTTGGGCTTGTACAAATTTATACAAAGATCCCAGTCTGCCCATCCTCGCCGCCCCCCCACCTACTGTTGAAGTCAGCTCTCTAGACTTTGGAATGCTGGTCCAGACCTTCACCCCTCAGAATTCAACTACCCATAATCTGACCCAGATAGTCAGATCTCTAGTTTATTAGGGCTGTAATCCACATAATGAGACCATTAACTGGACATCAGACTTTGCACTCCAAATCTCACTGCCCATTCTCCTTCTCAGATTGCCAGACTACTTGACTCCATGGTGCTGGTCCAGATGCCAGGCCTTACCTCCTCATAACATAATTCATCTCAGATACCAGGCCCTAGAGCCCTCAGTGTCCAATTGCTACCAGCTGGTACATGTTCATCCCTGGCCCAGGTGACCAAATCTTTACCTCTGGCTGTCTCAGTGCCAGATACCAAATTGCTGCCCCCTCGGGATGCCACTAGCCAGAATCTAGCTCAACTCTACTTACAGCACTTGGAAGTTAAGCTTTTATCTCAGAAGGAGAAGAAGGGTCCCTTACTTAATCCAGACACCAAGAATCTGGTGAAAATGTCAGCTTCTACTCCAGGCTCCAAGCCTTCAGCTCTTTAGGATTTCACTAGCCATCACCTGATAAACCTCACATCGCCAGGTCTTTTCTTCACACTCCAGGGTTCTTGTAGCCCCAAGCCTTTACCCCTTGAAACCATAATGCTCCCAACCAGAGCTGGGCCGTTTCCCAGAACGCCAACGCTTTACCAAAGAAACCAGAATCCTAACCTCTAAAGGTCACTATGCCTTTACTTCAAACACTAGTTCTTTATCTGTCAAAATCCAGTTATGCCATTTCCCTCCACTCTCACTGCCCCATTGTCCACATTTCCAAGCCCCAGGCCGGAGACGCAAACTCTTTACTCAGGCCATGAGGTATCCATTCTTGATACCAAATCTTTACTCCCGGTAAAGGTCGGTGTGGACATCATCACCTGGCCTTTGGTCCATTAGAGTTCCCCGGGCCTTGGGTACGTAGTTTTGACCTAAACTTCCCAAGCTACCAGACCTCGACTCTCGGCGGAATCCAGGTTCCTATCCCTCACAGCGAGCCACCCCTGGTCTTACCGCGCACTTACAAAGACAAGGTCCGGCCGCTCGGGCCGCGAGACTCGCGCCATCACCACCATTTTCCTGGTTCTCCAGGTATAGAAGAGAGTCGCGACCTAGTGACGTCTCTCTCACTGAAGGCCCGCCCCTGCGAGCTAGACCCGTTTCCTATTGGCTACATCCTTCTTGACTGCTCGGGCAGCGTTGAGGACTTTTTGTGTAGACTGAGCCAATGACCGGAAGCAGAGAAGATCAACTGAAGATACGTCATCATAGAGGCCATCGACCAATCAGCTTCACTATTGGTGCCTGCGAATCACCAATGAGCTGCTATCTTCCTTGCGGGTCAGCTTTGGGCGGAAGTGGCTTCGTAGACCAGGAGAAGCGAGATGGGGGTGAAGCTGGAGGTGTTTCGGGTCAGTGATGCTAGGGAGTGGGTTGGGCGATTGGCTGGGTAATCTTCTTGGATCTGAGGATGAGGCTTCGAAAATAGGGGACTTCAATGAGGGGAAAACTGGCGAGAAAGCACTTGAGATTTGAGAGAGCGCTTTACGTTTGAAAACCCAGAGGAGGGGACGCTAGATTGTGCGAGCTCAGAGTGGAGCGTCTGGGTTTGGGAACCTAAGGGGTTGGTCTGAGGAAGGGCCTCAGAGAGGTGAGCTGAGGAGGGGGCCCAAGGAATGAAGGCTTCAAATCCTGGGGGAGCTCTCGGACTCAAAGTGGGCGAGTGTATGCCTCCAATGGGGTGACTCTTAGTTTTAGGGATAGAGTTGAAGAATGAGGCTTCCTAGGTTTGGGGTGCTCCCGGAATCTGATAGGGGAGTGCTGGTGGGCCGTGTGTGTGTGTGTGTGTGTGTGTGTGTGTGTGTGTGTTCGTGTTCTTTGGCTGCCAGAAATAAAGCGTTCTGGATTATGGGGCCAGGCATTAGGGCGTCAGGCTTCTGTACTCTTAGTAGGAGCTCTGGAATTTCTGGGGAGGCCCGGAGGAGGTGCTCCTTGGCTCTACAGAGGGATGCATCTATCCTCCAGCCTCTCAGTAGCCTCTGTGTTGCTGGGGTGGTGGCCGTCCCAGGCCCTGTTCATCCACCCTTGCCTTTGCAGATGGCACTGTACCTCACTTTCCCTGTGGCTATGTTCTGGATCTCCAATCAGGCTGAGTGGTTTGAAGATCATGTCATACAGCGCAAGGTGGGCATAAGGAGAATGTTCACTGGTTCATTCCAGGGGTTGGGGGAGGGTATGGGGCACCAGTCTGCTGGAGACTATTGCCTACCTCCCAAGAGCCAACCCTACCCTGGGTATGGGGCTCTGGGTACTCCTGGTTCCTGACCCCATCTGTGACTTTTTAAAAATTATTTGTTTATTGTGCTGGGGATCAAACCTGGAGCCTCATGCATGGCTAGGTACACACTCAACCACTGAGCTATGTCCTCAGCCCTCCATCTGTGACTTTGTTCCCACAGAGGGAGCTGTGGCCACCAGAGAAGGAGGGACAGGTAAGTAGCCTATTTTTCCAACAAATAGATGGAGGGGACTGGGTTGCTATGGCCACAATGGGGCTGGGTTTTCAATGAAAACTTCACCCTCAGCTGTGGGTAGAGAACTGAGAACAGAGGGGCAAGTGGTTTCCTTATTGCTCTCTGAAGGATGAAGCTGAGCCCACGTGAACCCTGGTTGTAATTGGCACTGGAGTCCCAGTATAGACACTGCACTCTGAAGCTATGTCAGGGGCAGGGTGGTGGGAGAAGACCCAGGCCCTGAGGTGTGCATCCCCTCCTTCCCATCCCACCCTGTTCCTTACTCCCAGCGTCAAGAGATAGAAGAATTCAAAGAGAGAATACGGAAGCAGCGGGAGGAGAAACTCCTTCTCACCGCCCAGCAGAGCTCCTGAGGCTCCAAGAGTTTGCCTCTCAGCCCCTCCACCCATGAAATAACACATACTCAGTCTCTGGTTGCTGTTGCAAGTGTTTTATTGTTTGCTTTCGGGGGCCCAACGGGGCCCAGGTCAGCTTGGGCCCTCAGGGGGCTTGTGTCTGGGGCTGGGGGCTGCTGTTCCTGCGGAAGCTGAGAGCACTTGGATCCTGAGGAGTGAGCAGTGGCTGAGGACTGAGAGTCCCAGCTCGTTTCTGCATTCCGTCCTGTGGATGAAGAGGGTTCAGTGAGAAGGAGTCACCAAGGGTAGTACAAGCTAGAGGCAACACAAACGTTGGAGAGAGGGTGCAGGTGGGAATCCGTGTCCTAGCTCCTGTGTGTGACTGCCCTGTCTGTCCCCATAGGGCAGTCTTCCATGTTTGCCTAATCTGTCAGTTAGGGTGGTGTTTGGGTGTCAGTTGGCAGGTCTTAGGCTGCCGCTGGAGTCTTAAGTAAAACCCAGGCTGTACGTGGGAGTGTATGGATGTGTTTATCTTGTAAGTGAACTCACCTGCCCTCTTGCTGCAGATGTCACCACAGGAGGGTGACCCGTTTTCTCCCTTTGGCCTCCCCAAATCCCTCAGATGTGTGGCAGGAGGCATAAGTTCCAGCTATGGCTCTGACCCCCGCATGGCCTCTGCATGGTCTCTGCATGACGTTGAGCCCCTCTCAGCCCCATCTGGGCCTTGGTCTTCCCCTCTGAATGTAGGGCAGATGATGGACATGTGTGGAGGTTGGGCCCTATTTCCTCCTGGCTGGGAATGGTAGCAGGGTTAGAGAGGGCAACCTCTGTCCAGAACTGGTCAAACATCACCTACCTTGGGGCCAATGGGCTGGAAGCCAGGCAGGGAACTGACTGTCACACGCTGGTCATCCATGCGGCGGCCCTGGGTGCTGGCCAGCATGTCCATGAGACTGTCCATCTCGGGCGCGGGGCCACCCTCTGCATGGAGTAGAGACGTGGGTATGAACATATACGTGGACTGCAGAGGAACCCAGCACAGTTGTCCCCCTGACCAATATCCACAAACCCCTGTGCTCCTGCCCCATTTGCCCCCCAGGCAGCACCCTCATGCCCAGGCTCACGACTTTCAGGGGTCTGGTCCGGGTCCGCCTGCAGTGAACAGCGCTGTTCCTCCATCCGGTCGCCCTGCACGTGGCTCAGCAGGTTGAAGAAGCCCTCCTGGTCTGGCGATCCCGCCTGGGGACAGACACACTTGGTCCAGTTGGGGACTCCACCCTTTCCCTCCTGGCCAGCCAGCTCCCACCCCAACCCAGGGCTGCCCTCCTGCCTCTCTCATCTCTCACCATGGTCTTTGTCGATCTGCTGCTCTGCAGAGCTGCTCTGAATGAGACATGAGTCTCCTTCCCAGTCCTGGCCCCCACCCCAGGGGCCCCAGCCAGCAGCACCACTTCACGTGGTGCCGCCTCCTGGGAGAAGTTGTGGTTACTGACAGTGTCCAGAGTCCTAGATTGGGACCTGATGGGGATAGCCGAGGGGCTGGGACATGAACCAGGAAAATGGGGTTTGGGAGCCACCCCTAAGTCCCAGTACCCGCTATCTCCTGAGGGTCAGCAACAAGAGCCTTCCCCTGTGCCCTGGGCAGGGGCCAGGCACTCAGACCTTCTGCCCACCAGCGCCTCCCTGCTGTGTCAACTGGGTCAGGGGGCTCTAGAGAGTTGCTTGCTAATTAGGTGCCCTACAAATTAACTAGTCCTGTCAATCAGAGCTCCAGGAGCTGGAGAGGGGTGGGGCTCTCTTACCTTGCCAAGAGGGTCTGAGTCCCCCTCCTCTCCCTTCTCTTCTTGCTCCATTGTGTCCCTCACCACACACTGTCCACTTTTCCTGCTGGCCTCTGCTCTGGCCCCGCACCAGAGAGGGCCTTTTAAATGTTGAGATGGGGGGTGGGTACTCTCCCCAGCCCCAAATCCCCAGCTCACGCCCCATCTGCTCCCACCCAAGCTTAAGCCCCATAAAGATGATCCAGATAATTGTTTGCTCAGACTGATGCTGAGCATGGAGTGGGGGTCAGGGACAGGACAGCTTGGGTTTGAATCTTGCTGGGCCCAACTGCACTTACTGGGCTCCAAGGACTGTCTGGTGAGGTGTGGAGGAAGCCAGACAGTGTTAGGGAAGACAGGCCAACAGGAGGATGGGGCCCACAGTCCACTGTGGGAAACTGTGCAGGATGTTCCCATCCCAGACAGCTGCTGCCCCATAGGTAACTTTGGGCTCTTCCTCTTGGAAGAGCAGTTGCCATCTGCAGAGCATTAGTGTCCAGGACCCCTTCCTTCCCTCAGACACCATCAGCCAGCCTAGCTCCTGATCATCTCCTGGTCACCCTTCCATCTCCTCACTGCCTCTGAGGTCTGGCTGCTCACCCTAGGCCCCAAGATGAGAAAATCTGGGCTCTCCTGCCCTCTGGCCACCCAGATGCCAAGTTGAGCTGTCTCTGATCATCACTACAATCCTGTGTGGGAACAGAAGAATTCCCTGTCTGCTTTGGTAAACAGCTGTGGCTGTCAGTGTTTAAGGACCCCTGTCTTCTTCCCAAGATGCCCTTCTGGAAACCAGTTAATGTTCCTTCTCAAATAAATCCTGCCTGAGGTATCCCTGTCCAGGCCCCAACGTCCTCCTGGATGTGTGCATTTTCTAGGGCTGCTGGAGCAAACTACCACCAACCTGTTGGTTTAAAGTGACAGAACTTAATTGTCTCAAAGTTCTTGAGTCTAGAAGTCGGAAATCAAGGTGTCAGCAAGGCTGTTGCCCCCTGGATCCTGCCAGTTTCAGGGTCCTTTGCCTCTCTCTAGCTTCTGGTAGCTGTCAGCCATCCTGGCATTCCTTGGCTTGTGGCTGCAGCACTCAGTCTCCACCTGTGTGATCACACTGCCCTCTCCGTGTGTACCCCTGTCCTCATAAGGATACCACTCATATTGGAGGAGTATGATCAGTATGATCTCATATTGCTAATTATATTTGTGACAATCCTATGTCCAAACAAAGTCACATTCTGTGATACTTAGGATTAGAATTTCAATAAATCTTTTTGGGGAGATGTATTGGGGATAGGGAACACAACTCAACTCATCACATTGACAGGCTGTATAGATGCCCACTCCCAAAGGGTCAGGTTGCAAAGGGGAGGTGGTTCCAGCTCCCCTACTTTGTACCTGTAATCCATGCTCCTGCTCTCGGGTTCTGAAGGGATCTCCTCCTGCTGTTCAAAACTTCCCCTTGAGCCCAAGAGTTCTTGCTATCGAGAACAAACCCAAATACTTTGGGGTAATGTGAATGGTCAAAAGTGGGTTATGGTGATGAATGTACAACCCTGAATATACTAAAACCCATTAACTTGTGCACTGTAGGAGAATATGTACAGTATGTGAATTACATCTCAATAAAGCTATTAAAGGAGAAAGAAGGAGAAAAAGGAGAAGAAAGGCAAAGAGAGGCCCAAACTCTCACCAAGGGTGGCCAACCATCCTTTGTCTGTGACTGTCACATTTTTATTACTGTTAAGTCCTGTGTCCTGGGAAATCCAGTTTTCAATCCTGGGCAAAGCAGGATGAGTTAGTCCAGTCTTCTCCTAAGAAGTCTGGCCCTTGTCACCCCTGTGATCTTACTTCCTTTCAGGATTTTGGTACTGGAGTTTGAACTCAGGGCCTCACACTTAGCTAGGCAGGTGTTCTACCACTTGAGCCACTCTGCCAGCCTTGTTTTGTGTTTCAAGATAGGGTCTTGAGACCCTATTTGCCTGAGATGGCTTTGAACTGAGATTCTCCTGATCTCTGCCTCCTGAGTAGCTAGGACTACAGGTGTGAGCCACTGGTGCCCAGCTTTTTTTTTTTTTTTTCTTCCGGTTTTATTCAGTTATATATGTCCCATGTAAGTAGCAGAGACCCTGGAACACTTAATAAACATGGTCAAATGAAGGAAGCAGTTCAGATGACCAGGACTCTGTATTCAAACACATCACCTGCTAGATAGGTGACCATATTTGTACGGATGCTGCTAGGACTGTACCCTCTTGTGACAGCGTATCATACAGAGTAGGTCCTGAAATGGATTATTGCCCTGCGATCCTACTTTCTACGTGCACACGTGCCGGGGAACTGTGAGTCCGGGCTCCCGTCTGTGCGCGTGTCGTCGTAGAGTGTTCAGCGACTTGGTGCACTGCTGCGTGGACACACCTGCCGGTCCACCCAGCGCTGGCCGGGACTTCCTTGGCTTCAGCAGAACCGACGGCTGGGCAGGGCCAGGTGCTCAGGGGGCGGGGCTCGACCTCCAGGGGCGGGGCCCACGTGGGTGACGCGAAGGGCCACGCCCCCACCTTGACACAGACCCGGAAGCGGCAGCGGCGCTCCTGGGGGAAGATGGCGCCCTCGGGGCTGAAGGCGGTGGTGGGGGAAAGTGAGTGCCTCCTTGGGGCGGGACTCTGGTGTCCCCTGGGGGTTGGGGGGTCCGGGGTGCACGGACTCTGGGAGCCCAGGACCCCGCAGTGGGGAGTCGGGGGGCCGGGTTGGGCGCCCGAGAGCTTGACCTTCGAGGGGGCGGGCGGGGACTTGGTCCCAGCTGGACGCCTTGGCCCCCAGGTGCCGCAGCGGAACAAATTTGGCGGACTGGGCTCCAGGGACTCGGAGGGGCCGACAGGGAGTGGCGTAGGCTCGAGCCCAGACCCCTGGGCCTCCTAGAGTGCTTGTAGGAGGAAGACATAGCCAGATCACCCCAGACTCTCGGGTGTCTGAGCCGGGCAAAGTTAGGGGGCTGGACTCCTGGGGCCCCACTGGTCAGCGACTCAGGAGGCGTTCCTAGATCCTACTGATGCACGGGTGACACGCGCAGGAATTTCAGGTGCTTAGGGTTCTTGAGCCTGCTCTGAGAATGAAAGCGCAGACAGACTAACAGCAGAGGTCGGAAAGATTTTATTTGGAGAGGATTTAATTGTAGAAAAGAGAAGAGAAAGACTGCATATTGGGGAACGCAGGGGGACCCGGAAACCGGTCATCCCATGGGTCAGGGTGGGGAGTGGGTTTTATAGCCTATTTGCATTGCCTGATGGCGGAGATGCCTTTCAGATGCAAACGGGTGTTTCCTAGGGAGGAGAAGTGTCTCCTTGACCTCCCACGTCTGTCCTTCACTATGATGGTGATGTGGGGGACGCCTTCCTCCTTGTACCATCTTCAGATCCCTTTGCAGCGTACCCCGGCGTCCAGACATAGCAAGCCCAGGTTCTTGGGGGGAGGGGTAGAGGGCTCCCCTCCCCCATACGCGGTAGTTCCTGCCTTAGCTGCTCCTTCCGCTCTGGCGGTCCAGATAACAGTGGATGTGACACTCTGGTCAGGCCTGGCAAGGCCATCCTGTCCCTTCTCCCCACTCCTTCCTCTGAGCAGAACAGACTATGACTCAAAACCCCAACATTTCAATTTAAAAGGAGCCCTCTACACAGTTTCCCTGTTTGTAAATTGGGGGTGATGACAGGAGCTACTTCTTGGATTGGGGGAGGAGTGAATGGGAGGTAAGATGGGGGCTCTGGTCCTCAGGGAATATGGTGGGACCAGAGGACTAGCTTTAACGTTCTCATCCTTTCCCTGTAGAAATTTTGAGTGGAGTCATTCGGAGCGTCAAAAAGGATGGGGAATGGAAGGTAGGGGCAAGGCAAAGTGCCTGGATATCCAGCTCCTTATCCATGCTCATGGCAGGGAAGACCCTAATGTGGGATCATCCAAGAATTTCTTGAGGAGGCTGTTGGTCCACAGGGGTGGAGTTGGGTAGATGGGACCTGGGTGCTCTTGTCCAGCAAGCCCTTAAAGCTATCAGCTCTACCCACTGCCTCTGCCCCTTCTGAGGCCTGCTAAGGTCTCTTCTGCCCGCTTGTCTGTCCATTGACCCATATGGCCAAACATCCCTACAGGTGCTCATTATGGACCACCCAAGCATGCGCATCCTCTCATCCTGCTGTAAAATGTCAGACATCTTGGCTGAGGGCATCACCAGTGAGTGGATGCCTCCACCTCATGCTCCCCAGATGGAAGCTGAATATGGGACCCCTGGAATGTAGCCCTTGAGTGTGCAATTCCCTCAGACTCCTGCAAGTATAAAGCTCTCCCCTACATAGACAGCTCAGCGCATGTGACCAAGTACATCCCCAAATGTGCAGGCTATCAAGGCAGCCCATGGGCCCACAAAGGACTCCCCAGTCACAACCCTCAGGGGTCAGCCTCATTGACTGTACACCCTCTGTATGTATGTAAAATGCCCAGGATGGACTCTGAATGTGGGACCTCCAGAGAGCATAACTTTCTCTGGGTGACCCCCAATGTGCAGAACCCTGACTGTGTAGCTCTTAGATGTGGGTAGTCGTAGGTATATTTCTTCTGCTTAGGGGCCACAGGGAGTGCAACCAGTCCTCCTCCCCAAGCATCCAGCCCCCCAAACCTGAGACTCTCCATGTGACCCTGCCCCATGCCACCCACACGTGCTCCTCCCTCTTGCTATAGTTGTTGAAGACATCAACAAACGGCGAGAACCCATTCCTAGTCTGGAGGCCATTTATTTGCTGAGCCCCACGGAGAAGGTGCTTACCTGAGTGAGCTTGTGCGCGCGCACATGCATGGTCCTGGGTGTATTTGCATGTATTGGGGAGTGGGCAGTGGCCTGGGGGTCAGACAGAGGATGGGTTCGGTGAGTTCACGGTCAGACCCAGAGAATGATTCCTGTTCCCCAGTCTGTTCAGGCCCTGATTTCAGACTTCCGGGGGACTCCGACCTTCACCTACAAAGCAGCACACATCTTCTTCACTGACAGTGAGTGAGGGGGTGTAGAGGGCTGGGGCAGGGGGTGTGGGGATGGCTTTGGTCTGACAACCCCTCCTGCCCACCCCAGCCTGCCCTGAGCCCTTGTTCAGTGAGCTGGGTCGTTCTCGCCTGGCAAAGGTGGTGAAGACGCTGAAAGAGATCCACCTTGCCTTCCTGCCCTGCGAAGCTCAGGTACAGCCCAGGCTTCCTCAGAAACAGACGTGAGACAGAACAGCAGTAGGGAGTCAGAGAGAGAAAGTAATAAGCTCTTGTCACCTGGAGTTCCATTCTTCTGGGAGCCCCTGGGGTACTCCCTCTGTGGAGCAGAGGGCAGAGTTGCCCCCTCTCAGGGGGAGGGAGTTGGGGAACTTATTTATAGACTTTTTTTGCATTGGTTGAAGGCTGTCCCCAGCCTGCAAAGAAGCTGGCAAAGCAGACTCCAGAGACCGGGGAAGATCCCAGGGAGATACAAGGAGTAGTAGCTGGCAGTTGGGCAGACGTGCACCTACACTGGTGCTCCTATCACTTCTATCCCCCAGGTGTTCTCTCTGGATGCCCCTCACAGCACCTACAATCTCTACTGCCCCTTCCGGGCAGGGGAGCGGGCACGACAGCTTGAGGCACTGGCTCAGCAAATAGCCACACTGTGCACCACGCTGCAGGAGTACCCAGCCATCCGTTACCGCAAGTGGGGATCCAGTCTAGCCTTGATGCTGCTCTCTGACTTTCACCCCATCCTGCACCCAACCTTTGAGCTTTCTGCTGACTCCAGCTCTGGCCCCCCGCTCTCATCCTCAACTCTACCCTTGACCCCTGATTTGTGCACAGCCCTACCAGACCCCACATCCTGATGCCTCTGTGTTTGACTGCCCCACCCCCAGGGGTCCAGAAGACACAGCCCAGCTGGCCCATGCTGTTCTGGCCAAGCTGAATGCCTTCAAGGCAGATACTCCCAATCTGGGCGAGGTGAGGGGGCACTGGGGAGGTGGGGAGAGGGCCTTGCAGGGTCAGAGTCAGTGTCTACATCCTTGCTCCTTTCTGCCCAGGGCCCTGAGAAAACCCGCTCACAGTTGCTGATCATGGACCGAGCAGCAGACCCTGTGTCCCCTCTGCTGCATGAGCTCACATTCCAGGCCATGGCCTATGACCTGCTGGACATCGAACAGGACACCTACAGGTAGGCTGGCCCAGGAGCATTGCCTCCTTTCACACCACTGCTGGCAACCTGCCTGTGACCCCCATGTTTCCCACTCCTCCTCCAGGTATGAGACCACTGGACTGAGCGAGGCTCGGGAGAAGGCTGTGCTACTGGACGAGGACGACGACCTATGGGTAGAGCTTCGGCACATGCACATTGCGGATGTGTCCAAGTGCGTGCACATGGTTGTTGCTGCTTGTTGCCTCCCCTGGATCCAACTGCCCCCTCACCCACTGTGGGCCAGAACATGGCAGTGGGCCACCTGGCTACACCCAGTCTTGGAGTCCCATAAGTGCCCCTCTATAGGTCAGACCCCAGCATCAGGATTCTTGACCATTCTTACTCCATCCCAGTGCACCCTCATCACCTGGTACAGGAATGTGTGTCCCCTGGTTCCCATCCCCTGGCAATATGACCCCTGCACTGCAGTCTCTGCATTAGCCCCTACCTCACCCTTTCTGCTCATGGCTAGGAAGGTCACGGAGCTTCTGAAGACGTTTTGTGAGAGCAAGCGGCTGACCACGGACAAGGTAGAGCTGGCCTGCATCACGATGGCAGCTAGCAGAGGAAAGCCCCTTTCCTATGGTGGCAGGGGCGAGGCCTCAGCCTGACTCCTGACCCTAGAGTAGGTCTTATGGTGGTCAGAGCCTGGCCTCACACCCACTCTTCTATCCCAAGGCCAACATCAAAGACCTGTCCCACATTCTGAAAAAGATGCCGCAGTATCAGAAGGAGCTGAACAAGGTGAGCTTGGGTGGGTAGAATTGGGGACCCTCAGTCCCATGCTCTGTCCTGCACTCTGACTTGACCAGTTTGTTACTTCCATCTCCTACCCTGCACCCTACAGTATTCTACACACCTGCATTTAGCTGATGACTGCATGAAGCGCTTCAAAGGCTCAGTGGAGAAGCTGTGTGGTGTGGAGCAGGTGGGGGCACGGCCTTCTTGCCAGGTGGTCCTGTGGAAAGAGTGGGGCCTTAGGAGGGGGGCGGGACTTGTGGAGGAGGGGCCTTGGAGAGGGGTGGGGCCTGGCTATAGGACGGAGCCTTCCCCTGAGGCAAGACCTGAGTGAGAGGTGGGGCTTATGGGGGGAGTCTGGGACAGGGTGCTGGGCGGGGCCTTGGAGACCTGTGCCTAGGATGAGGTGGAGCCTCTGAGTCTTGCTAACAACCCTGGGATGTCCCTTCCCTGCCACCTTCCAGCCGCCTCCTCCCCCAGCATCCGACTATAGAGTTGACCCTAATGCTCTGCAGGACTTGGCCATGGGCCTGGACGCAGAGGGTGAAAAGATCAAGGATGCCATGAAGCTGATTGTCCCGGTGCTGCTGGATGCAGCGGTGCCACCCTACGATAAGATCCGGGTCCTGCTGCTCTACATCCTTCTACGGAACGGTGGGTGAGGGTGGGGAAGAGAAAGTCTTGGGACACCCTCATTTACAGTGTCTAACAATTTTAGGAACTTTGCAGCCCTGTAACTCTCTGTTCACCAGGCATGCCACACTCCACAGATAACCCCTCTGGACGCTGTGATCCCCGTTAACCCAGTGACCTCTCTGTCAATACAGGGCCCTCGTTAACATGGAGACTCCCAAGTCTGTAATTCCTACAGACCCCTGGAGGACCCTCACCTTTGCCCCTCAGTCCATCTGGTGTGAGAGCCTCCTCTTAACACCAGTTCTAGAAGGTCCCTGAGTCCTGAGGACATCCCAGCTGCAAGACATGCCCATCAAGAGTCCTGGGGTTGCTTCATCCCATACCCAGCCCTCTTAGCCCAGGACCCCACACAGCTACCTTCCAGTCCTGCTGTGCCCCTTCCCCAGGTGTGAGTGAGGAGAATCTGGCCAAACTGATCCAGCATGCCAATGTGCAGGCCTACAGCAGCCTCATCAGGAACTTAGAGCAGCTGGGGGGCACCGTCACCAATGCCGGGGTATGTGGGGAGCAGGACGGGGGCAGAGGCTGGATGGAAGGACAATGTGGGTTTGTGGGGGGCAGCCAGAGGGCATGGGTCAGTGCCTGGTCTCTTCAGGGTGTGTGTGGGAGGGCACATGAATAGCTTGGGATGCACAGCATGGTGTGACTTGTGGACAGAGCACCAGAGCCACCCCAATCTTGGATCATATGACAGGAAGCAGGGGTGAGATCTGGCATTGGTGCAATGCGGGGTGTGTGACAGGGTAAGTGGGAGGAGAGGGGGCAGGGTCCTCAGTGAGACTGGGCTGGAAAGGGGCACAGCTTGTGGAGGAGGAGGTTTTGGAGAGGGACCTGAGTGTGGAGTGGAACCTTGGAGAGATGGGCGAGGCCTTGGAAAGAGACAAGATCTGAGTGAAGATCCCTAGAAGGGTTGACTTGGGGCTCCCAGAGACCTTAGTGCCTCCCCCACCCCACACACCACCACACACACACACACACACACACACAGAGCAGCTTCCTGTGCTCAACTCTTGGTTTAGGCTCTCCTGTCTCTTTCTGACCCTACATGTCCCACCTCCCCTGACCCTGCCTCCACCATGGGCCTGTGGTTCCCTGTGTGCCCCCATCCCATCCCCTGTCCCTCGCCTCTTGCTGGCCACCGGTTTTCTGTGTCCATCTGTCTCCCATCTTTCTTTTTTCTTTTTTTTTTCCTGTTTCTTTTTCTTCCCATCCCTGTTCTTTCTGTCTCCCCCTCTGTCCCCACCTTCCCCTCTGCCATTTGGCTCCGTCTCCATCTCTGTCTCTTCCTGTCTCTCCCATTCTCATTTTCTACTTCATTTCTCTCTCTCTTTCTCTTGTTCTCTGCTTCATTTTTCCATCTTTGTCTGCACACCACTCCCCAGCCAGATGAGGCCCCAATCCCAACTATGACCTGCCTCCTTCCCCCCAACCCCCTCCCACCCACCTGGCCCCACCTATAGGGCTTGGGGACCTCAAGCCGGCTAGAGCGGAGAGAACGCATGGAGCCCACCTATCAGCTGTCTCGCTGGTCCCCGGTCATTAAGGACGTGATGGAGGTACCTTGGGGTAGGGGGGCTAGGGCCCTGTTTCTCCCCAATCCAGTCAGCTGCTCAGCCTTCCTCCTGCTCATAGTGCTAAGCCCAGGGCTTAGTGGAAAATCCCTTATTATCAGTATCCCCTGGTGCCTAATTCGTTCTGCCTGGGTGTATGTGGGGGCACCCCAGGCCTGCACCCCAGGAATTAGGGCAGCAGAAGGACCTCTTGCTGGGGTCCCACTGGTGGCTGCCACCGTGTCTCCCTCTACTCTCTCCCCCTGCTCCTCCAGAAGTGTTCCTTCTGGAGCGTTCCTGTTCATCTTGAGACCCCCCCCCCCCCTGCAAAGCAGCAACAGCAAATAGTACTGTGCCAGGGACTTGGTTCTGGCCTGTTCTCGTAGGGTCCTCGTACCTCCTGTTTTGTAGTCCAGTGATCTTGGCCTCCCCAGGACCTTGGAACTCTGATGCCTGGGCTTGTGAGTCCCCAAGGGGCAGGAAGTATAGATGGTGGTGCCTCTCTGCCAGGATCATGACTCCTGAACACTCAGTCTTTGGGCCCCATCGTCTGTGACTCTTCTCTTAAACCCCCCTCCTCTGACCACCCAGGATGCAGTGGAGGACCGGCTGGACCGCAAACTGTGGCCCTTTGTGTCTGACCCTGCCCCCACATCCAGCTCCCAGGCCGCTGTCAGGTGAGGGCCCCAGGGAGACCTTCACTCCCACAGAGGCCCAGATTGAGGGGTAGGTGTCTCCAGCCTGAACTGACCCATGCCCCCTCCACTCTACAGTGCCCGTTTTGGCCACTGGCACAAGAACAAGGCGGGTGTCGAGGCTCGGGCGGGACCCAGGCTCATTGTGTACATTGTGGGTGGCGTGGCCATGTCAGAGATGAGGGCTGCCTATGAGGTGACCAGGGCCACCGAGGGCAAGTGGGAGGTGCTCATTGGTAAGTAACCAGAACTGGGGCCCCTAGGGGCTAGAGCTAGACAAAGATCCCTGGGGGCTGGAGCTGAACTCTGAGGGGTGGGGCCGGACTCTGGGGTCCTTGGAGTTCTGGGGCTAGATTCTGGGATCCCCGGAAGTCTGGGGCTAGGCTCTGGGGTCTCTGAGGGATTGGAGCTTGAGTTCCCAGGGAAGGGTCACCTGGGGGAGCTGGACATCCATGTCCCTAAGTTTCTAGACTCTGTGAATTCATAGAAAGCCAGGGTCCTGGTTTGCCGAGGGGCAGGAATAGGCCCTCACCAGCCAGGACCCTGGCCAGGAGGTATCTGGGGCTGAGGGAGAGCCCCCCACCTCCCCAGCCTTCCCTTCCTGTCCAGGCTCCTCGCACATCCTCACGCCTACCCGGTTCCTGGATGACCTCAAGACCCTGGACCAGAAACTGGAGGACATTGCCCTTCCCTGACTGTCCTCTGCCTCTGCGCCTCCCTTCCAGGGAAATAAACTCTCCCTTCTCTCTGTCAACCAGTGCCTCACCTCACTGTCCTTACCTGGGAGCTGCTGGGAGCTGTGCTGAGCCAGACCCTATTATCCTGCGCGAACCGTCCACTGCCTGTCTGCTTTCTCGGAGGTTACAAATGTGCGTGCTACTTTAAATATTGGCTCTAAGGTTTATCAGCTATGAGGCCCTGGCTACCTTGTAGGGTCCCCCATCCAAAAACTGGGGACCAGCAGCTGCTTTGCAGGAGAGATAACAGAGAGTGCAAGGAAGCTGAGGGCACTAGACTTTTGGCTCATTCTGTTGGTATTGTTAGTAACAAGCAGAATAGGCTTGTATCCTGTCCTTCCCCATTCCCACTGTCTCGGTGGGGCCTGCAGCCATACCAGGCTGAGGTGGTCCCCAGCTCCAGGGCTCAGAGCCTGCATTCAAGTTGAGGATGGGCACACAGCAGACTCTTCTTGCTTATTCTCCCCAGCCCCAGGGAGTTCACCAGGGCTCATGACTGCAGGACTTATCAGAGCCTTTAATGGATGTGTTTGTTTGCCAGGGCTGAGTGGCTTAACAGAAACTTATTGTCCCACAGTTCTGGAGGCTGCAAGTCTGACATCAAGGTGTCAGCAGGTTGGTCCCTCCTGAGGCTTCTCTCCTTGGTTTGTAGATAGCTGTCTTTTCCCTGTGTCCTCTATGGTCTTCCCTCTACAGGTACCTGTGTCCTAATTTCCTCATATAAAGACACCAGTCAGATTAGATTAGGGCCCACCCTATGACCTCATTTTTACTTAATTATATCTCCAAATATAGTCATTCTGAGACACTGGGGGTCAGGACTCAAGCAGATGAATTTGGTGAAGACACAGTGTAGCCATAGCGTTTGGCTGAAATGAGGTATGACTCTCCTAGTATGAATAGGACAGATGAGGACCCTTCTCTCTGTTCAGCCAGGCAGGTTAATAATCCAGGCAAGTTGGGGGAGGGTGTGGGAGCCAGAGGACATCCCAGTCCATGCAGTCTGGGAGTGGTTAGGGAAGGCTTCCTGGAGGAGGCAAAGTCTGAATGGAGACTACAAAGGAAAAAGAGTGGGAGAAGGGAGGGGAGGCACAGTGAGTGGAATGGCTGCCATTGGGGAGCCAGAGAGAAGGATGCTGACCAGGAACAACATCTGAGAACTGGGCTTGGGGTGCAGGTCAGTGATAAAGCCTTTGGCTGGTGTGCCTGAGGCCTTGGGTTCCATCTGAGAACCACGTGGGACCTCAAGGGATGGGGACAGAGCAGCCACAGGTGAGGGTAAAAGGTTCCCTGGTGGGCACAGCGCCCCCTGGTGGAACCCTGCTGATTTCCCTTCTTTCACCTACGCGGTTGTGAAGGGTCCGAGCCCAGGACCAGGAGGGTCCCGAGTGGAGACAGGGCCCCGGAGAACCGTCTGAGTTTGAGGTCACCGACCCTTTTGAGAAGTCATGGAGATGTGAGGATACTTCCCAGAGAAACCGCACACACAATTGTGCAGGTGGGGTCAGAGAGAAGCACAAACCCCCAGATTCAGCAGTTTCCCTAGTTGGATTTATCCGACCCCCGCTCAGGGAAGAAAGGTGCGTGCGGGGGAGAAAGTGGGTCGTGGAGACCCCTGAGACCGCCCGTCCTGGATTCACGGCTCAGGAAGGAGGCGGGGAGGGCAGTACTGGGGGCTTCATTCATGCTGGGCACGCGCTCTACCGTTTGAGCCACTCCCCCAGCCCTTTTTGCTCTGGTTATTTTGGAGACAGGCCCTTGCTTTTTGCCCCGGCTGACCTGGACCACGATCCTCCTCTATTTTACACTTCCCGCCCTTGCTGGGATGACAGGCACGTCCCGCTGCACCCAGCTATTAGTTTAGATGGGGGTCTCAAGAACTATTTGCCTGGGTTGGCCTCTCCATCTCAGCCTCCCAAGAAGCGAGGATTACAGGCGGGAGCCACCGCACCCGGCTGGGGAGATGAGTTTAAATTTTAAATTCGCCGCTTTGGGAAGCTGCGGTTTTCTGCGGGGACCTGCTTGTGTAGCTCAGGGATATGATCGCCAGGGGGCGGTGCGGCTCAACTTTCCGGGTTCTTTGATCTTTCACGAGTGGCATTTGAGCCTGAGCGACTGAGCGACCCTAATTAGAGAGGACTGGGAAGTGGGTCAAAGGTTACTCAGGCGGAGACAAAACCCTGTTGCTAAAAACCGTCTCTGCTCTTTATTTATCCCTAAATGAAGGAATGTTTCCGCACTAAAGACAAATATTGATTCTACAAATATTTACGGGCCTCTCCAGGCGGGGCAGCTGGTGTTACCAAGCACTAACGTGGCACTTTGTCAAGCCAGCCACACGCACACGACAAGATCGTAAAATCCTCCTGTGAAAATAAAGTCTCTTCTCTCTCTGCATCCTGTGGGGTTGTGCTCTGAAACTATTTCCCACCTCATTGAGGGACTCACTGATGCCCTGCCCCACTGTTCCTACCCCAGGGCCTTTGCACCTGCCTCTCCTCACCTGCAATGTGCCCTTCCTCCTTTCCACATAAGCTCAAATGTCACTGCCTCAAAGAGAGAGGCCTCTGATTTCCCTTTCTTCTTGGTTCTTTTCTTGCCCTTGGGAATATCCCACATTCTGGCTTTGGTTGGTTGCTTCTGGTAACTTCATATAATTTTGTTCCCCAACATCTACCTCCCCCATCCCTGCCCTCTTGCTTACACCCTTGTAAATTTCAGCCTGTGTTACATTCAGATTAAGCTGTAGCCAGAATAAGATGACAGGGCTGGATCTTTCCTATGGCCTCACATCAGGAGTCTGTAATGTCACCTGGCTGGGCTCAGGGGGTGTCCCTGGTTCCCAGTAACTCACCCCATAAAGATGTTTGCTGCCATGGATTCTCCATCCATTATTGCCTGAGGATTGTTTCCCACTGTACCCTTCCTCCTGCTGGAACTAGCTGTGAGACACAGAACTTTCTCTCTTTCCCTGGGGAACTCTTTGGTTTATACAGAAAGTAACAGCCTAGCTATAGTTTCTTCTGTGTTATTTGTGGGACTCCCTGAGGCCACTGGATACAGCTCAGCAGGGAGGCCTGGAATGAGGACATGTCTGAGGATCATTTGTGGCTACACTGTAACTGCACAGGGCTCACCTAGGGACTGCTGGCTGCCATAATAAAAATAATAATGATTACAGTTGCTAGGTATGAACGCTAGTGAGCATCTTTATATGCTTTACAGAGGGAGAGATAGTATTACAGGAGGCTCTGAAATACCAATTCATTGGGATAGCAGGAGGGAAAGGCTTGTGTTCTGAATTTGATCAATGTTTAAAAGTGTAGCGGGGTGGGATGGTGCACACCAGTAATTCCAGCACTGGAGAGGCTGAGACAGGAGGATTGTGAATTTCAGGCCAACCTGGGTTACATAGGTGAGACCCTGTCTTAAAAGAAAAATAGATCTGAACTGATGGTGCACACCTGTAATTGCAGTTACTCAGGAGGTAGAGATTGGGAGAATCTCAGTTTGAGGCCAGTAAAGGTAAAAAATTATCAAGACCCCATCTCAGTCTATAAGCTGGGTGTGGTGGTGTGTGTCTGTCATTCCAGCTGCATGGAAGGCCTTAGGTAGGAAGGTCATGGTCCCAGATTGACCTGGGGAAAAATGTGAGACTCTACCCACATGAGGCTCTGAGTTCAAAGCCCAGTACTGCCAAAAAAAAAAAAAAAAGTGACAGGGGCTTGGGGTGTAGCCCAGGCGGTAGAACACTTTCCTCCCATGCATGAGCCCCTGAGTTCCATCCCCAGCACCTGAACTTGCTTAACTTTTGTTTTTTTTTTTTTGGCACTAGTGGGGCTTGAACTCAGGGCCTCCCAGTTGCAAGGCAGGGACTCTACCACTTGAGCCACACCTCCAGCCCCAACCTTTCTCAGCCTTTAAAGATGTCAGGGCAATGTGAGTCAATGCCCTGTATAGCTATCCTTATCTCAACCAGCAAAAACCCTTGTTCCTTCCTATTATTGCTTATACTCTCTCTACAACAAAATTAGAAATAAGGGCAAAATAGTTTCTGCTGGGTATTGAGGGGGTGGGGGGAGAGGGAGGGGACGGAGTGGGTGGTAAGGGAGGGGGTGGGGGCAGGGGGGAGAAATGACCCAAGCCTTGTATGCACATATGAATAATAAAAGAAAAATAAAGATAGCAAGGTCCAGAGCCACCTGGAGCTGCACACTTGATCAGGAGAGGTGGTGGTAGGCTGGAGAGCCCAGGACTCCTAGCAGAAAAAAGGAATAGAGACCCCCAAAGGGGGGTTGGTGGCCCCAGGCAGGAAAAGGAAGTGACATCACTCGCTTAGCCAAGGAGAGCTGGAAGTGAGGAGAATGAGGAAAGGAAGTCAGAGTCCCCAAGAGGGACCCCAGCAGCGAGGAAGCAAGTACAGCTTCCTTTTTTATTTTATTTTTTGTAAAGTTGCTCAAAAAACACAAGTTAACCAAAAGCTGCTGCCAGTAACATTGTGAAATACTGTCTGGGTGGAGGAAATTGTCCCATAAGGGAAAGGTTCTGCTCTGCTAGGTGCTTACCCCAAGGCTGGGGGTGAGCAGGACAGAGAGATCTTAGCAGTGGCCTCTCCACCTTGGGGGTCCACAGTTCTTTTCTGAGCCCCTCCAGAGTCTATATGGTTGGGGGATGTTCTAGAAAAAAGATGAAAGGCTACATTTTCTTTTGGGGCCAGTACTGGGGTTTGAACTCAGGGCCTTGAGTTGCTAGGCAGGCATTCTACCACTTGAGCCACATGCCCAGCTCTTTTTGCCTTAGTTGGTTTTTCAGATAGGGTCTTACACTTTTGTCCAGGCAGACTCAGACTGTGACCTTCCTACCGCTGCCTCTGGAGCAGCTGGGGTTAGAGGCTCATGTCACCACACCTGTCTTGTTGGTTGACATGGGATCTTGCTGACTCTTTCCCTGGGCTAGCCTTGAACTTTGACCCTCCTATTTCTGCCTCCCAAATAGTTAGAATTACAGTCCTAAAGCAATGTTCTTTATTAGCACATATTAATTGTACAAAGTAAGGGATTTATTACATTTTCATACATGCAAATAATGTACTTTGATCGAAATCACCCCTCCCCCTTGTCCTTCCCCTTCCACCTCCCTAGTAGTCCCTCTTTTATTTTATGATCCTGTCACCACACCCCCAGCTTCCACAAATGAGAGAAAACAATATTCATCTTCCCGAGTGTGATTTATTTCACTTCTCGTGATAATCTCCAGCTCCATCCATTTTCCTGTGAATGACATAATTTCATTCTTCATTATGGCTGAATAATACTCCATTGTGTATAATACCACATTTTCTTTATGCATTCATCCATTGATGGGCACCTAGGCTGATTCCATAATTTGGCTATTGTGAATAGTACCAGAATAAGCATGGCTGTGCAGGCATCTGTATATTAAGCTGACCTTGGTTCTTTTGGATATGTCCTCAGAATTAGTATGTCTGGGTGGTAGTTCTAGTTTCATTTTTTTGAGGAACCTCCATACTGCTTATCATAGTGGCCAGGCTAGTTTCCTCCCTTTCTCCCTTGCTCCCTCATATCCCCATCAGGCCTCTCCTGTATAATTGATGTAGATTCATGTAAAATACTAGGTCTACACCTGTAATCTCAGCTACTCGGGACGCAGAGATTGGGAGGATCACAGTTTGAGTTCAGCCTAGACAAAAAAGTTCATGAGACCCCATCTCAACAAATGGCTGGGTATGGTGGCACGCACCTGTCATCTCAAGTAGGCATGGATTATGGTTCAGGCTGGCCCAGGCATAAAATGAGACCTTACTTAAAAAAATTGCTAAAGCAAAAAGGATTGGAGCGTGGCTCAAGTGGTAGAGATCACCTTAGTGTAGCAAGTGCAAGACCCTGAGTACAACTCCCAGTACTGCAAAAACAAACAAAAAACAAAGCCTGAGCCTGGCACAAGGGGCTCACGTCTGTAATCCTAGCTACTTGGGAGGCTGAGATCTGGAGGATTGCTATCTGAGGCCAGTATGGGCAAATAGCTCTTGAGATCCTATCTCCAAAATAACCAGAGCAAAGTGGACCAGAGGTATGGCTCAAGAGGTAGAGCTCCTGCTTTGCAAGTGCAAAGTCCTAAATTCAAACCCCAGAACCACAAAAACAAACAACAACAACAACAAAAACAAGGACTTGTCCGGGGAAGGGGGCTCCAGCATCCCTTATACGCGAACACTCAGCAAACTTGAACCTCACAAAGATGTTGCTTGGGCAATGATGCATGGGCATCTTGGGAGAGAGGGCAAGGCAGAAAGGGGCTGGAAGGAGACTGTTAATTCTGGCTGACTGGAGGGGGTCTCCACCATGCTATGGTGGGAGAAAGTGTGCCATCAGACAATTGGGTGTGAAATCTAGCTGACCCAGTGACCTTTTCAATGTGGCTTCACCTCATCTGGAAAACGTTCAATTTCTACCTCTGCACATGGCTATTTTGAGAATCCAGGGGGGTGCTACATGTGCAGTCTTGGGGTGCATGGTGGAGGCTGGGATATTAGAAGAGTGGTGGCTCAACTTAATTCCAGGAAACTGTGGCCAGATGGCCGTTACCCCCACCCCCTTCCCTTCCTCCATACTTCCTCATTTTGGACAATGGGGGAATGAGTTGCTCCATAACCCATCCTATTTCTTGGTTAATCCAGGGGAGTTTTATTTTGTAAACTTGTGTATTTTTTTAGTTCCTTTTAAAATCAGGAGATGGGTGTGGTTGCGCACGCCTGTATTGCCAGTACTCAGGAGGCTGAGGCAGGAGGTTCAGGAGTTTGAGGTCAGTCTGGGCTCCTTGGTGAGACAATGTCTCAAAAACAAAACAAAATAAACAATCAGGATATATTGTTTCTGTCATTTCTTTAAGGGGAAAAGAAAAGGGGGAGAAATAGGCCAAAAGATACAAAGTAGCAGATATACAGGAGGACCCAGTCTAGAGCTCTAACACACAATGGTGAGGACTATAGAAGATAATACTGCTTTGTAATTGGGATTTTTGCTAAAGATGATTTTGGTGCTCTACACACATGCTCAAAATGGGTAACTGTGTGACATGACAGATGTTAGCTTTCTTGATTTGAACTCAGGGCTTCATGCTTGCTAGGCAGGCTCTCTACTGCTTGAGCCACTCCACCAGCCCATGTATCTGGTTTCTGAAACATCCTGGTGTATACTTTAAATACACATAGTAAAACTTATAAAAGCAAAAGGAAACCTATAGGAATAATCTCAAAAGATCATTGCTTCATTCTTAAAAAAAAATTTTTTTTTTCTCATTGCTTCTCTCTCTCTCTCCCTTCTCTTTCATAGTGCTGAGGATCAAACCCAGGGCCTTGAACATGCTAGGCAAGTGCTCTACCACTGAGCCATACACCCAGGGTGTTTTCTATTTTTTTACGTTTTAAAAGAAAAGCTGGCATAGCAGTTGTGGCCGTTTAAGAAATGTCCTCCCCTCTACACACCTTATTGTGAATGAAATACGACTGTCCTGTGCAGACTCCAACCTGGATTCAAATCCTGGCTTCTCTGTGCACTGGCTCTGTGACCCAGGACAAGTTAATTTGCTTCTCTGATCCTCATTCTCTTGAGGTGGGGACAACAATCATACCTAAGTGACTGGGTGGTTGCAGTGATTAAATGTGGTCGTGTGCATAAACCACTCATCATGGGGTAAAGCATTCCACAAAGAGTAGATAGGGTCACCGGGTGCAGGTGGTGCATCCGGATAATCCTGGCTACTCAGGAGGCAGAGATCAGGAAGATCATGGTTCAGAGCCAGCCCAGGCAAATGGTTCATGAGACCCTACCTCAAAAACACCCTTCACAGAAAAGGGCTGGTGAGTGGCTCAAAGTGAAGGCCTTGAGTTCAAACCCCAAAAATGGAAAAAGAAAGAAAAAAAAAAGAGGTGGTAGGGTCACCTCAGAACTTGCCAGGGGGTCACTGAGGTGAAAGACTGGCCAGAGATTCCATAAGATCTTCCGTTTCCTGGCAGGAACATTGAGAAGCGGGAGTAGATCTCTCAAAGGAAGAGCTAGGGTGGTCAACACTGGAACTCTCTCATGATATTCATCACCCATCCTTGAGGTTCTCACTGTGCCTCACCCCAAGACACTGTTTGCCCCCCTCGGGCCCTGCCACACCCTCTCCCAATCTCTCAGACTTATCCTTCTACCAGGTCAGAAAGCATTTGCATAAATAGGCTAAAAACACTCCCCAGTTCATTGCTAAACAACTCTGACAGCACCCAGGGCTTTAATTCTTATTTTCTGTTATTCACATTGGAGAGGAAACAAG
Source organism: Castor canadensis (assembly GCF_047511655.1). Lineage (NCBI taxonomy): Eukaryota > Metazoa > Chordata > Mammalia > Rodentia > Castoridae > Castor > Castor canadensis. The sequence goes on from NC_133399.1 coordinate 35,403,233, forward strand.
TGTCAATGATTCTCTTCTGATTTGAGAGAGCCACCTGTCATCGAAACCTTGTTACCAGGGCAACAAGTCATCTTCAAGTAAGGCAGCCAATCAGAAGCTGGAGTTTCTTGGGAAGGTGGTGACAGAGTGACACAAGGCCCCTTTGTTCAAATAAGGCTTCAAGGACAGATGTATATTAAGAGTGAGAAGTACAAGCTGGGGACACTTATGAATATTCATAAAGAAAACCAGTCTCTGGGAAAGAAAAATCCTCTCTCTTTCCCTGGCAGCAGGAAACACAAGCCATTTCCCTTGAGTCTTTTGTAAACTCCTTTTCCCCAACTATAGTTTAAATAATAACCTTGGGTGGTATTGGCTACGGGCTGAATGCAGAATTTTACTATATGTAAATGACATAATAAAACCCAATTTAACTCTACTTGGGAAAAGCAAAACATTTGGGTGGCACACTTGTCAGAATGCAGCAAATGGAACACTTCAGACATACACATTTTGCTTTTTTTTTAGACATATAAATTTTATTTATTTTATTTTTTGACAGCACTGGGGTTTGAACTCAGGGTCTGACACTTTTTACGCTGGCGCTCTTACCACTTAAGCCACTCCACCAGCCCCAGACATGTGCATTTTAGTGCATGGAAATTATCCTTCAATAAAATTGCCTTTAAAAAATTTTAAGTAAGTGACTGTTCTGTTTTTGGGATGTTTTGGGAGATGCTGGGATTTGAACTCCAGGTCTTGAGCCTGTTAGGCAGGCACTCCACTACCTGACCCTACCCTACCCCTTTTTGCTTTTGGTTATTATTTGAATAAGGTCTTACATTTTTGCTGAGACTTGCCTGGATTTCTATCTCCTGAGTAGCTGGGATGCGAGGTGCACCACGCCCAGTTTTAATGGTTGAGATTGGTTGAAACGGGCTGGTCTTGAACCTCAATCCCTTCTGATCACCTCTGGAGTACCTAGAATCAGCCCATGGTAAGCAGCTTTAATTTTTTTTTAATTTTTAAATTTTATTTTTTTTTAAGCTGTACTGGGGTTTGAACTCAGGACTTCATACTTGCAAAGCAGGTGCTCTTCTGCTTGAACCACACCTCCAGGTCATTTTGCTTTGGTTATTTTGGAGATGGGGGACTTGTGAACTATTTGCCTGGTCTGGCCTCAAACCAAGATCCTTTGGATCTCAGCCTCAAAGGATCTAGAATTCCAGGTGTGAGCCACTGCCTGGCTGGGATTTTATTAGATAGCAGCAGATGTGAAATTGAGCTTATTTTTACCAATAGAAATTGGGCAAATGAACTGGACATCTGTAATCCTAGTTACTTGGGAGGTAGAGATTAGGAAGATAGCCATTTGAGGCCAGTTTGGGCAAACAGTTTGAGAGACCCCCTCTTGAAAATATCCAACACAAAAATGGGCTAGGGGCATGGCTGAAGTGGTAGAATGCCTGCCTAGCAAGTGTGATGTCCTGAGTTCAAACCCTAGTACTGTGGCACCCCCAAATTGGAAAAATGAAAGGATTTCAGTTTTTAAAAGATAATTGAAACTGGGTGCTGGTGGCTTACACCTGTAATCCTAGTTTCTTGAGAGGCTGAGATCAGGAAGATTACCATTCAAGGCTAGCTGGGGCAAATAATTCATGAAACTCCCATCTTCAAAACAACTGGAGAAAAATGGACTGGAGATGTGGCATAAGTGGTAGAGCACTTGCTCTACAGACATGAAGTCCTGAGTTCAAACCCCAGTCCTACCCCCAAGATAATTAAAGAGTATGTGGCTCTTTTTTGCTGCTGTCCAAAGGGTTTCCAAACCCAATCATTAGGGACCCTTAAGGTTCCACACACCACCCTGCTTTCTACTTACTCTGTGTTTGGAGCTATTTATTTCTTCTGTGCCTTTTGAAAGCTTTTCTCTGAAAAGTCCTGAGGCTAAATAAGGTTTCAAAATCAGAACTCTCAAAAAGTGATTTTTTTGGGGGGGGTGCAGTGCTAGGAATGGAATTGAGACCTTGCACACACTGGACAAGTACTGTCACTGAGCTATGCCCCAGGCCCTAAAAGTGATTTTTGTCTTCTTGCAAGCTACATTGTGCCAGGATGTGTCTGGGAAACTTCAGGGAGAATGGACAAGTTTGCAGGGGGAAGGCCTGGCAAGAAAGTGAGCCTGGAGGTTCCTGCAGGGGCTGAAGGAGAGCGAAGGCCAGTGGAATTTGATTCTGCAACCAGATTCCTCTGTTTCCTGCTTCATTAGTTTCCTTTCAGTTTCTCAAAATCTGTGCTCTCTGACGTGCCTCAGGACTTTGGGATGTGCAGTTCCCTCCATTCAGAATGCCTTTCCTGGCTTCTTCTCCCAGCTAACTCCTGTTCTCCCTTCAAACTTCCCTCATCCATCTCTTCCTCTATATAAAGCTTCCAAGATTCTTCCATGTAGAGCCAGATTGTTGTCAGAAGTTCTCATGGAACCGGATTCCTCTTCTTCCAGGCAGGAAGGACACTTGGAGCTGTGGAGCATTCTATTAGTGTGCGTCTTCCCATGGCAAACAAGGGCAAACTCAAGGGTCCTTGAGTCTTAGCCCAGTACCTGTCACAGAGTAGATGCACAGAAAACATCACTCCAACTTTGGACCGATGGACACTGCCGCATTTACACAGGGATCTCATACATGCATGTCACTTTTATTGAAATCTAACATGCATAGAGGAAATTATGCAGATGTCAGGGCACAGCTGAAATCTAGTGCTAAGCCCCCAGAAACATCCCTTGTGTCCCCCATCAATGTTACTCTGTGTCCCCTGGAAGATTTTGCCCTTGTTTCCAACGTGCAGATTGGTTTTATCTCTTCATCCTTCTGTGTAAGTGGGTCTGCATGGTGCCCTCTTTTGCTTCCATGCTAACATGATGTTGGAGACACCACTCATATTCCTGCACACAGCTGCAATTGGTAGCCTGACCACATGCATTGCTAGAGACCGGGGGTGGGTATTTTTTTTTCTCTATAAAGAGCCACACAGTTAATGTGCCTGGTTTTTGTGGGTCATAGTATCTGTCACAACTACTCAATTCTGCCCCTAATGTGTGAATGTCATCGATGGGGAAGCAGCCATAGAGGATGTTATTTAAAAAAATGAGGACAGGGTGCAGCGTCTCATGCCTGCAATCCCAGTTTCTTGGGATTTGGAAATGGGGAGAATCACAGTTCAAGGCTAGCCTGGGCAAACAGTTAGGGAGATCCAATCTCAGTCAATAAAAAGCTTCATGATGTGAATTTGTTATCCCAGCTACATGGGAAGCATAAATGGGACAATCGTGGTCTACACCAGCCTGGGCATAAAGGTGAGATCCTATTTGAAAAATAATGGAAGTAGCTAGGCTCATGCCTGTAATCCTAGCTACTCAGGAGGCAGAGATCAAGATAGTCATGGTTCCAAGCCAGCCCTGGGCAAATAGTTCGCAAGCGTGAGGCCCTGAGTTCAAGTCCCAATATCACAAAAGAAAAAAAAAATCTAAAAAAAGGAAGTAAAAAAGGCTGAGGCTGCAGTAGAACCTCTGCTTAGCAAGCACAAACCCTGAGTTTAAAAAGAATCCAGTACTCCCAAAAATGGGCAGGGGGAGGCTGGTGGTGTGGTTCAGTGTTAGAGCACCTGCCTAGCATGTGCAAAACCCTGGGGTCCACCCCCAGCTCGGCAAAAACAAAAATCAGTTAAAAAAAGTAGACATACTGTGTTCCAAGAAAACCTTATTTATAGACATTGGAGTTTGAATTTCATTTTGTTTAGTTTTGTTTATTTGAGGTTCTGAGTCTGGAACCTAGGGCCTTGTGCATGGTAGGTAAGCATTCTACCACCGAGCTACATCCCACCTCTGAATTTCATAGAATCTTCAAGTATCACTAAACATTAAAAAAAGTTCAACGATTTAAAAAATGTATAAACTGTCATTTCCTCAAAAAGTTAAACATAGAAGTACCTTACGATTAGGCAACACCGCTTCTGGGTGTTCAGACACAAAAGGATGTGTGTTGTACAGCTCCACATAAAAGAGGTCCTGAAGTAAAGAAATTGATAAAGTCTGAAAGTAGGATGGTGGGTTCCGGGGTGCAGGACAAAGCAGTATTGGGGAGCTGGTGTTGAATGGAGGTAGAGGGTGGTAATGATGCACAGCCCTGTGAATGTGCTATGTATATTTCATTGCAACAAAATCCATTGTCTTGAAAACTAACAAAACAAAAACATAAGAACTGCTGTTAGCTAAGGGATGGTCCAACAGCACTAGGGAAGTTGAGGCAAGAGGACTGGGAATTTGGGGCCAGCCTGGCCTATGCAGTGAGACGTAGGGGCCATAGCTGTCTTCTCTCCAGAACGTCCAATTGAAGAATTGATCATTCTATTGCTGATAGGCATTTGGGCATAAGCATGGTGGACAATATTCACAAAGGTACTTAATCTTAGAGTTATACCTCCAACTCGTGCCTGCACACTTCTGTTTCTCTACCTGCCTACTTGAGATTTACACCCCCCTCCCCAGCATTACTCACAACCAGTCCCCGCAATCCTCAGATGTGGGACAGGATGGCTATTGAAAGAGGAGGCTGTGACAGAGAGAGGGTAGAGGGTAGAGTCCCCTTTCTGGGGCCTCTAGCGTCTGCTCAGGGGCTTCTTCTTGGCCCCGGATGTGGGAAGGGAGGACCAGGGACCAAAGGACTTATTAGTCAAGACATGAAGCCTCACACCCAGAGGCCACAAAGACAGAGCTGTGGCACAGGAATTTGTGTCCTAGATTTGATTTAGGTCCTGCTGAATCTGAGGGTAAGTGATGTCTTCTGCTGCCATAGTCCCAGCCTGGGGCTCAGGGGCAGATTTGGGCCTCCATCCTCCCACCCCCTGGGACACAGGATTCCAGGTCCCATGGGCCTGATCCTCCCCAACACTGAAAAGGGCTGACCCAAGGTGGGTGTCTTGGTTCCTTTCTTGCAGCACCTTCAGAATGAAGGCTCTCTCCCTCCTCCTCTTTCCTGTCCTGGGGCTGCTGGTGTCCTGCAAGTCACTGTGTCCTATAGAAGAAGCTATCAGTGAGAAGATCAAGGAAGATGTCAACTCCCTAAGTGAGGACCCCCACATCCAACCCCAAATGTCTCTCTAATCCAGACATGGACATGACCCTCCCCCCCAGCCCCAGCACTAACCAAACTTCATTCTCAATTCTACTCCAACCACAGATTCCACCTACTCTACTTCCAGCCTCATCCAGCCCTACCTTGAGAACCACAGTTCCATACTCAAACCCAACTTTCACCCTAACCACCCCCCCAAACCTTGCTTTGCTCCATAGCAGCCAAGTCAAAGTGGTGCTGGGGATACGGACTTGTACCCCAGGCTGGTCTTGAACTTTTGATCCTTTGCTGCAGTCTCTCCAATGCTGGAATTACAGATATGAACCATATCCCAGCGAAACCTTTGATCCGCCTACCTTACTCCAAGGCACCAGGGTCTCCCAAGATGAGGACTGAGCAGGGCAGCTGGCCTCACAGCCCCTCCCAACCTTCCTCCTACAGTTTTGGAGTCCCTTAAGGGCATTGACATGAATTGCAAGACTGTTACCTCCAGGGGGGACCTGGCCACCTGTCCTGCAGGTGAGTGCAAAAGTCTGTTGTTCCAGCTTCCAGCTCTTGTTCTATGACCCCTGGAAATCCCCTTCCTTCCATGTCCTGCGTCTGGGGCCTCAGTTTCTACTTCCTTAGGGTTCTGATTTGCCCCCAGCCTTCTCCCCTACATCTCAGCTCCAGGAACCCATTTCCTTAGGACACTAATGTCTAGTTCCTCAGTTCCACTTCACACATCCTGCACCCATTCGCTGGTGGGAGCTTCTAGTCATCTCCACCCCACCCCCACCCTGCAGCCTCCCATTTCGAGGGTTCAAGCTCTCTGGCCCCCACCCACAGGCCACGTCGTCACCAGCTGCACGTGTGGTTCTGCCTGTGGCTCCTGGGATGTTCGTGCAGATACAACGTGCCACTGTCAGTGTGCGGGCATGGATTGGACTGGAGCCCGCTGCTGTCGTATGGTGGTCACAGCCTGAGGTCATGTGTTGCAGCATGTGTGGTTTGGGGTGGGGAGGGTTTGGGGCAGAGTCAAGCTTGGGAAATAAAGCAGGATATGATGATGGTGGTGGTGGTGATAATGATGAAATGGATAATGGGCCCTGTGTGGATTTTTTCAGTGGGGGGAGTGTGGGAAAAGAGCTGGGCATGTAGGTGCTAGAGGTGCTCAGGAGGAGGCCTGAGATTTTCTTCTGCTCCATATTCTTTCCTTTCATGGCGTCTCTCACCTTTTCCTCTAAGAATGAAACTTCAGCTTCCTCTGATAGCACCTCCGGCAGAGAATTATAGCTTCCTTCAGGAGGAAGTGGGTCTCACCTTTGAGGCCACCATGACAGTCATCCTCTGGTCAATGCCTCCCAGGAAATTGCTGGCTTATTTTTCCCCACCCACCGCAATAAGGCTTCATGAAGGATCTGGGTCAGTCTGGAATGTTCCAAGGTCTAAGCCCCCAGCAACCCCAGGATCAAGGTGGACCCCTGACTCATCTATCAGCCCAGAGCCCTGAGCATCTACCCCTTACTCCTAACCCATAAGAAGGGCTCCCCAAAGCACAGGCAGAGTCTGGTCATGAATGGGAAGGAATCTTCTCAGGGGCCTGCAGAGAACTCCTACTTGAGGTTACACATCACAAATTCATGTTTTCAACCCACGAAGTTCCCAGTAGTTAGTTACAGCCTGTGGTACACAGGGCATTAGAACAGAAAAACCCAGGACACAGGACTTCTTTGCTTAGAACAGAGCATGGCACACTGTAGGTGTTCAGTAAATGTCTGTTGAATCGTGTACACTTAGAGACGCTGCTCCACGAGCACACAGTGGTATACAGCCACATGCACACACAGAGTACACAACATGGTTGCCATGATGTTGTGGTTTGGATGAGTGAACCACAAAGGTCTATGAGCCAAAGGAAGGTTTGGTTCCCAGGCACTATTGGGAGGTGCTGTGGATCTTTAAGGGGTGGAGCTTAGTGGGAAGTCCTTAGGTCATTGGGAATGTGCCCTCAAGGGGAATTATGGGACTTTGATTTCTCAGTATCTTTTTCCTAGCTTGTGAGTTAAGTGATTTGCTCTGCCATGTGCTCTTACCAGGATATGCTGCTTCATCAGAGGCCTGAAGCAATGGGGCCACCTGCTCTGTGACTAGAACTTCTAGAAATGAGCCAAAAATACTTTTCTCTTTATAAGTTAACCACCTCAGGTATTTTGTTATAGTACCTGGAAGCTGACTAACACACAGTTAAACAGAGACACCATATCCACAGACATGCCCATGTACCCAAAGAAAGTTACTCCTGAGCAGGGTGCCTATGGCTAACACCTGTAATCCTAGCTACTCAGGAGGCTGAGATCAGGAGGATTGTGGTTCAAGGCCAGATGGGGCAAATAATTCACAAGACCCTATTTCCAAAAAATAAACAGAGCAACAGGGACTGGAGCTGTGACTCAAGTGGTAGAGAGCCTGCTTTGCAAGTGTAAAGCTCTGAGTTCAAGCCCAGTCCCACCACAAAAAAAAAAAAAGAAAGTCATTCCTGAATACACCCAGAGAATGACAGCTATAACCATGTTGAGAGACACAGACTCAGGAATGGAGACACATATATGTTCCAGACAGAGTTTTGTGCTGCCAACATTGACTTCCCACCTGACCCGAATGAAGACCTGATACCCTAGATGGCAGCCCCTCCCCCACATCCCATAACTCCAGCTCCCAGGGAGAGGGCAACAAGTCCAGTTGACTCAGAGTCCAGTTCCCCAGGAATCCTAACCCAGGAGTAATGCATCCAGCTCCTCAGAGGTGCAGCCCCAGGCCTCCAAATCCCTAACTCCCAATTTTGAAAGAGTCCCCAGACTCTAATGTCATCCAGGAGCACAGAGGATAGGGTGGGGTCCTGTTTATTGTTTGGGTCTCTCCTACCATTGCCACCCTTCCCTTATAATGACATAGCCCTTCCTGTGATTCTGGTGACCTTGAACAGAGGTCATTCTGCTCCTGGAGTCTGAGAGTACTCCTAGGTGCTGACCCAGAAATAATACACCTCCTAGAACTTTCCTACTGACCCCCATTGTGGCCACAGGGGTCAGTGGGACCCCTGAGTCAGAAGTGCAGCCAGGACCAGAGAGGGTGGGTCTAGTGCCTTCATTGATGCGCGTGCTCTCTTGTTCTTAGACCCTAAGTACGAATGTTGCTTTGTCTATAAACCTACCTAATTGTCTCTTCAGAGTCCTCAATCCCAACACAGTTATCCTCCTGTCCCAGAGTGCAGACTTGGGTTAGAACAGGTTAAGGTATGGCTAGATCCAGGGTCTCAAATTATGTCTCCAGGATCAGACTCCTTCTTTTCTTTTTTTTTTCCATGCTAACTTGCTTCTCTCCTGCCATTGTACCAGGCTTCCCACTCTGGCAGCCTGAGTGGAAAAGAAAATAAAATGCCTTTTTACCCTAGTTAACCTAACAAAAGTCCCAGACTAGAGTTTTATTGGCAAGATACAGAGCACAAGCCCACTCCTGTGCCAAAGCTTAAACTGTGATTGGCTGAGCCTGGATCATGTGACTTTCCTAAGCCAATCCCTGGTTTTGATTGGGATTTGCACTTGGGACATTATTTTTTCACAGTACAGTTTTGAACTCAAGGCCTCACACTTGCTAGGCAGGGATCTATCACTTGAGTCTATCCACCAGCCCATTAAGACATATTTTCGATCTTAGAAGAAAATAAGACTATTCCTCCGTGAAAGGAAGGTGTTAGTCAGGCAACCCCATGGGTTTATTTTCCCTGTGCAGGGGCTCAAACCCAGGGTCTTGTGCCTGCAAGGCACATACTCTACTATTAAGTTACATCGCCAGTCTTGTCATAAAGGTTTCCTATGTGACATGTTTGCTTGTGGGCCTCCAGTCTAACCACTTTTTTCCTAGAGGACTGGAACCAAGTCGCAGACCTAACCAAGCAAGAGAAATGTGCAATGCTGCAGCCCCGCCCTCTGCACCTGTCCATCAGAGTAAAGCCCGCTTCCAATTGGTCCGTCTCCTGGCTATTATGTCAGGAGGCCGTCCTATAACTCTGGCTAACTTCTAAGACCTGATAGAGGAGCTGGCATTGAATCTCTATGGCATTGATCTTTCTTGGGGAGTCAAGATTAGGCAACATTTTGGAAACGGAATATTACCCTTGTTAGATCGTGGGCACCATTCCAAAATTATCTCGAATTTAACCACACATTTTAAGCCGAAACATACAGTACTCACTTTCTGCAGATGGTCACAAAGTCTTACACTTCTCCTTTTTATTCAGAGACAGAAAAATGTAACACACCCAAATGGCATACATTGAGCACTTGAAATGTGGCCAGTAGGAACCAAGATGTGCCTGCAAATACACACTTGATTTTTCTTTATTTTTTTTACTTGGATTTGAACCCAGGGCCTCATGCTTCCTAAGCAGGGGTATTCTACCTCTTGAGACATTCTGCCAGCCTACACTTGATTTCTAAAACTAAGTGAAAAAAAAGAAAGGAAAATGAAAAAGGAAGAAAAAAATGCAAATTATCTTATTAATAAAATTTTAATATTTTGGTCTTTTATTAATGAGTTGGAGTCTCACTATGTTGCTTAGACTGTCCTCAAACTTCTGGGCTTGTCATACTGGCTCACACCTGTAATCCTAGTTACTCGGGAGGCAGTGAGCAGAAGGATAGTGGTTCAAGACCAGCCAGGGAAAAAGTTAGGAAGACTCCCATCTCAACTAGTATTTGGGTGTGGTGGTGTGCATCCATTATCCCAGCTATAAATCCTATAAATAAGATTGTGGTCCAGGTCAGCCTGGGGATAAAGTGAGACCCTATTTTAAAAATAACCAGTGCATAAAGGGCTGGTGGTGTGGCTTACGTGATTGTGTGCCTTAAATTCAATCCTCAGTATGTCAAAAAAACAAAAAATAAAAAACAAAGAAATGAATAAAACTTCTGGGCTCAAGTGATCCTTCTGCCTCAGCCTGCCACGAGGCAGGAACTACAGATGCCTGCTACTGTGCCCTACTTCATTAATAATTTTGAAATAGAACCGACATGCTGAAATGATAATAATTTAGGTGTATTTCATTAAATAAAAATAGTACTAAAATTAATTTAGTGCTGATGGTATAGGTCCGTGGTTGGGTGTTTGTCTATTTTGCACGAGGCCCTGAGTTCCATTCCTGGCATTACAAAAAATTAATTAATTAATTAAATTAATTTGGTTTATTGTCTTTTGAATGTATCTGCTAGGCAGTTTTAAATTAAGCCTAGGTGGGGGTGAGGGTATAGCTCAGGGACAGAGCACTTGGTTAGTGTATGTGAGGGGGGCCTGGGTTCCAGCCCCAGTATAGCAAAAATAAATAAATTAAACCTGTGGTTCACATATTGTCTTTGGGGACACATGTCTAGACCTAAAGAGAAAATTTCCTTGTATATATTGTGCTTTTTGTATCCTCCACTGTCAGGGTAAGATAAGCACAAAAAGAAGTTTAAGACACTGTCTAGACAGAGGCTAGGCATGCGAACTTTGCAAATGTGCAGCTGTGTATTTCTCTGGGTGGCATGTTGCAGGAAGAATGAGTGTGTGATGCGTATCCACTAGCAGACCCTCAACTGAGGGTGTCTGGAGGGGTGTGCACATGTATGTGTATGTGTGTGAGGCAGGTGGGGTTGCAGATGATGGGTGTGCTTCTCCCATGGGGTCTCCAGGTAGAGGGAAACTGTACCTCCAGGATTCTGCCAGAGCAGGGGACCAGGATGTGTGTCTGACCTCAGTCCTAGATATGGGTGTGGAGTTTGGTGGTTAGCCCTCCTTGCCTCACATCTGTTCCTTTCTTTCATGGGGCCTAGGAGAAGTATAACTTTTGAGGCAGGGTGGAGCTGTGGGGTGGGACTGGAGCTGGGGGTGGGGGAGGAAAGTGTGTGGGATCCCGAGTTCTGCCTCCAAGCCTGAAAGCCCTTACCCTAAAAGGTGAAGCTATGAGGTGACACAGCTTTCTCCACTGAGACAGAAGACAGAGAAGGGCAGGAGGACAAGGTTCATTCAAGTGCACTCTGTCTGTCTGTCTGTCTCTCCTCTCTCACACACAGTATTTCTCTAGGTCTAGGGTCATCTCGGCCATCCCTAAGACCCCTGTTCCTCTTAAGATCTTGATCTGGGAGGTGAGGATGCCCCAGGATGGGAGGGTCGTGGATCCCTGAAAAGAAGAGGCTACCTATTCTTTCCTGCCTCCCGCCCCTAGATTTCCCCATCAGCCCAGACACCTTCCGGTGAGTGGAGATGTATGGACACACCAGCCAGCTGGGGGACTATGGAGGCTGAGGAAATCTACATGAACCAGCAGATCAAGATGCAGGTGGTGGGCTCCAAAGTCAAGAAACGGGGGAAACCAGGCAATGATGAAGGTCAGGGGCCTCTGAGTGGGAAGGGACAGGTGGGGAGGGGTTGAGATGGGACAGGAAAGGGGCTGAAGTTGGGGGCTGAAGAGCTGCTTCCCTCCATGTTTTGTGTGTGTGTGTGTGCTTGTGTGTAAATCTCCCAGAGCCCCATATAATGTGTCTGTGTGAATCTTCAGATCCTCACATACATTTGCTCTACTTAATGATTGATTTTATTCATAATTCCTTATCTTTTATTCCTGGAAATTCGCTATGTTCAGGGGTTTTATGTATCAAGATCTCTGGCCCCGCCCCCTCCCAGAGCCCCGGGCAGGTCTCTAACCACCTCTCTCATCAAATCCCACACAGGTGCTGGTGACCCCAACTATGAGAATATTACCTTGACCAGACACCGGGACCAACCAAAGGGTGGTCACCCAGCACCCACAGAACAAGGTGGGCCCCCAAATTTGAGAAGAGGCACATGGGAGGGAGCTGATCATGGAGAAGGCGGTGAATTGTGTAGGGTGTGGTGGCATCAGGATTGTGATGGTGACTGTGGTGGAGATAATTTTGTAGCTGGTGATGGACATTGGCTGCCTGAAATTCGGCTGGTGGTACTGGTGGTTGCGTAGGTGAAGGATTGGGTGTTGTGTTGGTTAGAGTGAGACCAAGTGCCAAGATGGTTTATTGGAGCTGTGGAGGGTGCTGATGCAGCCTGTGGATGGTGACAGTGCTGGCGGTGATAGGCATTGATTGGTGCTGCAATACATATTGTTGACATTGATTGTGAATGTCGTTGATGGTCACAATTGACAATGATATTGGAAAGGGCTAGTTGTCAATGGTGCTACAGACAGTATTGATGGTCTGGTGGCATTGCACCCTGTAGATCACCTGGTCTGCCTCTCTGCCCCAGTTCCAGCCCAGCCCAGGCCATCTCCGGACACTTTACAGGTCCCCTCTTGGTTGCACAGAGCCATCATGAGCCTGCATATTTTCCTCGCCCTGATCTTTCTGTTCTGCATTACACTCTCCACCTTGGTCCTGGTGAGAAGTGAGTGTTTGTTCTTGGGGGATGGGGGCTGGGGAGCTCCAAGTTTCCACTCATTTCTCTCCCCACTCTCCATTCTTCTTTCTTTCCCAGGAGGGCAGAGCCAGGGAACTTCAAGGGTTTTCTTGCTTTCTCCTAAATAGATTCTGCAATGTCCACGGACCTGCTGGACTTGAAAAGACAGCTTTGGAATGGTGAGTGGAGGAGCTGAAGGAAACCTACGGGGTTGTGGCAAGGGTCTGGAGAGGGTGGCCTCCTAGATACCCCAACTCCATGCCCTTAGTCTCAAACTCGATGCGGGACTGCTGTGATGAGCAGAAGAAGTGTTGCCGCAACATCCAGGAGGAAGTCATAAGGGTCAAGGTTCTCATCAACTCGGTCCACAGCAAGGTCCAATCCTCAAACAGCAGGCTGAATATGGTGTCAACAGGTACTCTTGCACATCTGCCCTTCGATGGGTGATCTTTTTTTTTTAACTATTCATTTATTCACATGTGCATACATTGTTTAGGTCATTTCTCCCTCCTGCCTCTGCTCCCACCCATGATCTTTTAAAAAATTTTTATTTATTTATTTATTTATTTTTATGTTCGCCTCCAGACCGGGTACTTGGCACTCAGGGAGGAGATGGCTGGGGTCCTACCCTCCCAAAGTTCAGAGTCTGGAGGGGTAATGGGTGATATCCTCTGAATTGCTTCGGGGGGGGAATTTTTAAACACTAACAGGAACCCCAAATACAGGAATCTGTTACATCTCCCAGTTCCAACAGGGAGGGGAGCTTCCAGTGAAGGTGGGGGCTTTGTCTGAGGCCCCACCCCAGCTTCACCTTCTCCTCCCACTAGATATAATCATGATCAGTGAAAAAATACAGAAAATCCTCAACCTGCAGGAGAAAAATACACGTAAGCCCAGACCCAGGGAAGTGGAAGTGGGGGCTGGAACCCTAGAACTGGCCTTGGATTGTGTCTCAAATGCTGGTCTGCCTGACCTTAGGTCTGTTCCTTCCCCCAGAGCCCACTCCCCAATAAACAAGAAGACATGGCAACCACATCATGGAAGATGGGACCACACCTGCCAGTGAAGATGGAAAATGGGGGTCCCCCAGCCTGCTGCAAGCCAGCTCTGCATTCCATGCATAGGAAATTGTGTGTCTGGGTGAATGAGTGTTGTACAGTTGCATGTGTGTGCATGTGAAAAGGGGCGTTTGGTGGAGGGTGGGAGTTTCCAAGTGTCCCAAGGGCAGGTGTTATGGGTGAATGTAAGCATGGAGACACAGAAGGTGTGCTGTGCATGCCCGTGTCACTCTACATGTGACACACGTGTGGCATGACATATGTGAGCCTAGGCATGCCTGGTGGGTGCCTGTCAACAAGGATCCCAAAAGTATGTCATTGTGAGTGTGGGTGTTGGTGCATGTGATTTATGTCTCAGTGTCCATGTGTGAGTGCACCCTGTTGTGCTGTATGTATAAACAGCACAGGTGGTATGTGGGGGTGTATCCCTGTGAGGGTGTTGCCGTCTGTGCCCTGTCACTACCTGTGCCAGCATGGACGGATGTGTGTCATTCTGCACGTGCCTGGTCATGTCACCTTGTGTGTTTGGAGATGCACACATATGTGATCATTGTTTCTAGACTCAGATTTTGTGATTCATGAAGATAAAAGTCAAAGGGAAACAACGTGATTTTGGACCTATTTTTGAGATGACTGGGGGACTTTGGAACCGGCTGAAGAGAGTCTGCAAGTTCTGGGGCTTTGGGAGTGGGGAAACCCACACAACGAGCATGGCTATGATGTGGGGAACCCTGGGGAAGAAGGGTGAACAAGAATAAAGACCCCATGCAGGTCCGTTTGTGTCCTGTGAACGTGTACCCAGGGCGTGACTGAGTCTCTATGCCCCAGTGTACACACGAGCACACATATGCTCTTATGTGCATGCAGCCTGAGATGGACAATGCCTCTCTAAGTGTACCCTGATATATATGAGCTCCTAAACGTGTGCACACGGGTGTCATTGTGCCTGTGAGTGTATCCGTGCCACTGAGCATGCAATATGGGTGTACATGTCCCTAAATGCATTATGCCAAGCGACTCATGGATGTATTCGAGATAAGAGAACATGTGTCCAAGGATACACATGTGCCCTTGAGACAAGAGACGTGTGCTCATCGTCATACGTGTGCCCCTGAGCAGGTGACTACGCGTGCTACTGTCCCCTTGCCAACCAAAGCTAGCGAGGCTAGAGAGAGTTCAGCCGCCGGCGGAGTGGACACGCGCGCCCCCCTGTGGCCACTGCCGGGCACCACCACTTACTCCCGCCCCGCCTATGTGCCTGGCCCGCCACGCGCCTGCGCACGCAGCGTCTTTTACGGCGCCGTAAAGCAGCTGGGCCGAACCGACGGCCGCAGTTCCGGGTGAGATCTCTTTCCCCACCCTGCCCGCGACCCCTACTCTTGCCGGGCCTCGTCCGCTCCCCTTTACTTCCCCGCGGGTCTGTGCGTTTGATCCGGGGTCTCGGCATCCGCGTTGCCCAGTCTGCTCGCTTTGGCTCCTCATCCCGGGGACTCTCAGCAGAGTGGGCGGGGAGGTCTCGGGGTCCCGGCCCTACCGCCGCTCAGCTCTCCACCCCATAGGAGCCCGACGAAGGCGGCTGCACGCTCGGTCCCTAGCATCACGAGCCCCTGGGATCCCCAACCCCGCTGGCCCGCAGGGACTCCCCTCCGCCCCCAGACCCGTTGGGGTCCTTTCAGCATCCCCTGGCCCTCCAGTCCCTATGCATGATGGGGGCGAGGCTCTCTGCTCTCTCTATCCCCGCCCCCCCAATGCCAGTGGCTTCACCCCGAGATAGGCGAGGGTCTCAGCGCCTCCTTGGGTTCTCTCTAGCATCCCCGCTCTTCACTTCCCTCTCCCCCCACCTCCAGTTATGGTTTCCTGCAGGAGGATGGGAGGGTCACAGTGCCTCCTCCTGTTCCCCAAGCCCGGTTCTGACGGCGCACCTCTTCCCCTGGTTTCCCATCACCCAACCTTCTGGAGGGTTTGGGAGTAGGGGACTCCTAACACCTTCTCTGGGTCTTTTTTTTTTTTTAATTTTATTATTCATATGTGCATACAAGGCTTGGGTCATTTCTCCCCCCTGCCCCCACCCCCTCCCTTACCACCCACTCCGCTCCCTCCCTCTCCCCCCCACCCCCTCAATACCCAGCAGAAACTATTTTGCCCTTATTTCTAATTTTATTTGTAGAGAGAGTATAAGCAATAATAGAAAGGAACAAGGGTTTTTGCTGGTTGAGATAAGGATAGCTATACAGGGCATTGACTCACATTGATTTCCTGTGCGTGGGTGTTACCTTCTAGGTTAATTCTTTTTCTTCTCTGGGTCTTCAGGCTGCTCCAGGGCGCTGGGTTGGGGGTGTCCTACTCTTTCTGGCTTGACTCGTGGATCTTACCTGTTCCTGAAGCCCCCGACCCTCCAGGCCTTTGGTATTGACACACCTCTACCCCTTCCCAGAGTTACTCTAGCTTTACTCAAAGGGGTGGGCAGGAAAGTTCCTGAGGGAGGTAAGGGATGGAGCGCACAGTATCTGGGAAAATGGCGGTTGCCTTTGTTCCCTCGCCATCCCTCATCTTTATCCCTCCCTGCCCTAGGTCTTGTGCCTTCCCGCCCCCACCCCATGCACGAGTTTTCTTGTTATTGCCGAAGGTGGCGGAGGGTCACAAAGCACTTTTTACTAGTTGGAGCGCTCTGGTGTCTCCAGGGTTGGGGTGGCTCCAGCGCCCTCTTCTGCCCCGTCTTACCTCTCCTCTTCCTTCCCACTAAGCCCTCTGCCATCCAAGGTTATAAACCTACCCGTCTTTTGTCTTTCGCTGGGGGCGTGTTTCACACCTAGTTTGAATAAGCTTCCGCTCATCTCTTCCCACGTGGGAAAGAAGTGCTGGAGTGCATACCGCAGGGTGGGTGTCCCAGGACCCCACCGGGTTCTCCCTCCTGCTCTCTCCACCAGGACTCCTCGCCCTCCTCTCTGACACCAGTGATTCCTGGTCTCCCCCCAGGGCGGTGGCGGCATGGAGGCGCGCTTCACGCGCGGGAAGTCGGCGCTGTTGGAGCGCGCGCTGGTGCGGCCACGCACGGAGGTGAGCCTGAGCGCCTTCGCGCTGCTCTTCTCCGAGCTGGTGCAGCACTGCCAGAGCCGCGTCTTCTCGGTGGCGGAGCTGCAAGCGCGCCTGGCAGCTCTGGGCCGTCAGGTGGGCGCACGCGTGCTGGACGCACTGGTGGCGCGTGAAAAGGGTGCCCGACGCGAGACCAAGGTCCTGGGCGCGCTGCTCTTCGTCAAGGGCGCGGTGTGGAAGGCGCTCTTCGGCAAGGAGGCTGACAAGCTGGAGCAGGCTAATGACGACGCTCGCACCTTCTACATCATTGAGCGGGAGCCGCTCATCAACACCTACATCTCGGTGCCCAAGGAGAACAGCACGCTCAACTGTGCCAGCTTCACGGCGGGCATCGTGGAGGCCGTGCTGACGCACAGCGGCTTCCCTGCCAAGGTCACGGCGCACTGGCACAAAGGCACCACGCTCATGATCAAGTTCGAGGAGGCTGTCATCGCCCGAGACCGGGCACTGGAGGGCCGCTGAACCTACGGGAGATAAAGGATGTAGAGAGCCTCGGTCCCAACTGTGTCCTTGTGTCTTGTGTGGGGGTCTCAGAGATCAGCTCAACACCTTTATCCAGATCCCTGCCCCAGACTGGTGAGGGAGGCCAACACCAAACATGTTTATAGTAGGTGGGGAGGGGCCACGGGGGCAAAGGGGTTGTCCTAACTTAGGCTTTCAGGTCACACTGGAGGGTTGGATAAGGCAGGGTATATTGGGGAGGTAGACCAGGCAGGAGGAGCTTGTGGGGAATGCTGGCAGTGTAATCATCATGGGGCTGTTTGCAGGCCAGAAGGTGGGGTCAGGGGTCCAGGGGAGGGATCCTGCTAAGGTAGACCAGGGGCTGGCAAACTGTCAGGTACCAGAGTCCAAGTACTCAGCTAATAGGTGGAAAGTGACTGTCTTCCCTCCCCTTAGAACTTTGCCACGGATGGTCTGTGGACTATCACCACCACTGGGAGGGGCGTCAAAATGCAGAATCTTGGTCCACTAGACTTCCTGAAGCAGTCTGCATTCTAGTACCATCCCCAGGGGGTCCCTGTCCACCTTAGCCTAAGAAGCAGTGCTTTAGAGTGTCACACTCCCCTGTGGGGGTCCTTAAAACCTGATGGCTGGTTCCTACCTGAGTCAGACTCTTTAGGTTTAGGGTGTGCCCGAGAATTTGCTTTTCTGGCACTTTCTGGGGAGCTGCTGGATGCCCCAGGAACCACACTTTGAGAATGATTGTTCTAGAGACCCACCTCTCAAAGAGGGAAAGTCCAGAACCATCTGGGTGCTTGAGATGTTTTAAGGGTTCATTAAAAAATGCACCACTGAGATGGGAACAGAAGTCTTATGTCTGTAATCCTAGCTACTCAGGAGACAGAGATCAGGAGGATCATGGTTTGAAGCCAGCCCAGGGAAATAGTTCAAGAGACCCTATCTTGAAAAAATCCCATCACAAGAAAGGGCTGGTGATGTGGCTCAAGGTGAAGGCCCTGAGTTCAAACAAACAAACAAACAAAAACACCATCAATCCATGATCACATTTTCCTTCCTTTTTTCCCTTTTGCCTAACACCTGTGGTCCCTGATTACTTCTCGACAGGAAAAGTCCTTCCAGATTTTTAGGGGAAATTTGGTCAAATCTTTCCCGCCTCATCAGCCTCCAGGCCCTGAACAAGTGGGGGTTGCTGCCCTTCACTGCTTGTGGGAAGTGTCTAAGGGTGGGGAGCAGCTTTGTGGTGTGCTGTTTAGATGCTCCAGCTGGCTGCCTTGGGGTCAGATGGCCTAGGTTTGGGGTCAGAGGGCAGCTTCAACTATGCCAGGAAGAGGTTAAATAAAACAAAATAAATAAAACCCTTGACCACTTGTTACTTGTGGCACAGGATTAATCATGGAGTGGTTGTTGGCTGGGGAAGGTGATGGGACCCAGGGCTGTGGAACAGGGTTTGGGTAGGGTGACGGCTTGCATCTGGAGCAGAGGGCTGAGTCTAGGAGGCCAATAGGTGCATAGCTCTGGGTGTTGTGGGTCTGGAGTTGAGGGAAGTTCCAGGGTCAGTGCAGAGAGGAAGCCAGGAGGAGGAGAGGGAGGAGTTCTGGGAAACAGGAGGGGGTGAATATGGGGCCCTGGAAAGCTGGGTTTTGGAGGGAGATGCAGAAGTCTTTGAGTGTGGCAGGTCCTGGTAAGAGTGTCTTCCAGGCCTGCTGGAGAGGAGGTGAGTAGAATTGCAGGAGCAAGAGGCAGGGGATCAGAAGTGACAATGCCAAAGGGAGGAGGGCCAGGGAGAGCTGGTAGGCTGGGAATAGAGGACCTAGTATCCACCCTCACTTTTTCCTGATGAGGAGGAGTAGAGGGCTTTGGAGAAGGGATAGGGTTTGGACAAGCTGTAGGATTGTGGGACTGGTCCCAGTTTGGGGCAAGAGAGGGTAGAGAAAGAAGAGGCTTGTGGTCCAGGAGCTTCTGATCATGGTGGCTCTGACTTAGGATACTTTGGGCTGCAAGTAAGGTTTCTTCTGGAGCCTTGCCCCCAACCCCTAACCCCCCGCCAGGCTGATGAGTGGGTAAGAGAAGGAAGATGAATTCAGCATGGGCCCTAGATCAGTCAGACAAACTGCATCATCATTTCACAGGCCACAAAGCAGGTTCCAAGAGAAGTCCTTTGTCAACACATTTAATAATTGGTCAAAATTATTTATTCAAGCACCTGTTAGGAGCGCAGCACTAGGGTCACAACTGAGAAGAAAATAAAGGTGGCTGCTCTACTGAAGCTTACTTTCTGATGGGGATAGGAGATAGACAAGAACAAATCAGTAAATGTCCTATTTTGGTAAGGGGGAAATGTACCATGGTGAGAAAGTACAGGGGTAGATGGGAATGGGAAGTTATGAGGTGCAATTTTAAATTGGGGGGGATAGTTATTCAGGACAGGCCTCACCAAGAGCAAAGACTTGGGAGAGTGGATCAAGCAGGGGAGGAACAGCATGTGCAAAGACCCTGAGGTGGGAGCCAGCATGCATGATCAAGGAATATAGTAAGGAGGTGGGGCAGGGAGATGAGGTTGGAGAGAGGGGTTAGAGGGATTCTGCAGCCATCCAGGGATCCTTTGGCTTTTTCTGTGAGCTAAGAGGAAACTTCTGGAAGGTTTGGAGGCAGTGAAGAGGGATATCAGGACAGAGGCAACAGCACCAGTCCAGGTGGGTGAGGATGGGAACCAGACCAAGGCAGTGGCAAGAGGGTGACTGAATGTCATTTGACAGTAGAGCCCATGACCTTTCACATGGAATTGGAGGTGATGAGGAAAAGATAAGAGGTGAAGATGATCCTTGTTGGCCTGTGCAATGGCAGAAGTGTTGTCCTGACCTGCCCCCTACCTCTAATGGCCTCAGGTACACGGACTTATCTGGGGCCAATGTAGTATCGCCTCGACCTCCCAGACCCTGAATGTAGCCAAGCACCTTATGGCCTAAAGTGGGCTCCTTCTCACCTGCAACTTCAGATGGTCAGCACTTACTGAGCACCTTCTGTGTACCAGGCCCTGTTCCGAGCACTTCCCTCGCCAACTTACTCCCTTCCCTCCCTATAGCCCTGGACTGGATGACTCAGTTCAGTACATTCACTGCTTTGCCCTGCAGTATTCCTGGGGGTCCACTGAGACCCCAGGGTTCATCTTCAGCCTTTCCTCAATCCACTCTTGTAATGAAGAAAAAATAAACAAGGTGGAGAAGGTATAAATTTCGCTGCTGTTGGTTCCAGATTTTCACAAAGGTGGTCTCAGTGGACAGGCTCTGGAATTCTCAACTTCCACGTGCCACACCTGGAGACCAGGATGAGGGGGGCCTCTGTGGAGGAGATAAGTGTGGGACCATTGTCCCATTTCACAGATGCAGACTGGGCAGGAGGACTCTGGCTGTGCTGGGGTTTTTGTACTGTGGTGCTGAGGATACAGGGAGTTGCATCTGTGGTGGGGACATTCCTGATTTGGCGTGGGGGGTGGTGAGAAGAAGCACACAGAGGTCCCAGGTGAGAGACTTGTGTTCTCTTCTCAGCAGCTCCCTGGATGTTTGGGTTGCTTGCTAGCACCCCAAAAGGCAGGGAGTGACTCGCCTGGCTGGGGTTTTGGTAGTGAGAACACTGGGCTCTTGAACGCAGGGAGGTGGTTAGGACCAGCATGGCTAGACAGCTAGGGACAGTCCTTCCAGGGCAGTAGCAGGAGTAGGCACGGGTCAGCTGTTTCAGTATGGACAGAGAAAATGTCACCAGGGCCTTTCTGCCACAAAGAGGTGTCCAGGTCTTGATTAAGGAGCCTCAGGGTCTTGCTCTGGGTCTGACTGTTCCCATGATGAAGGTCAGGAAGGGGTAGAAGATGGCAGTCCGGGTCCATGTGTCAGAGCAGGTTCTGCAGAGGCCGAGGGGGCAGATGGACTGCACGTGGCCAGCTGCTCACATACCCAGGCATCCAGCTGGCTGCGGCAGAAGGCGTCGTTCCACTGCCCCGACCCCTGCATCATCACGCAGTCCTCGCCTTGGCCCTCGTTGTTGGGCTCCCCGGGGTGCCAGTTACTGGAGCAAAAAGGTCAGAGTATAGAACAGGGGAGGGAGCCCCTCCCCTTTACTCTGGGGAGGGTAAAGGGCCCTCCCGCAATTGCAATTATCCTCTCTTCTAGGCACAAGTTCTGTCTTTCTGGGTCTTCGTCCTCCATTTCTGTAACCCTTCCCCTGCAGCCTAAGACTTACCTTTGCAGTCTGTGCTTAAAGCTTCCTCCCTGAGCCCCTGCCTTTGTTCCTTCCTTGTGGGGCAGAGAAGCCCTGGGCCCTTATCCAGCACTTCCTCCCCTGTACCCAAGGACATGTCCCTAAGTCCTGGTCCCCTCCCTGAGGAACTCATCCAGGGTTGCTCCTCCATGGTGCCCCCAAGGCGCCCCCTCTCACCTGTAGTCCACGGGGGTCCCATCCATCCAGATGAACTTCCCCTCCACATCCAGGTCCCGAAGGCCAATCCAGGAGCCCTTCTTGTTGGCATGTTTGGTCAGGAAGTCCTGCAGTGGGGGCAGGATAGGGTTGGAGGACTCTGGAGATGTGTCTGGGTCCCTCCTGCCCACTCCAGAAGGTTGAGTAGCGATCCTCCTCCATTGACTGCCCCGCTCCCCATGGCCACCACAGAGCCCAGGCCACCTGCTCCTCCTGGCTGTGGATGCTGACCAGCCGCCCTTCCAGGTCACTGCAGGCGAACCGGGCCTGGATCCACTGCTTGGCACTCTTGCCAAAATAGTAGCACTTCTGTTGGAAGTTGAGCCACTGCTTGGGGCACGTGTTACATGCGGAGCCTGGGGTCGGACAAAGAAGAGAAGCTCAGAGGGGGACTGTGGGTGCCCTCATGGACACTGTGGGCAGAGTGGGCAAGGGAGGTAGTGGCATCTCTTTTGGAATCACCTGGGGGTCTGGGCTGAAAGCAGACCCTCACCCCGAAGAGCCTAACAGACGGACTCGCAGGCTGCCTTCTTCACTGGAGGCCTGAGACTGTTATGTAGAACCAGCTCCCTGGTGACAGCATCTCAGCTACCTGCACTATTGCCACAGACTCTGCCATGGACATCAGTTACCAACGTGATCACCATCAAGACCTAAGGGTTAGCAGCGCCAGCACCTTGTCATCCACCAGCATCATGACAAACACCATGACCGTCAGGACCACATCATAAATATTTCCATGGCCACTCATGCCTCAGCAATGACATTGCCAGTTCCAAAGTCAGTCGTGTCTCCCCCACAAACAACTAAATTACCAGACACTTCAACCACCACCACCATCTCCATAGATGTCTCAACCATTACCACCATCTCTATAGACACCCCAACCACCACCACCATCTCTATAGACACCCCAACCACCACCACCATCTCTATAGACACCCCAACCACCACCACCATCTCTATAGACACCCCAACCACCACCACCATCATGACAGATACCATGACCACTACCACCATCTCTATAGACACCACTGCCACCACCACCATCTCCATAGACACCATGACCACAGGACCATCTCCAAAGACACCTTGACTACCACCACCACCTCCAAAGACACCTTGACCACCAGCACCATCACCAATAGTTACTTTTGCATCAGTGTAACAAAGTACCTGACAAACAACTTGAAGAGAGGAATTATTTATTCTTCTCACAGTTTCAGAGGGTTCAGTGCATGGTCTCTTGGCCCCATTTCTTGAACAAAGCACCACGGTGGTGGGAGCAGGTGTTAGGGGACTTTATTAACCTTACGGTGCACAGGAAGCAGAGAGAAACAGGAAGGGACCAGGACAAATTATGCCCTTCAAAGGAATGCCCTCAGTGACATACTGTCTCCTGCTATGTCCCACCCCCTAACACTTCCACTGCCTCCTAAAATAGTGTGACCCTGTGGGCCAAGCATTCAACGTGAATCTTTTGGGGACATTTTATACTCAGATCATAACAACCAGGTATCACCAGAAACAACTCAACCATTAGCACCACCAGCACAAACACCCATGACAGAAGCACTTCAATCACCAGTATCATCACCAGCTGAAGAGGGTGCTGTTTCTCGAGCTCCCTCCCTTGCTGAAGCAAGTTTTTTTCTCTTGCTCCTTGGTTATTACTGGACCTAACTGGGCTTAACTGGGAGGCGGCTGGAGATTTTAGAACAGACACAGGATAGCAGGCAGAAAGAAATTTGGGGTCATGTGTGTTGTACGCTCGGCTGGAGACACAACCCTCATTGCTTCTTTTCTCTATCTTGATTCTTTAAGGCCTTACTCCTTGCAGTTCTTTAAAACCTTGCTTAAAACCTCTTTCCTCAGGCTTGCACTATCCCATGTTTGCTCTTAGCTTATCTTTAGCTTAATCGCTCCTAAAGTCTTTTACCCCCAGGCTTGCACCATCACATCTCTCTTTAGCTCTCTCAAAGCCTCAGTGCTCAGACTTGCAAACAGCCACCCCTACAATCTGCATATGCATAACTTTTTTTTATTCATTTATTTACATGTGCATACATTGTTTGGGTCATTTCTCCCCCTCCCCCCACCCCTCTCGCTTCCAGGTAGAACCTGTTCTGCCCTTATCTCTACTTTTGTTGAAGAGAAAGTATAAGCAATAATAAGAAAGACAAAGCGTTTTTGCTAGTTGAGATAAGGATAGCTATACAAAGAGGTTCCTAGCATTGCTTTCATGTACAAATGTGTTACATCCCAAGTTGATTCATCTCTACCTGACCTTTTCACTAGTTCCTGATCCCCTTCCCATATTGACCTCTGTCGTGTTAAGGTTTCTGTATTAGTTCCTCTGCAGTGGGGGACAACAAACACTTTCATGTTTTGGGTTTCTTACCTATCTCCATTCCTCCCATATGTGCTCTCCCCTTGTCATGTGACCCAAGTCCAACAACACTACTGCATTTGCCCTAGATCTAAAGTCTGCATATGAAGGAGAACATACGATTTTTGGTCTTCTGAGTCTGGTTAATCTTGCTCAGAATGATGTTCTCCAGTTCCATCCATTTACTTGCAAAAGATAAGATTTCATTCTTCATGGCTGAGTAAAATTCCATTGTGTATAAATACCTCTTAAAGTCTTGGTCCTTAGACTCGCACTGTGCACTGTCCCATGTTCTCTTTGGCTTTTCTTTAGCTTTAGCTTTCCTCAGGCCTATGTATGAAGTTCTTTCTCAGCTTTGCTTTCTGAAGCCTATGTTAAAGTTCTCGGTGCAGACTTTGTACCAACCCCTCTCTAGCATTTTCCCTTCAACAATTTTTCCCTACAATAATTCTCTTCCCTTCCAAGAGCTTCCCATACCAAAAAGCCCAAAGTAAAGCCCCAAAAAGCAAAAGCCCTTAATCGTCCTTCAGGGTCTTTTATAGCAGCAAACAGGGTGGCGCCACGGGGAAGGGTGTGACATCATAACATAACATCGAACTTAGGAGACGCAGCTGTTCTGCCTTTCCCTGTTTTGTGGCTGAGGGCTGTGCCTATCTCGGCCTACAGGTAAAAGCAATCAACTGCATCTCGCCTTGTTTTATCTGGTTCTCATAGGCTTTAATCTGCTCCCACAACCAGCAATACGTCCATGGCCAGAAGCACAGCAGCTATTGACGACATCACTGTAAATAAATTTGTGGTTAGCAACACCTCAGCCACTGACACCATCACCAAAACATATTCATGCTTCAACTACCACTGTCACCTCAAACACCTCTGGCCAACAGTGGCTCAGCCACCAACACCAGCACCACAGGTACCTATTACATCACATCAACCATCACCATCACCATGATAGATACTGCCATTGTCAACACCACCATTATCTCCACCACTGCCACCACCTTAGATGCCTCAGAGCTCATAGACTCCTCAGGGCCACTGGCACCATCACCATGACCAACTCCACGCTTAACAGGACCCATCATAAATTCATCATGGCCAGAAGCATAGTAACTGCTAATGCTGTCACTACAAGCACCTCCCAGGTCAATGTCACCCTCATCACCAATGTCATTACCACAGCTACCCGCTGCTGACTGCTGCATGTGTCTACCACCTGCGCCATAGCCCAGCCGTCTTTACCAGCCATACCAGACGCAACTTCATCAGTGTCCACAGCAGCATGGAGCAGTGCTGTGGCCAAGTTCACCATAATACTGTCCCTGCCCTGCCAGGATCTCAAGGGTCCTAAACCTGAAAAGGGCTTGGGATAGGAATGAACAGACAAGACACGTAATTGAGAGGACCAGAAGGCTGATGACTAACTGGCCAAATTTTATTTTTCTCAGCAAGCTTTATACAAAAGAGGAAGAGACTTAAACATCAAAAACATTCTGACCTAGTTGTAACCTTTCTGTTTTAGTCACCCTGAATTCTTACTGCCAGTGTCCTTGACTAAGTATAAACTTCTTTATACTTAGTCATTTAGCACTTAACCACTTAGCGTTCCTTCCCACCGTGATAGAGACATGGTGCACCTGCAGATTCTGACCTTGTCCGAGTGCTGCTAAGCCACAGTGACCTTGTCAGACTGTGGCTTTTGGTTCCCAACACTGCCCAATGGCTTTAACCTGGCCACCATTGCTGGCAGCACACCCCAAAACAGTGCTCCTGGACCCTTTCTGGGTAACTGAGGTGACTGTCTTCATGTTGGGGGTCAGCCTGCCATGGGGTCTGTGGCTGAGAAAATCCCACTGATGACCACCACCCCTTCCCCTGCTAAGCCTGGTGGGTCAGCAGGCAGCAGTAGAGGGACCTTAGTGATGGCCAATACTGGACTGCTTTTATTAGAGGAAGAGTGTGGAAGTTCCCAAATTAGTGGGGAGGAGCAGTTGGAATCACGAAGGGTGTTCTTTTTTTTTTTTTTTCATGGTACTGGGGTGTGAACTGAGGACCTCACACTTGCTATGCAGGTGCTATACCACTTGAACCACTCCACCAGCCCTTTTTTGTGTTCAGTATTTTTGAGATAGGGTCTTGTAAACTATTTGCCCAGGGTGGCCTCAAACCATGATCCTCCTGATCTCTGCTTCTTGAATAGCTAGGATTACAGGCGTGAGCAACTGGCACCCAGCAGAAAGGGCATTCTTGTATGTTCCAATCTGTCCTGGATCACGTTAAACTTAGACCCATCCATGTTGTCACACAAACCCTACCACACACATACCTTTGTGCCACCCAAATGTATCATATTACACACAGAGCTATCTCATGCATTTCCCTACATACCCACACATTCATGTGCAGTTACACACTATCCTCCAACACAGACTTCCACACTTACCCTTTGACACCTGAATTTCCATCCACAGCTTTGCCACCTCTTCCCAGAGTCTCTTCAGTGAATTGAAGGCTGTGTGCCTCTCGTTCAAGCCTTGGTGGGGGACGGTTGGGGTGGAGTAGTGATAAGAGACTGATGGCAGGACCACAATTTGCCCCTCCCCACCCTGATCCTTCCCAAGCCTCACTCTGCGACTTGGCGTGGGTTAGGTCCTCTAGTAGTCTGTTCAGGGTCCAGGAGAGGTGGGAGTCTAACAAGTGTAAGAAGGCAGGGTTGGCCTCAGAGATGCTGCCTACTAGCTGGAGGAACCCCAAGCCTGGCCTCCAGTCTCGGTCCCTGTGACTCTGCAGGACTCCCTCCCACTCATCCTTACCTTGAGATTTCAGTTCCTTCTGTTCAGCCTGGAGTTCTTCCAGGTTCTGCGACATCTGAGCAGCTGGTTATAGAGAGGAGGGGCTTGATAATAAACCAGACGTCAGAGCCTCCCATCTTTCCCCTATCTCCCCTGACTCCCCTGCCCCTTGGCCTCTTCCTCTGGGTTCTTAGGGCTGCCTGCTCATTTTCCAGAACCCAGGTGTGGTGAGGGCCACAGCTGGTCCTGACATTGTGTATCCAGCTGTCATCCCAGCCCCTCTCCCCTTTTCCCTCCGGACCCAACCAGAGGTGTCTCACCCTGGGATTTCTGGGCCAGCTGGTCACTCTGATACCTTTGCAAGTCCTTGGAAACTTGAGAGACTGGGGAAGCAGGAGAAAAGAGATGTCCTCAGGAACCACAAAGAGGGGTCCTTGAACTCCACTCATTCCCAAATGCAGGGGCCTCCTTCATATTGTCACAATAGCTGCAGGTTTCTTTCCCTCCCTCTCTTCCTTCCTCTCTGCTTTCCTCCCTTTCTCCCCCTCCCTCCCTCTTCTCTCTCTCCATTTCCTCCCCCTTTCCTCCCTTTCTATTTTACAGTACTGTAAAGCTGGGTTTGAACTCAGGGCCTCACACTTACTAGGTATGCTCTTTGTCACTTGAGCCATATCACCACCCCTGTTTTGCTTTAGTTATTTTTCAGGTAGAGTCTTGCATTTTTGCCCAGAGCCAGCCTTGGAGTACAGTCCTCCTACCTATGATCTTCCACATACTCTGGGATTGCAGGTAGGGGTCACCACAACTGGCTTGTTGATTGAGATGGTGGTCTCACTAACATTTTGCCTGGGCTGACCTGGAACTTTGGTCCTCCCAATCTCTGCATCCCAAGTATCTGGGACTGCAGGCATAAACCACTGTGACTGGCATATTTTTTTGGGGAAGGGGAAGGGACAGGGAGAGGTAGAGACAAACTCAGGGAGACAGAGACAAGAATAAAATGAACACATGCACCCTTCCCTCGCCCAGGATTATATTTATCTGAGGGCTTTTTTTTTTTTTAAAGTACAGAAAAAATTTTACTGGAAATCTTTTGAATACATTTCAAAGTACAGCTCAGTTATTTCCAAAGTACACTAGATGAGGAAGAGAGCCTTTGCCACCTGGAGGCAGTTGACTGGTCCCAGCCTGTGCCTGGGGGTACTATGAGGGTCAGTCTAGGGCTCATCCTTTCCATCATGCAGGGCCAAGGGCTGCCTGGATGGCTGCCCTGCTCTTCCTCCCTGGCTCAGCTCAGTCAGGGCTCAGCCTCCCTGGCCTTTTCACAGGGAGGAGTCCTGGAGAAAGGCTACTGCCCTATCTGAGGGCTTTATCCATTTCAGCTTGCTGCTAGCTCATGGCACAAAAGTCACACCCATGTTACAAAGGGGAAACTGAGGCATGAGTGCTTTTGTAACTTCTGCTTTTTTGTTCACATTTCCATTAGTGTATATTAATTGTACAAAGGGGTTTCATGTAATGTATCCATACACGCATATAATGTGCTTTGATCAGATTCACTTCTGCATATATCAATTAACCAGCCATCTGACACTTCTGCAAGCCTGGGTGGAGTTTTCCTGCTTCCACCAGGATGGGGGAGCATTGTAGGCTATCCCTTGGTTCCTAGTGGGGGACAATGAGGCCTTGAGGGGGTAGCCCCACAGCAGTCAGTGGCAGAAAAGGGGACAAGTGCTGGATGTCCCAGCAGTCACCTTGGCTCCTTCATACCGTTTCGAGCAGCAGAGTCTTCCACCTGCTTCAGATTTCGGGCAGCAGTGTCTTCCAGCTGTTTCAGAGTCCGGGCAGCAGTATCTTCCAGTTGTTTCAGATTCTGCACCGTGTCCCAGTCTAGGGAAGGAGGGGGGACAGGAGGAGAGGACAGGAGAGCTGTTAGGTGTCCCCACCTGCCTGCAGCTGGGGATAGAGGCTTGGGTCTAACTCAAGGGAGGGGCCGAAAGGGACTGCTGGGCAGGGGTGGAGGCTCCACAGGGAAGGGGCCAGCAGTGTCAAGGTGGGAGGCAAGATGGGGACAGTGAGCAGCAAAGGGGGTGTCCTTACGCCAAAGAAGTAGCAGGGACAGCAGTCCAGCCCACAGCGCCGCTGTCAGCAGTCCCAACAGTGCTAGCTGTGTCCTCAGCCTGCAGCACCGCTGTTTCCTGGAAGGCTCAAAGAACCCTGTGGAGGATGAGGGGAGCAATAGGGGAGTCTGGTGAGGGGGAGGCTGGGCTCTGGCTCTGCCTGTCTCCTCATCACCCAGATCCCCTAATATCCTGGGAGCCTGTCCAGATCCCCCAGTGAAGCAGAGGGTCTCAGTGGACCCCTAGCTCCTTCTATCCACCTTCTCCACGTGCTGTGACTGTTCAGTGCCTCTGCCCCACCCCGTGTCTACCTGTCGCAATGGGTGGCCTTGGTCTATCTGTCCCTGCGTCTGTGCATCTTTCGGTCTGCACATGGGGCTTTCTGTCTGTCCTGCTTGATGTCTGTCAACACTCCAGCAACAAGTCTGACTTGGGTCCAGGTCCTTTCCAGAGCTAAAGAGCTAGGGCCAAGAGCTGAGAGCTCCCCTCCCCTGTAATGCCAGGCCCCAGCCTCTCCTCCAGGAGCCTGGGGCCTCCTTTTCCAGCCCCTTCTGCCCTCTACTCTTCCATCCCTACTCCTGGGCCCTCAAGCTCTATCCTAATGTCTGTCCCCAACCCCTTCCCTAAACATAAGACACCAGGTTCCAATTCTTGCCTCATATCCAAGCCCTTCCCCAATCCCATTCCTGGATGCCATGCGCCCCCCAGGCTTCACCTCCAACACCTGGGCCTCCCAAAGCTCTATCTTGATGCCCCACTGGTGGCCCTCAGCCCCCTCCCCTCACCCTGGCTTTGAGGGTTCATCATGCTGAATTTCACTCAGTCCAAGTTCCTGCTCCACTTGGCCTCCCACACTGTCAGGCTCCCAGTGAGTCGCATTTTGTTGGGAGAACACTGAGTCATAGAGGGGAGGGGCCTTCAGCCTTTCCCTCCTGCCTGGCTGTGGGCCAGGAGTCAGCGGGGCTCCCTTTCCCACCCAACCTCTGGCCTTTCTTAGAAATTCATCCTCCTTGCTAGGAAGGGACTGGGAGCCCCTCCTCTTTTCCTGGGTGAAACAAGGAGGCGAAGGTCCCTCCCTCTGTTAATGTGAGCACCTGAGAATTTTCCCACCTGAGTATCGACTTTCCTCCATGCTGGTCCTGCTTGGAGTCTTCCAAGTACGGGGCGCTCACTACCCACCAAGGTAGTTCACTCAATGGATGTGTCACGGCTCTGGCTGGAATCTACATTTTAATGAGGGTTAGGGTCAGGCGTCAAACTCTAGTTACAGAACACAGAGTCTGGGACTTTGGGGACTCAGGGATCACTTGCTGATTTTAATTAGTCCACCATCTGCAGTCAATATTGTTAATTTTTTCTTCCTGGCAACACTGGGATTTGAACTCAAGTTTTCGTGCTTGGTAGGCAGGTGTAAATATTGTGGTTAACTTGGGTGGGGGGTGGCCTCACCAGCCAGCTGGAGACCAGAAGCCAAGCAACCCAGAATTCAATATGCAAGGCATACAGCAGGTGCTCAATAAATGTGCACCTGTGACATTTTGGCAAATGATTTAACCTCTTTCCTCACCTATAAGGTGGCAATGTTAATTATTCTTACGTGGCTGGGTGGTGTTTGCTGTAGGAGAATATGCACAATGCACAGGCTGGCACATCATAGGCATCCCAAAACACCATCAGCTCTGACTAGGATAGCTATGTAATCTGGGCTCTGGGCGACACCTTTCTGAGATCCAGTTTTCCCCTCTGTAAAATGGGGGTACAAGAGCCCATCACAGTCTGATGAGGCTGTGATGAGACTGAGTGAGCTAATAATGCACATGAGACTTTCTGCACGACTTTCCACTCCTAAATATTTACCAAGCATATCTGCTGTGCTTTGTCCTGATGGAAACAATGAAGAGACCCTGTCACCCGGGTCTCAGCTCCCTCTTCTGCCAACGTGCTCAGATGTTCTTTGACTTTAAAGTACTATGAGCCAAAGAGAAAACCTTGGGGTCTTTGCTGTCTGACTATGGGCAGGTTGCTTGTCTTCCCTGAGCCTCAGGTAAATGGGGGTGTGGAGCAGTGAGGCTCTGATTGGTGGCAACTGAAATTAATTCTTCATCATCCTGGTGACCAGTCACCATCTTGGGCAGCTGGACATGTCTGAGCCCAAGCAGGGCCAGGGCTTCTCCCTGGATGAGTGACTCAGTTTACTCATTTTGTAATAGTTGCTCAGTAAACCCTCTGGTGGGTGCTGGGGGAGCATCCTCACTCTGCTTGGTTTCTCTCAGTACAGCTGAGACACTGAGATGCTAAGTCATTTATGATGACTTCAGGACTCTAGCCTGGGACAGTTGTCCTAGTACACTGTTTGCTCAGCCATCTGGAAATCTGGCTTCATAAAGGGGTTTCTTCTGGTACCTGTCAGGGTGCCAGGATTCTGATACCTGGCCTTCTAATCTGAGAGGCCCTGCCCCTGCCTATTACATTCTGTGGCTCCCCAGGGTCCTCCATGATCATCTTCTTTGCCCAGTCATGTCAGATGTCTGGCTTCCACTTCCCCAAACCTGGTACCCACATGCCTCTTGATTGTGGCTACACTGCTGTCCCCATCGCCCACTGCCCACCTCTCTTCTCTGGCTGTGACATCCTGCAGGTCATCCCTTGAGGCTCAGCCTGAGGGTGTTTCTTTGAAAGAATCTTGTCCACTACCCATGGCCAGCCCCTGAGACAGACAGACACACTCACAAGGCACACACACCCACACCCCTGTGTGCACAATCTGCATACAGCCACACACTCACTTGAATTTGGAGTGTATCCCTGTCCTCCTGGTGTGCTGGGGGCCAATCAGAGAGGTCAGCAGGGCCAGAGTGGTGGAGAGAGTTTTCAGCAGCAAGAGAAACACTTTCTTCTGAAAGCAGAACTGCCTGCGGCTTCTATTTTCACAGACCTAATTATGGGTTTGCCACCGGATGACTGCGGTACACACATGGTCTTTTTTGGTGCTCCCCAGAACCTGGGGAAGTCCATGTTTTTTTTTTTTTTTTTTTTTACCTTTTCTCAGGTGAATGGACTGTGTGAGTGAGACCTTCTAAAGGAGGTGGTAGAGTCAAGATTTGAACAAAGGCTTCTGTATACTAAGTCATCCTGTTCAAATAATGCCAACTGTGTAGTATAATTTAATTTAGAAACTACGTAGGGCTGGGGACAATTCTTTGTGTCTTACATGCATTAAAACATTTAATTTAGCAGGGTGCTGGTGGCTCATGCCTGTAATCCTAGCTACTCAGGAGCAGAGATCAGGATGATCATTCAAAGCCAGCCTGGGCAAATAGTTCGTGAGAGCCTATCTCGAAAACTCCTCACAAAAAAGGGTTCGTGGAATGGCTCAAGGTGTAGGCCCTGAGTTCAAACTCCAGCACCTTCCCTCCAAAATTTAATTTTTACAATCACCCTAGGAGGTCAATCCAGGCTGCTTTATGGATGGAGGTGACGCACAGAGAGACAAGGTAACATTTTCAAGGCCACACAGCTCATAAATGGTAGAGCTGGGATTTGAACCCAGGCAGTTTGGGTGAGGCACCTGTAGCTCTAACCATGACACTTACTACACAACCTTCATTTCATCCATTCTGCTCTTCTTCCCTGAAATGTGTCACCTGATTGTTGGTGGTAGAATATCCCTTTTCCAACCCCCTCCTACACCTCTCACTTTGGATGACACCTACTGTGTCCTCATGTCCTGGGCCAGGCTGGACTGTCCCCTGGGGCTGGACATCTCTTCCCACCATGGTGGAGAGGAACCTGGCTGGACTGTCTTTGCATGGTGCCTTACCATCCAGATGCTGACCCATCTGTCACCTTTGTGTGAGCCCACGGCACAGCTGGGCAAGTGGCCAGGGATGGAAATGTTGGGGGAGGGGAAGGAGTGCTACATGAGTGTTAGGCAGGAGTTACTGCCCAGTGGACAAAGGACAGCTGGAGGCCAGGTGGAGGGTGAGGACACTGGGGGATTTTGAGGACACTAAGGGAGCTGTCTTCTGGGACAGGCATATAAGGCTCCTGAGGGGTGCTGTGGTGGGCGTCAAGTGGGCATGGGAAGGAGGCTGTCCCAGGGCCAAGGCAAGCAGGAGGAGCCCTAAGAAGGGACTGGCACCTGGGGTGACAGGAGAGGAGGCCACCTGGGGCAGCAGTGTGCGAAGGGGCAAAGCAGGCTGGTGTGAGAGCCCCAGACCTTGGTGATGGATGAAGAGTGGATGTGGGTGGGGATGTGGATGGTGCCCAGGCCTCTTCTAGGGTTTCCGAAGGGAAGGTAAGCTGTCTCCATGATGGGGACACAGGTAGGAGGGGAAGAATTTTGGGAACACCTGTGATGGGGCTACGTTGAGGACTCAGCGTGGAGGTGCCCACCCAGGATGGGGCTGCGAGGGGGTTTTGGCTCAGAGCTCCCCAGGATCAGATGTCCCCCATCCCAAGGTGACCTGGGTACCCACCAACCCCAGGGGTCCTTCCTCAGCTGCACAGCTGGGTCTCTGCCCAGGCTCAGCTCAAAGAAGAGCATGCATTTGGGGACCCCGGGGATCCAGTCACATGACTGCTCCACCCCCTTCCCCTCTGTGGTCTTGGCCCAGGCCTGTTGCACACTTTGAGGAGAAAACAGGAAACTGCTGATGCGGCCCCAGGTCCGAGGGTGTTGGCTCTTCTTTCAGGTTTGGGATCTTGCAAGTAGGGTGGGCCCTTGATCACTGCAGGTCCTGAATCCCAACAGGAACCAATGTAGGGGGCTACTAGCCTTGTTCACCCTAAACAGTCCCCAGCTGGAATCCCAGCCTGGCCCCAGACGTCGACTCCAGCGCGACCCCAAGGATTCTCCCATTCCCAACCCTCACCTGGGCTCTGGGTGTAGCCGAGTCACATCCTTGGTGCTAATAGCAGTTGCTCAGCAACTGGGACTGGACCGGGCTCTGTGCCAAGGGGACAAAGGAGCCCTGTGACCCTGACCCCAGCCCCATCTCAACACAGCCCCTTGCTCACCCCACCTGTCCTGGTGTTTCAAACAGGGCAAAAGGGAAGTGTGTGTGGAGGGGGTGGGAGCTGGGAAGGGCAGTAAGTAGGCCAAATCCAGGGTGGGGAGTTTCCAGGAAGAGGCGCCTTTAGAGCTGGGTCGCTCACTTTCCACATTGTCGACCTGGTTCCTTCTTGGGGGCGGTCCTGTGCATTGTGGGATTTTGAGCAGCATCCCTGGTCTCTGTGCACTAGATCTCAGTGAACTTCCCTTCCTGGTTGAAACCCTCTGCTAGGAGGCATGTTTCGTAGATGCAGAGAAAGGAGTAGCATTCCTTTGGTTTTGTTTTAATCGAGATAATATGAATATAACAGACCACTGAAGTGCACAGTTCAGCAGTGTTAAGCACACTCATATGGCTTAACTGTCATGTGCTGTCCCCACTGTCCATGGCCTGAAGTTTCCATCTCCCCACACTGAAGCTCTGTCCGGCAACACTAGCTCCTTCCCCGCCCCAGCCCTTGCCACCTGCTATCCTACCTCCTGTCTCTGTGGCTTTCCTGTGGTGGGTCCTGCAGTGTGTTTCCTGTGTCTGTTCACTTCACTGAGCACTGTGGCCTCCTCAAGGTCCCTCCACGTGGCACATGAGGATAAAGCTTCACACCCATGTGTCTAGGACATTTCTACATGGTAGGAGGCAGTTTTAGGGTTGGGGGGCCCTGGGGGAAAGGCTGATTTAGCCTGGATGCTGCAGAAACCTGGGTTCCAGGTGACATGTGAGCAGATGGCTCAGGGAGGATCAGGGTGACTGTTTCCTGACACCATGGGTCCCCTCCCTCTTTCTGGCACCTTTCACCTTCCTGCTAGCCAGGGGAAATCCACGCCGAACAGCCAGTGGTTTTGTATCTACATCAGCCTTGGACAGGACACTCAAAGCAATCTCTGTGCCTCCCAGGCCTCAGTTTCCCCTGCAGAGGAGGGCGCTGGAGTCCTGCTGTGGATCTCCAGGTGTGCTGCCCCTGGGGCAGGGCCTGGAGATTCACAACCCCCAGAAGACCCAGCACTATGTGGAAGTGTAAATTCTGAAGAATTAGGGTGGGGTCCACACAGGGGTGCAGTGATTCAGAAGGGCAGGAGTGTGGGGTGTGGGACACTTAGACACACAGACTCTCTCTCTCTCTCTGTCTGTCTCACACACACACACACACACCATCACTCACAGAGCTACACAAATGCACATGGACATACACAAAGGCACTGAGGCTAAAATTAGGGAAAGTTTGGAACTCATAGAAAAATATTGCATGTTAGATTGACCATGTTTTGGCTCAGGAACCTCTCACCACGCCCCTCCCCACTCCTTGCTTATTGGATGAGAATCACCTGGCTCTCCCCTTCCCATAGGTTACCGTAGATTTTTAAGGCACGGGAAGAGGGGAAACGCTCTCTCAGCCAGCAGACTCCACCCACGCTCGCTATGCCTCACTTTGTATTTTCCTTTCCTAACATTTAACAAACTCCATTCACACCCATGTGTCCTGCCATGGATTCTTCCTGGTGGGACACAAAGAATGTGGAAGTCTTCTGATCACAGACTGCACCAGTGCCGTTAATAGCACTGAACTTCCAAACCACAGACACACACCTGACACACACGGGCACCACACAATAAAGCATGAGTAGAAAGCCTGCGCTGTGGTTCATGCCTGTGGTCTCCACTACTCAGGAGGTGGAGGTAGGCGGATCGTGGTCCAAGGTTGGCTACAGTAAAACACGAGACCCTATCTGAAAAACAAACTACAAGCAACAGGACTGGGGGTGTGGCTCAAATGGTAGAGTGCCTGCCTAGCAAGTGTGAAGCTCTGAGTTCAAATCCCAGTACCACAGATAAAAAAAACACACACAGATACAACACACAGACAGCCATACCACATGTGCATGAAGACAAAGACACACAGATACAACACAATCCACTCACAGATTCGACACAACAAATACAACTGCATGCAGACACACACACCATCCACACGGTATGTATACAAAGACAGAAACCACACAGTAACCCCCCCACAACACAATGCATGTACTCAGATACACAGACACAGTACAACTAAACACATGCACACCACAAAATACACACAGATACAACCCATTAGATATTGTTTGTTTTGGCAGTACTGGGCTTGAACTCAGGGCCCTGCACTTGCTAGTCAGGAGCTCTACCACTTGAGCCACACCTCCAGCCCTTTTTGCTTCAGTTTATTTTTCATGTAGGGTCTTGTGCTTTTTGCCCAGAGTTGGCCTTGGACTGCAATCCTTCTACATATACCTCTACCGTATCTGGCATTATAGATGTGTACTGTCACAGCCAGCCTGTTTGTTGAGATGGGGTCTTGCTACCTTTTTGCTTGGCCTGGCCTCAAACCATGATGCTCCCAATTTCTATCTTGTGAGTAGCTAGATAATCTATAAACATTGATGGAACACATCCATAATACAACCACACCACAGACATACTTCCACACACAGACACATCACAGCATATCCACAGACACACACAACACATTCACACAGATACACCAGACACAGATAAGCACACAGAAACACACAGGTACACAGAACACACTCAGCATAAGCACACAGATACAGACATCACACAACTAAACTACGATATAGGAAAGACACCCAATGTACACTGTACACACAACAGGACCACGTGCACTGATAAACAAACATGCATAATATATATGCACAGAAACAGATGCATGAAATATGGACACATGCCGAGACACACAGCACAGATAGGCAACACTTCCAGACACACAGCAAAGATGAAGGCTCATGCAGATGTGCATATGCTCTCTGCTGGGCTTCTGCAGAGGGTTTCAGAGGATGGCTTGCTGGACCAGGGCCAGGTGGCCTCTGCCAGCCCCTTTCCTGCTCTATGCTGCTTTCCTCCCCCACTGCAGGCCTCGGTTTCCCCCAGGAAGCTCTTTCTCCTCCTCCTCACCACCCCTTGGCTTCAATCACCCTCAGTCATTGCTGACTTCCATATCACTGTCTTCATCCAGCCTTCCTCCTTCCCTCCTTCCCTTCTTCCCTCCCTCCTTTCTTCCTTCCTTCCTTCCTTCCTTCTTTTTTTCCTCATCTAATAAGAGTATGGGCACAGCAATAACGAGCCTGACAAAACTCCCTGTCTTTAGATCTGATGTTCTGCCAGCCAGGCAGACAAATGTTCAGTGGTGACAAGAGACATGAAGCAGATCGGAGGATGACAAAGGCATTGTATAGGTAGAATGGTCAGACAAGATTCTCTGAGTGGGTTGCATTTGAGCTGAGATTCCTGAATGGAAGGAAGGAACCAGCCTATGGAGATGGTGGTGTGTGTGTGGAAAACAGCAGGTGCAAAGGCCCTGGGGCCTGATGGACATTGTGTGTTGGAGGAACATCCGAGAGCCAGTGTGGCTGGAGCAGAGTGGCCCAAATGCAATCCCCACTCCAAGATGAGCACAATGTTTCCTTTCCACCACCATCTGGCTATAGACCAGAGCTGTGTGTGTCTGCCCTGGCTCCTTCCTGGCTTCTACCTTCCATATTCATCATCTCTTCATCTTCCCTGTCTTTCCTTCCATGCCCTCAACTCCAGCCACCCTCCTTTAACCTGGACAATGGTGGAACCTCCCTCCCTGGTCTTCTTGAGATCCATCCTCAGTCTCTTCCCTATATCATGACCACCTGACCATAACTTCCTCCTGCATACAACCTTCCATGGCTCCCTTTTGCTCTGGACCCAAAGTTCTAGCTGTGTTTATCCTAGAGTGCCAGTTTGCACAGAAGTCTCTCTGACCATTGAGGCTGGGCCAAGCATTTCCTCCCAGCCCCTGTGGTCCTCTGGAGCTCCTAGAGGGGATAGAGGGGTGCCCCTGAGCTGCCAGCCACATTGCCCCTCCATGCTCTTCCCTAGCCTCATCCCTGCAGAGGGCGACAGGAAGAGGGAAGGGGTGTGGACTGAGATCAGATCTGTACTTTTGCCTTCCTGGAGCCTCAGGACTGGGGCCTGAGCCTGTTTTTGTCTGTGTGTTGAGGAGGGGTGGGGAGAGGGTAGGGGGCGGGAATGGGTGGCCAGAGCCCTCAGGAGGGGGACACAGAGGTGAACCTCTCTCTGCAGGGCCCTCCAGAGTCATGGGTCCCCTGCCTACTTCTTCCTGGCCTCTCTCACGTCCCAGGACACCTCCAGGGACAAGGAGGTGAGCCAGCCCATCCAGACAATTCTGAGGCCAGCTCAGGCTGGACCAGGAGATCTGGGGATTTCTCTCTGAGAATATTCAAAGTTCTCCAAGAGTATGGGGTATTATTTGGTGGCCTCTAGTCCACACGGACCCAGAAATCTCGGACTCCAGGCTTCACCCTCAGGGCCTCTGGGCCTCACCTCCTTGGAGACTCAGGAAGCCAGGCCTCCTCACAGAGCAGAACCAGCCCTTCTAGTAAGGACCCCAAACCCACCCTTAGGGACCCAATCCCAGGTCCTAGGGGACTTTGGTGTTTACTCCAGGACTTCCTGGGTCAGGGTGGGTGCTGCCTCTGCTGGACACAGCTGGCTACTGCCCCCACTGGGTCTAGTCTTTGTATGTTGCCTAGATTGGCCTCGAACTCCTGACCTAAGTAGCTGGGACTACAAGCATGCACCATCACACCCTTCTTGTGCCATATGGGTGTGTTCATAAAGCAATCTACATAGTGTTAAATCCAGGGAGACCCTCAATAAATGGGAGCATTTTTGACACTATTTTCTAAAACATGTTTCTACCACAATCAACTCCTCCCAGTCACAATCAAAGACTCATCAAGGAAAAAATACAAACTCCCCACAGTCCACAAGGGTGTATATTACTGGCACCCACCCTGTTCCATTGACCCCTCCTCCACCGTTTGCTCCCCTCCCCCCACACTGGCCAGATTTTCTATTTTTGGAAGCCAACATGATCATTCCCTGTTGATGATAGAGCCAGTGGTCCTTTCTTACTCTCCAGGTCTCTTCCTTCTGTGAGAAGTGACCTGGCCAATGTGTCTGCTAGCCTCTCTGTCACTACCTGTATGGTCTCTATGCCCCTCTCTATGTGTGAACATGTCTGCCTTGCTTGTTTATTAATTGTCTATTCCCTAATAAGATAGGAGCCTCAGGAGGGCAGGGTGGTCTCTATGGTCACCACTGTGTCCCCAGCCCATGGCTGAAGGCTTGACACATGACAGCCACTTTGTAGGAACTGAATTTGTATGAATTTCCTATGGCTGCTGTAGGAAGTTGCCTAACACAACACAGACTTATCTGATTGTTCTAGAGGTTAGAAGTCCAAGATGGATCTCACTGGGCTAAAATTCAGACGTGGCAGGGCTGGCCCCTCCTGAAGTTTCCACAGGGAATCTGTGATCTGCCTTTTACATCGCCTAGGGGTCCCACATTCCTTGACTTGTAGCACCTCCCTTGTTCAGAGCCAGCAGTGCAGCACCTCCCAGCCGCTCTCTGACTCAGACCCTCCTGTCTCCCTCTTACGTGGACCCTGTGATGACAGGGGGCCCCAGATGATCCAGGATGACCCCCACCTTAATTTAATCCCACCTGCAGAGATCCTTCTGCCATATGAAGTAACATAGTCACAGGTTTTTGGGACCAGAAAGTGGATAGCCTTTGGGGTGGGGGGGCTGTTACTCAACTGGCCCACTTGATAGATGCAAAATATGAGGCTCAAATTCACGTGATCAGTGGCAAGCAAAGGTTTTAGACTATGGGCTTCTTCTCAATGTTTCAAAACACTGGAGAGCTGAGGATCCAGGGACGGAGAAGAGTGGTTTGTCCCTGCTTTGGAGAGCCCCTGAAGGCTTCCCCAGACATCTCAACCTTATTGGGAAGGAGTCCTTGGGATTAGAGGGTTTTTCCTGGTACTGGGAGGAGAGGGCTAGGAGACTAGAGAGGTCACATTACTCTATAGCAAGGCCATTTCCTTAGAAGATGGGGTAATGTTGAGGCCAGTGCATGCAGGAAACCCTGGTTGGGCTCCAAGATCTCCATAGCTTGCTGACTCAGCTCCAGAAAAGGTGGCCAAGTGGCCACTCTGGGAGCAGTTGGTGGGGGTTCCTGTTGCAAAGGATGACTGGAAGATGGCCTTGTCCCCAAGCCTGCTCTAGCACAAGCCCCTTGGCCTTTCCAAGGAAGACCACTTTCCCTCCCCACTCTCCAATCCTCCAGGATTGGAGGAATGCAGGAGAAGAAGGTTTTCTTTTCCAAAATTTTCCACCTCCAACCTCAACACACGGGCACACCTCCTCTATTCATTCATATCATCACTTCCTCTTCTTGCTAGACTGTGGGCCCAGAAGGGCAGCAATCACCATCTGAACCCCAACATTTCATTGAATAATTTTCAAGCTTTCAGAAAAGCTGGATTTTGGCATGAATAGCCCATCTCTAAAATGTACAATTAATATATCCTGTATTGATCTTAACACAAATCTATCCATCTGCATGCTTCATCTTAATTTTTGATGTATTTGAATGTAAGTTGCAGACAGGAGTCCACTTTATCCAAAATACTTCAGCCTGCAGAATATTAACTGGAGTCCAGTGTTTTTTCTCTTTTGAGCAGAACTGCATAAAAATGCTGGATACTGGAGGCTGGAGGCTGGAGGGTGTGGCCATTGGAGACGTTGGTCAAAGGATACACAATTTCAGTTAAGAGGAGAAGGCTCAAGAGATTTCTTGTGGATCATGGTAATTATAGTTAATAAGCACACATTGTGCATTTGAAAATTGCTAAAAGAGTGTATTTTAATTGTTCCCACTCCCACATGTACATGTGAGGTGATGCACATGTCAAACAGCTTGATTTAGCTATTTCATAACTTGTACACACATCAAAACATCATATTGTAGCCACAAAGTTATTTTCTGGCCCTTCCCAGGCAATCTCTATCTCTGCTCCTAGGCAACAATTGTTCCCTTTTTTTTTTCAGTACTGGGACTTGAACTCAAAGCCTTGATCTTGATAGGCAGGTGCTGTGTCACTTGAGCCACGCCCCCAGTTCTTTTTGCTTTCGTCATTATTATTAGTTTTTGTCTTAGTTATTTTTTGAAGGTCTAGTGTTTATGCCAAGGCCAGGCTGGACCATGGTCCTCCTTTTTATGTTTCTTGTCTCACTGGGATGACAGGTGTGTACCACCATACTGGCTTTTATTGGTTGAGATGGGGTGCCTTGCAAACTTTTTGTCTGGACTGGCTTTGAACCTCCATCCTCCCAATCTCCACCGCCCGAGTAGCTAGGATTACAGTGTAACCACTGTGCCAGGTTTGTTCTCATTTTTTTTCCATGCTGGAGTGGTGTTGCCTTTTCCAGAACTTCATAGAAGCAGACTGGTGATGTATATACCACTCTGTGGAAAGCTGTTCCTGTCCAGTCAGAGTCCTCTCTGCCAAGTGACCCTGACTTCGTATCTCATTGTAACTCCAGGACCTGGTATCAAATAGGTGCTCGAGAAATGCCAGTGGATGAGAAAATGATTGTATGAGTGTGTCAAGAGTGACACATGAACTGTGGAATAGAGTTTCTTCTAACAGAAC
Source organism: Castor canadensis (assembly GCF_047511655.1). NCBI lineage: Eukaryota > Metazoa > Chordata > Mammalia > Rodentia > Castoridae > Castor > Castor canadensis. The sequence goes on from NC_133399.1 coordinate 35,444,774, forward strand.
TGAGAGAGTTGGCCATCAGAGGAAAAAAATCACAAATTCTAGCTGTTCAGAATAAGTGGTATCAAAACTGTATCTGAGAGGCCTGAGGTTTTATAGATTATAAAAAAGAACAGGGGGTGGGAGTATAGCTCAGTGGCAGAGTGTAGAGTGCTTGTCTAGCACGTGTGAGGTTTGATTCTCAACAGTACAAGAAGGCAGAGGAGGAGAAGAGAGAAAGAGGAGGAGGAGGAGCAGAAGGAGGAGGCGGAGAAACAGAAGGAGGAGGAGGAGAAACAGAAGGAGGAGGAGGAAAGTGATAAAGATGAGCAAGAGGAGAAGGAAAACGAGTATGGGGAGGAGAAAGAGGAGAAGGAGGAGGAGGAGAAGGGGAGCTAGGGATATAGGTCAGTGGTAGTGTTATGCCTAGATGCACAAGGTCCTGAATTTGATTCCCAGCACGGTAAATGAAAAAAAAAAATACAGTGCACCAGTTGTTACCCTCATTGGTTTCAAGAACAGCACTGGACATTTACTGGTCCAGTATATTCACACTCCAGGTAAGAACTGTGATTGGCAGGTAAAGGTTTCCACTTGGGTTATTTACTATCTTCATTGCACTAGGGATTCTGCAGAGATCTGCCTTGCTAGGTCAAATGGTGTAGGTGACCATTTTGTGCTCCACATTTCCCCCAGGCTAAAGGATTTTGTGAGCCTGGCACTGGTGGCTCAAGCCTGTAATCCTAGCTACTTGGTAGGTGGAGATCAGGAAGATCACAGTTCAAGGCCAGATCAGGCAAATAGTTTGAGAGACCCTATATTGAAAATACTCAGCACAAAAAATGGCTGATCCTCAAGTGGTTGAGTGCCTGCCTAGCAAGCATGAGGCCCTGAGTTCAAATCCCAGTACCACACACACAAAAAGAATTTTGTGACTTCATTTTTGAGGCATTTAAAATCCTTTCTCAAGTGAAACTGTTCCTTGTTCATGGGAGACTTACTCCCTGATCCTTTCTCCTCTATGGCCACCTCCTCCTCAGTCAGTTGATGTACCTTTCCTCTCTGTTCATCCAGAAACCCCTCCTTGGGGTACAGTTACTGATTCTTCACTTTATCTCCTTTTGGGAACTCCTGCTTCCTTTCCTTAGGGCTGAAATTCCACATATAAGAGACTTTCAGAGCTGGGCATGGTGGTACACACCTGTAATCCCAGCTCTTGGGAGGCTGAGGCAAGAGGCTTGTGAGTTGAAAGTGAGCCTAGGTTACATAGCGAGTTAAAGTCCAGCCTGGGGCTTAGAGAGAACCCTATTTCATAAAACAGAGACTCTCGGGACCTGTTCCCAGACCTCCTAATCTTCACATTCCACAAAACACACATAATCAAGCACTTTACTGCTGCTTCCTGTCTTGCTTTATTATCACCTTGACTTCCGGCTTCACTTCCTCACTTCCTTCTCTGCTCCAAAATAAACTCCACCAGGGCTCTAGAACTGCTGGAGTCTCTATGGGGCCAAAAGTTTTCTCCCTGGCAATTGGGGCCTCTATGCATTGCTGCCGGGAATGAATGTTGATGCGAACACTTTGAGAAACCATTTGGCAATTCCTTATAAATGTCCATCTTCTATGCAACACACACCTAGTTATTTACCCCAAAGAAGTGAAAACTTACGAAGCCTATATTCTGTGCCTGAAACATGTCTTCCAAAAGTTCGTATGTTGGAAACTTCATTCCTAAATTCCTATATGGATGGCATTTGAAGGTGGTGTCTTTGGGAGGTGGCCTTAGTGGCTCTTTAAGAAGAGGAAAAGAGACCCCAGCTGTCAAACTTGCCCTGTCTTTCCCTTCTTTATGCTATGATGCAATGCTATGATTTGTATATGGTTTGAGTGTAACCCCAAAGTTCATGTGTTGTGTTGTGATGTTAAGAGATGGTTGGACCCTTAAGAGGAGAGGAGATAGTGGGAAGTCATTAGGTCATTGGGGGTGCTAAGTATGGAAGGGATTAACACAGTTATCATGAAGTCCTGGTTAGATCCTGGTTCTTATGAGTGGGTTATTACAAAAGAGCAAGACTAGCCCCTCCCCCGCTGACACTCTCTGGTTTCTCATCTCACCATGTGATCGCTCCTTCTTGCACACACTTCCACCCTGATGCCATCTGCCATACTGTGATGCAGCTAAGGGGCTCTTACCAGAGTCAGGGACATGCTGTTTGTACTTTGCGCTAAATCTCTTTCTTCATAAAGGATCCAGGCATTTTTTTAAGCAATGAAAAACAGACTAATAAATGCAGAAAGAAGGTGCTCACTGGATCCTCTCACCATGTTCTTAGACTTACCAGTCTCCAGAACCATGAGGCAAATAAAATTCTATCATTTATAAATGACCCAGGCTCAGGTCTCTTAGTAAAGCAACAGAAAACTAAGACACCATACAAAGATTTGTACAAGAATATTCATAGCGACTTTATGCATAGTAACTCACATTGGAAGCAACCCAAACATCCACAAACAGGTGAAGGGATCAATTAATTATGGTCCAGCCACACAATGGAATATTACCTAGCAATAAAAGGAGCAAATTATTGATTTGCATAACAACATGGGTGCATCTAAAAATGTTATGCCTTAAGTATCCAGAGACAATGGATTACATGTCCTGTATGATTCAATAGATATGGAATTTTACAAAAGATGAGCCAAATAGATAGTGATGGAAAACAGCCCAATGGTGGTCTGGGGCACAGCTAGGGGTTGGGATTGATGAAGAAGGGATAGGAGGGAATTTTAAGGAATGATGGAAGTGTTTTATATTTTGAATGGTGTTCCCTCTTCTTTTGGCTCTATGCTGTCACAGCTAGACATCTGGGGGCCTTTGATTCTAGACTTAGTTGAGTCTAGAGCTAAAAGCTGCTGGCCTATCACTCTCATTGGACATGTCCCCATTGGAAATTCTCAGAGATCCCGGAGGTTCCCAGGACGGAATCAGGAAAGTTGGGGAGTGCAGGGTGAATTCATATCAAAAGTCCCTATTGGTAAAGCCAGGCTGTCTGCAACCTGAACCCCTGCATGAGTTCTGCCAAGGTCTGTAACGTCCACTCTCCCAGCCTGGCAGGGCTCTTGCTGGGTCTTCTGCCTGTCACCTTCCTGACTCTACCTGCTGTTTTCCCATCATTCCTCAAAAGTCCTTTTCTGGGATGTGTTTTCTGGTTGCCCCACCCAATGGTCCAAGGAATTATGTGTGTTGGGTTCCTTCTCTCCCTACCTCAGAGTCTTGCCATGGGATGCCTGTAATCTCTTCATTGGGGTGACACTGTAGGTATGAGACTACTGTTGAAATATCACCACAGTCTTCCCAAATGCATCAGGTGTCATTTCTCTATGCATTCCTCCAATGCTACCATGGATCACATTGTTCCTGGCCCAGCTATGCCTGAATGGGGTGGGGGGCTCAGAGTGACCCCTGGCTATGACATATTCGTGTGTCCCCAGAACTCTCTGAGCTAAGCTCTGTGTTAAGGACTGAGGAGGAAAGAATACAGAGTGGGAAACTATTCCTACTTTCAATCCCTCCTGCCCAGGGGATGTCACCCAGTGCATTGGTGGGGGACAGTATGTGACCATCTCTAGAGGTCAGGGGTCACTTTCAACGAGTAGACCAGAGGCTGTGGGATAAAGTTCAGAATAGCTCACCAGAGATAGGAGTCTAGATTCATTTGTCAAACATCTATTGATGCTTCCTCTGGCCGTGAAGATAACTCCCAGTCTGGGGTGGAGGGAATTCAAGAAAATCAACACTTCCATCACTGTGTGTAAGGTAGAGAGGTAGAGTCAGATCTGGGAACAGGAATTTTGGAAGTGGTTAGGTTAGGTGAGAGTTTAGGAGGCTCGTGAGTTGGAGCAGTGCAGAAGGAGGGATGGGACAGGGCTGAGTTGGGTTGAGTGGCTCTCAAGAGTGGTGCATGGAAAAACAAAATCTGTGGCAGAGGGCTCCAGAGGTGTGAGTCCCATCTGTGAGTCAACCTCTGGCAGTGGGCGTGGCTCTGGGGCACTGGGTGGGCTCAGCAGCTGCTCCTCTTCTCACAGATCCAGCCATCCCTCTCACTGGCACATGGTGCATCATTCCACAGTCCTGAGTGCAGCATCATGACACAGTCCTCACGCCCCTGAGAGTCATTGGGCTCCCCGCTGTTCCAGTGGCTGCCGGGGTGGATTGGGGTGTTGCGGGAGGGTCTGAGTTGAGCATGGACCTAGGGTCCATACTTCCTTCCTAGGGTCTAGCCTGTTTATTACTGGGGTGTACCCTACACACCCTGTCTAACTTGATCTTATATCTGGATGTTCCTTAGGACCTAGAATTTAACCTTCAACCTTCCCATCCCTAAGAACCTAGCTTGAGCTAAGGAGCTAAGGTAGCCTGAGATGTGATCAAAAGCACTTCCCTTAGGGTCTAATTCGTCCACCTCCCCAAGTCTCTATTCTCTGAGGAGCCTTTCCCTCACCTGAAGGTGAGTGAGACTCCATCCACCCACTGGTAGCCCCGAATCTTTCGGAGATGGCGCATGGCCCTCAGGCCCAGCCAGTAGCCTTGGCCACGCGTATGCTTACTCAGGAAGTCCTGGAAAAGAGCAAAGACCTGAGCTGTCAGAGTTCATCGACACTGCTCCGCTGTCTGGGCCACATCTGCTCAGGTGAATGCCATTTCCCTACTCTGCCACCCCACAGCTCACCGCACCTGCTCTTCCAGGTTCCCAATGATCACCAAGTGTGAACCGTTGCCTGCACAGTGGCTTTGTGCAGCTTCCCACGTGGCCTTTGGCTCCGAGAAATAGTAGCAAGAACCCTGGAAGGTTAGCCACGAAGTGGGGCACGGATCACAGGAACCTGCAGGTGCCAAGGTTGAGGGATTGTTCCCAAGAAGAGGTCACAGAGAAGGTAGGGAGGGTATTGGATTGGCAGGCCCAGGGGCAGAGCCATAGAAACCAGGCCATGGTGGAAAGGCGGAACCTGGTGGACAGGGGAACCCTTAAAGCCCCCAGGCAGAGTCTACTTCTCTCCTCTCCCCCGTCTGGCTCACTGTTCATGTGCCTGACCGCCTCCAGCTCCCGGAACAGCTCGGTGCGAATGTCCTCCAGGTTCCTGCCTGCTTTAGCCAAGCCCTGGGTCACTGAAGGGTCAAAGGAGTCCAGGAGCAGAGTCATGAGTAGGCAAACGTCAAGATCTGTGATTGTGGTCGGTTCAAGGTCAAGAATGGCATCAAGGTCAAGGACTTAATGACTGGGCAGGGTCCAGGTGTGTCTAGGGTTAGGGGTTGTAATCAAGAGCAGAGGCCCGAGATCAGGGTCTGGACAGATCATCCTCCAGGTGAGGGGTCAGGGTCCGGGATCACAGGAGAGGGCTGGATCACGACTGTTGGTGAAAGGGTCGTGGTCACACGCAAGCCCTCACCTTGCTCACGCAGTTCGTTCAGGGTGCTCTCCTGCTGCATCAGCTTCTTATGTGTCTCCCCAAGCTCCACCAGAGTGGTTTGTAGTTGTGCGTTAGTCCCAGAGCCTAGGAAGGGCACGCATGGTGGGGGTGGGAGGCCGGGGTGGGGGTGGGTGGGACTTCTGAGATCAGCCCTCCCGGCCCTGAGGAGGCTTTCCCCATTTCCCCCCTCTGCCCACAAGCCTTGGCCAGCTGAGCCCCTTCTCACAGCAGCTCTTGCAGGCTCCGACCTCCTCCTTCAAGGCACCAAGAATCACAAACTGCATCGAGGCTGGAAGGAATTCCCCCCACCCCCAACTGCTAGGTCACCTGGAGGGACTCAGGGGACACTGTTCCCCACTCCAGGGCCAGCCCCAAGGACTGGGTGGGGGATCCTCACCCATCCATTACCCTGTCTCAAAATCCCAGGCACTCCCTCCCCACACACAAAGGGGCCCAGACACCACCGTTCTGCACACACCGTTTGTCCTCAGCTGGTCCTGGTGAATCCGCTGCACCCCTTGCTCCTTGGAGGCTGCAGAGAGAAGCTCCTGAAGGCACAGTGGGGGACTCGAGAACCCTCCCCTCATCCGGGGGTGCAAGGACCCCCATCTTGGCACCCACATAAGGGGCATGTGAACATACAGTACATATGCTATGCACACACATTGATGGGAGATAACACATGGGGGTGTGCACACATAGAAGCACACTTGTGTGCACATGTGGCATGTACACAGCCTGGGGTGACACACGCTGTATTCACACTTGCTCATGCTTACACACAGCCGAGGTCTTGGACCTCTGTGGAGGAGCTTTACGTCCTCCCATCAGACAGAACATCTCATTAAGAGGGCACTCACCCTTGGACAATAGGATGCTTAGGATGAGAGCCCAGAGGACTGTAGCCACCAGAAGAGCCAGGGCCAGGGAAAAAAGCCTTTGTCTGCAGTGCTGCCAGTGTCCCCAGTGCCCTAGGAGAATACAGATGGACGCTTGGGTTTTCCAGGACTAAGCTCTGGACTGAGGTTCAGAAAGGTTAAGTAACTTCCTACCATCACACAGCCCTAAATGGCAGAGTTAGAGTTTGGACCCAAGTATAACAGAGTCTATGGCTGCAGTGTTTCCCCTGCCCCCATTGCCTGGATCCTCTTGCCTCTTTCCTTCCTTTCTTCCATCAAACCCCACATACTAGGATAGAGGGAGCCAATAAGGCAGTCCCATTGCTCATACCTTTAGGGGCCTCCTCAGGCCCACTGTCCCACTTGGTGTATTCCACAGTGTCCATGGCGGTGCAGACACCCAGCCTTGGGCAGAGATATAAATTTAGTATCCAACCCCGCCCTGGCCCCATTTCCTCTCTCTTCCTTCCCATTTCCTCTGTCTTAATTCCTGATAGCAGGAACCCATTTATTGAGTAGTCATAGTTCTGGGTTCTTTCTTCACTGGGGGAAGTTCCAGCCTCCTTGGCTGGGTCACTACTGCTCCATCCCCAGGCTGGAGCTGGGGAATTCTCAGAGCTAGGTCCTAATATCTTATAGGCCTGGGCTTCCTCTGGAGAGGAACATATTGCAGACAAGTTTCTCAGGACTTTACTGGATGCTGAGAAAACCCCTCAGGTGTGGCCTGGCAAAGCCATTTCAGCTGTCCTCAACTTTCTTGCTGCTGCTGGCCAGAGGCTGTGTTTGACATAGCTCTACCTGAATTCAGTCCCTCTTGTCCAGAAGGGAGAAAACAGACAATTGGAGTGACTGATTAAGTCACTGGATTCTACTATTGGGTAGCTGGATGGATGGGGTTGTAGGTAGTGTGTAGCTTCTAAAAGCCTTGGTTTCTCCTTTGTGAAAAGGAGGGGAGGTGGCGACAATGACAGAGCCTCCCTCAAAGGGACTTGGTATAAATAAATGAGGTTATGTATATCAAACCTTGCACTGTCTGAAGCTCATAAACCACACTAAATGTATATATTGTACATTGTATATATTGGCCCAGCTCTCTTATTATTTGACATCTGTACATGTGTGCAATGCCAAGGTGAACCCCCTTGAACAATCAATATGCACTTAAAAAATGAAGAATGGGAAAGTGAAACAGGTCCTGTTTGGTTGTGGGTATCAGTAGGAGAGGGGAGGGTAAGCAGAGTGGGTGAAGGAGGGTGAATATGGTGGATGTACTGTGTATATGTGTATGAAGATGGAACTATAAAACCTGTTGAAATTGTTCTAAGAAGGGGGAAGAGGGGATAAAGGAGAACCATGGAAAGGATGGATCTAATTAAGATGTATTCTAGGCACTATGTAGAGTCACAATGAAGCCCCCCCCAGACAACTAACATATGCTAATAAATAAAAAAACACAACACTAAATGAACTAGGTGCTGTGGTTCATACTTACAGTTCCAACTATTCAGCAGGCTGAGGCAAGAGGATTGTTTGAGACCAGGAGTTCAGGGCCATCCTGGGCAACATGTCAAAAAATCAAAACTCAAACAACAACAAAAACCCATCTAAATCTTCATGCATTCTCTCAACAAACACTGAGAAGTCACCATATGTGAAAAACTCCTCTGAGAATTTGAGCAAATCAATGAGCAAGACAAAGTTCTTTCCTTTTCCTTTTTGTGATACTGAGGATTGACTTCAGAGCATCCATGTTGCTAAGCAAGCACTCTACTACTGGAACCATACCCCTAGTCCTTTTACTTTTAGTTTGTTTTTTAGATAGGGTCTCCTGCCTTTGCACAGGCTGGTCCCAGATTGAGATCCTTCTACTTTTGCCTCCTGAATAGCCAGGACTACAGTCATGCACCACCATACCTAGCTTGTTTTTGAGAGAGAGTCATGCAAACTTGAACCTTGAACCTCAATCCTCCCATCTCAATATCCTGAGTAGCTGGGATTACAGGTATGTGCAACCATGTCCAGCCCAGTTTTTAAAACACATTCCTTCCTCTTTGGTGCTAACATTCCATAGGCGGCTGATCAGAGTAGACAGAGTCCACACTAAATATCACTGATGTAATTTTAAAGGCAAGTTTAATTGCATAGTATTTTTCAAATGAGGGCAATTATGCCTTCCAGGGAATATTTGGCAACAACTGGCGACATTTTTTAGTTGTCATAACTTGAGGTATTTGTGTCTGTGCTACTGACATTATTGGGTAGAGGCCAAGTATACTGCTCAAAACCCAACAATGCACAGGACAGCTTCCTGCAGGAAGAATGACCCAGACCCAAATGTCCATTGTGCCAAGAGTGAGAAACTGAGCATAGTATATTAAAAATCCGCAAATAGGGAGAGAGGCAGGGCAAGATGGTAGATTAGAAGCTTTCTATGTTTGACTCTGTGAATGAGAAAGTATGTAACAAAAGGCAGCCTATACTCTGAAGAGAGAAAGGAAGAGCATCAGAAACCAGGAATGAGGTTCAGGACAGCTGAAAATCATGTCAGGAAGGTATCAGAGAAAAGTAGAAAACAGTCTGCAGCTCCAAACCTGGTTCTTGGGAAACTGGTGGTGGGTAAGCCAAAGACATGACCACAAAGATAAGCCAGGCACCCCTGGTAACAGACAGAGAAAGACCTAGTCATGGGGTAAGCTCACACTTCCTGTAAGCCTTCAATCCAGTGCAGAGGTTTGGTGTGGCAGGGACTACTCCTTCCTAGTAGGCTATCATTAGAGAAAAAAAGATATTTTGTCACTACCTAGATCTCATCATGCTGTAGCCTGGTGCCATCTTGAGAGGAGGGCCTATTGCTTGAGACTGAGCTATTCTGAGATACTCTGAGGATCTGAAAACAAGGAAAAATCTTGGTTCAGGGAGTCTGGGGACACCAGTCTGGGGACACTGCATATTTGGGAGATGGTTATAAGAGGGGTGCTGTAGAAAGGAAGGTCTGATGTGGTTCTTCTGAGAAGTTTAAGCAGTGAGAGCTTGGGCATTGATGGGTGCAGTGGTTGGTGGCCCTGCCTTTTCTGGCAAGGAGAAAGTCCCTTCTCTAAGGATCACTGTGAAAACAGCGTTCCAAGCCTGTGACTGGCAGAGTGCTCAGCCTCCCAGTTGTTCATGGGTTTTACTGGGTGGGATTAGGACACTGGGCCCAGGTCCTGTGGACCATGTGATTTCTCCAGCCTCCTCTTTCCCACAGGAGGTTAACAGCTGGGCTAGGTCTGGAAACATTGAGATTGGCAGGTAGAGTGTCTGAATACCTCAGTTTCCTCCTCTAGTCCAGAACTCAGTGCTTCGTTTGATTCCCCACTTTCAAAAGCAACTGGGGGGAACCCCTAGGCTTGAACACTTACTACCTCTGGGGACATAAACTGAGGGGCCTGTGGAGCAAGTGGGAACCTGCTCAACTCACAGGCCTCAAAGCTCCTTATGGCCAGCAGTGGCTCCCAGTATAGAAAGGGGGAAGCTTCTAAAGTGAAAGCAGCCATGATGCAGACAACTGACCCTTGACCAACCCCACCTAGGCCACACACAGCGTCAACCTCTACACTAGGCACTAGAAGAGACTCCAGCTAGTTTTTGTCTTTCCTCCTGTGGTGCTGAAGATCAGGCCTGGTGCCATAAGCATATAGGTGAACACTAAGCCATTGAGTTATACCCTCCAGAAAGAGCAAACAATCTGCTACTACCCAGTCCTGCTCGAACACTGAGAATATTCATCAGAATATGACTTGGTCTCAGTTGTGCAAATCCTAACACAAGAACATAAGAATAATAAAAAAATAAGGCAAAAAGTCTCCTCCAAAAGTCAACAATTCCACGGTAATGGACTCCAATGACAGTGAAGTAGATGAAATATCAGACAAAGAATGTTTATAAGAGCAATCAATGAAATCAAAGAGGACATAAATGAATTCCAAAAGAATACAAATAAAGAGTTGAACGAAATAAGGAAGACAATACAGGACATGAAAGAGGAATTCAATAAAGGGACAGATATCCTGGAAAAAATCAAATAAAAATTCTGGAAATGAAAAGCTCAAGTCAAATTTAAAAACACAGTTGAAAGCCTCACAATAGATTGGGACCAAGCTGAAGATAGAATGTCAGGGTCTGAAGAACAGGTAGATGAGTTAGAAAATGATAGATTAAGAAAAGTACAACATACAAGACCTCAGAGACAACATGACAAGATCAGATCTACAAATTATGGTTATAGAAGTAGAGGTGCAAGCTAAAGGAATCGAAAACATATACAATAAAATGATAGCAGAAAATTTCTCAAACCTTGGGAAAGATATGAGTATCCAGATATAGGAACACCAAACAGAGAAGACATGAAAAGGACCCCTCCCTGTCACTGTAATTAAACACTGAGTATATAGAGCAAGGAATGAATATTGACAGTTGCAAGAGAGAAGCATCAAGTTACATATAAAGACAAAGTCATTAGAATAACAGCAGATTTTCAACAGAAACCTTAAAAGCAAGAAGGGCATGAAATAAAATAGCTGCCATCCTGGATTGCTATATCCAGAAAAGCTATCCCTTGTAAATGAAAGATAGTAAAAGTCTTGCCTGATGAACAAAAACTAAAGGCATTCAGGACCACTAAACCAGGGCTTCAGAAGGTACTTAGAGAAATCCTACATGCAGAAGAGGAAGAGAAATACAACCATGAGAATACAGGAAAGAATAATTCTCACTAGATGAGTAGAGAGGAAAATGAAGAGAAATGAAGAATCAAATACTACAAAAATGACAAAATGATGGGAGTTTCTACACATGTTTCAACAATAACTTTGAATGCCCATGGTCTCAATTTTCCAATAAAAAGGCATAGACTAGGGGACTGGGTTAAAATCAAGACGTAATTATTTGTTGCCTACAAGAAATGTACCTCACTGGCAAACACAAACACAGGCTTAAAGTGAAAGCCTGGAAAAGAGATATTCTAAGCAAATGTAGCCCAAAAGCAAGCAAGAGTAGCTATACTCATATCTGACAAAGCAGACTTCAAATCAAAATTAGTCAAAAGAGACAAGAACGTTACATCGAATTGACAAAGCGAATAATCCATCAAGAGGATATGACAATTGGACATGAACACATGGAATGTTGGCACACCCAATTTCATAAAGCACCACTGGATATAAAAGCACAGACTGACCCAAAAACAATAATAGTGTGTGACTTCACTATCCTACTCTCACAAATAGATAGGTCACACAGACCTATCAACAAAGAAACTTCAGAATTAAATGATACTATTAATCACATGAACTTAGTCTACAGACTATTCCACCCAACAGCTGTGGAATGCACATTCTTCTCAGCAGCTCATGAAACTTCTTCCAAAATAGATCATATTTTAGGATGTAAGGCAAGTCTTAATAAATATTAAGAAAATTGAAATCACTTTCTGTCTTTTATCATACCACAATGGAATAAAACTAGAAATCAACAGAAAGAGAAGTACAGAAAATATACAAACACATGGAGAGTGAACTATACATTTCTGAAAGAACAGTGGGTCATATAATAAATTAAGGGGGAGGATCAGAATATTTTAAAATCAAATTAAAATGAAAGCACAACATACCAGAACCTATTAAATATTTTAACCATATTAGATATTTTAACCATATTAAAATATCTGAGAGATCTCAAATAAATAACCTAATGATGCAACTCAAACTTTTAGAAAAACAAGAATAAGCCAAACCCTAAAAGGAGAGAAATAATAAATAAATAATAAAGAGTAGGGCAGAAATTAACAGCACAGTACAAATAAAAGAACAGTACAAGAAATCAATGAAACAAGGAGTTTGTTCTTTTTATTTTGGTGGTACTGGGGTTTAAACTCAGGGCTGCAATTTACTAGGTATGTGCTCTACCTTTGAACAATGCCCCCTTTTTGCTTCTGTTATTTTTTCAGGTAGTGTCTTGTATTTTTTCTTAGAGCCAGCCTCTGATTGTGATCCTCCTACCTATAGCCTCCCGTATTGCTGAGAGTACAGGAACATGCCACCAAACTTGGCTTATTGATAGAGATGGGGTCTCATTAAGTTTTTTCTTGGGCTGGCCTTCAAAAGTGATATTCTCAATCTCTTCCTCCTTATTCCCACCTCTCAAGTAGCTGAGATTACAGGTGTGAGCCACTGTGCCAACCCAAAGATTTGATTATTTGAAAAGATAAACAAAATTGTTAAATTAACCAAAAGAAAATGGTGAAGAACCAAATCACAGGGGATATCACAACAAATACCAATGAAACTGAGAGGATCATTAGGGAATATTTTGAATACATATTCTGATAAACTGGAAAATCTGGCAGAAATGGATTAATTTCTAGCTGCAAATGACCTACCAATAGCAAAGTAAGCAGATATAAATAACTCAAACACATCTGTAACAGTAGTGAGATTGAAGCAGCAATGAAGTCTTCCAACAAGAAGGGCCCAGGACCAGATAGACTCACTGCTGAATTCTACCACACCTTTAAGGAAGAACTAACACCAATGTTCCTCAAACTATTCCATAAAATAGAAAAGGAAGGAATACTACCAAATTAATTCAATGAAGCAAGTACTACCATGATACCAATACCAGGTAAGGGCACAACAAAAACAAAAAAAGAAAACAATTTCCTTGAAGGAAATAAAACACAAAAATCCTCTGTAAAATACTTGCAAACCAAGTTCAACACCACCATGATCAAGTTGGTTTCACTACAGAGATGCAAGGATGGTACAATATACACAAATCAATAAATGTAATATAGCATAAACAGAATAAAGGACAAAAATCACATAATCATCTCAATAGATGCAGAAAAAAAATTTGACAAAATTCAGCATATTTTTATGATAAGAGCCTTGAAGAAACTAGCAATAGAAGGAATATGCCTCAACATAAGAAAGACTATACATGACAAACCTGCAACCAACATTATATTAAATGGGGAAAAACTGAAAGCATTTTTTTCTGAAGTCAGAAATAAGATAATGGTGTCCACTTTTATTCAATATAGTGCTTGAATTATTAGCTAAAGCAATGAGGCAAGAGAAAGAAGTAAAAATGATTCAAATAGGAAAGGAAGAAATCACAGTACCCCTATTTGCAGATGATATGATCCTATTCTTAAAAGACCCTTAAGACTCCGCAAAACTCTTAGATATGAAAAACACTTTTGACAAAGTAGCAGGATATAAAAAACAACATACAAAACTCATTATTCTTTGTAGATACCAATAATGAACATTCTGAGAAAGAAATCAGGTAAAAATCCCATTCATAGTAGCCTTAAAAAAATACCTAGGGAGAAACTTAACAAATAAGGTGAAAGACCTATATAAGGCAAACTATAAAACACTAAAGAAGGAAATTGAAGAAGCTATCAGAAGATGGAAAGAACATCAGAAAATGATGGATTGGCAAAATAAATATTGTGAAAATGGTTATAATACTGAAAGCAATTTCTAGATTTGATGTAATTACCATCAAAATTCCAATGACATTCTTCACAGAAATGGAAAAATTAATTTTAAAATTCATATGCAAGCTCAAAAGACCTTGAATAGCCAAAGAAATCCTGAGAAAAAGGAGCAACGCTGGAGGAATCACAATATCTGACTTCAAATTGTATTTCGGGGCCATAGTAATAAAACCAGCATGGTACTGGCTACAAAGAGACACACAGACCAGCAAAGTAGAGCAGAAGACCCAGATACAAGCCCATATGCTACAGCACCTGATTATTATTATAATTTTTTATTAGGATATACTCGTTATACAGGAGGTGGGGATTCATAGTGACCATTCTAATTAGACTTATATTGTACATTGCCTCCACTGTCTCTTCTCCCTCAGTCCCCTCCCCACCCCACTTAAAGCAATTGCAAGAGGTTTCTTTGTTTTGTTTCATATAGGTATATGAAGTCCATCAATCCTATAACATCACCTTAATGTCCTTCATTCACCCACCTCCTCCCATTAGTACATCCCCACACATTGTACCTATTTTATAGCCCCATCTTTCATTATTCATATTTAGGTTTATGTTCTAAGGTGTGTTTCAATGTATGCCCACTGTGATGTACTTTACTTTGGTCCATTCAATCCCTTTCATTGCTCTCCCTTTCTCTTTACCTCCTGCCCCCCATTTTCAATGCACATCCTTGTATCCTCTACCTTCACATCTTATGTTTTATGATATTACTGATGCTCTATTATTCTCTTTTCCTTTCCCTCTTTCCCTGAGTTCCATAGAGTAGTTCCACTGTACAAACATGTTTTACATCTGAGTTTGATATGATCATGTTGTTTTTGTATATATCTTTATCTTTGGATCTATATTCCATGTAATAGCATCTGACTTTTAACAAAAGTATCAAAAATACATATTGGAGGAAAGACAGCCTCTTCAACAAATGGTGCTGGGAAAAGAGGATTTCCACATGTAGAAGACTGAAACTAGATCCTTATCGCTTGTCCTGTACAAAAATCAATTCAAAATGTAAGAATTTGGAACTCTTAAATTAGCACAAGAAAATATAGGGCAAACATATATTCAACATCTTTCTGAATAGGACCTCAATAGCTCATGAAATAAGAGCAAAAATTGATATTTGGATTTCATCAAATTAAAAGACTTCTTTGAAGCAAGGGAAACAATTACCAGAATGAAGAAACATCCTACAGAATGGAAGAAAATCTTTTCCAGCTATTCATTGAAAAGGGATTATTATGTAGTATGTATAAAGAGCTAAATAAACACCCAAAGAAAAATAATTTAATTAATAAATGGACAAATGAATTGAACATACAGATCTCAAAAGAAGTACAAATGGACAATAAATACATGAAGAAATGTTCAGCATCTTTAGCCAAAAAGAATATTTAAATCCAATTACATTGATACTCCATCTCACCCCAGTCAGAATGGCTATCATCAAGAAAGTGAGTAACAAATGTTGGTGAGTTTGTGGGGGGTGGGGGACAAAGAAACCCTTATACACTGCTAGTGGGGATGTAAATTAGTGCAGGCACTATAGAAACCAGTATGAGCTTCCTCAAAAAGCTAAAAATATAACTACCCTATAACCCCTGTCATACCACTCCTGGACATATACTTGAAGGAATATAAGTCTATATACAAATAGAGACACCTGCACATGGTCAGGCCATGGTCACAGTGGCCTATTCACAATAGCCAAGATATACAATCAGCATAGGTGCCCATCAAGAGATGAATGGGTAAAGAAAATGTGATATACATACACAACGGAGTACCTTATTCAGCCACAAAGAAGAATGTAATTATTTCACTTGCAGGAAATTGGATGGAACTGGAGGCCATCATGTTGAGTACAATAAGCCAGGTTCAGAAAGACAAATACCAACTGGTTTCTCTCATATGCAGACTCTAGACCAGAAAATGGAGGTGAACATTAATAGGGGACTATTTTGTAGGGGTTAGATCCACAGGAGTTAGGAGTGAGAAAAGAGAAGGAATGGGGAGAATATGATATTAGTATGAATTCATGTATGCAAAGGTCATAGTAAAACCTATTTAAAAATTGCAAGAAGGATAAAAATAATGGTGGGATTGGGGTAGGATAGAAAAGAAAGAGTAATACAGGGTGAATATGATCAAAGTATATTGTATGCATGCATGGAAATATCACAATGAGAACCCTCACATTGTACTATTAATATGTGCTAATAAAAAAGTCTACAGGTTCATATAAAAGGCCACAGGAGACAAAAAAAGGCACAAGAAGCCAGTTGTGGTAGCACATGTCTGTATTCTCAACCTTGGGAAGTGGAGGCAGGAGCATCTTGAGTTCAAGACCATCTGGGCAACACAGGAAGACCCAGTTCTATAGGAAGAAGATACAACAAAACACACTAGAAACTGTTGAACAGTACAATGTAGGGGAAAGAGGTAAGGAAGAGTAATAATGGGAGTTAGACTGATTAGAGCAGAAGATATTTACAGGTAAAATACGAAGGAAAAACCCCACTGAACAATGAACAGACACTAAAGCAGTGAAGGATAGGGATGTAAAGCAGGTCATGTTAAGGCGAGGGCACTAGCAGGAGGGAGAGGGTAAATGAAGAGGGTGAAGGAGGGTGAATATGGTTGATGTATTTTCTACACAGGTATGAATATAGAACATTGAAACCTGTCTAAGTCATTTTAAGAAGGGGAGGAGGAAGAGGGAGAGTAATGGAGGAGATGAACTAGACCAGTGTATATTGTGCACATATATGGAATGTCACAATGAACCCCCTGTAAAACTTTTGTATACTTTTGTATACAAAAATGTTAACAAAAAACAAAAAATGGAGCCATAGTACTATGAAAAAGAAAAGGACAAAAAAAATCAAGTAGGAAAAGGGACTTGAGAGGCCAGAGTAAGACGACCAGGCTCAGCCTGGCTGAGAAGGTGAACTGTTATTTTGTGATTGACTTTTTTCTCAAAGCATTTTTATTAGCATACATTAGTTGTACAGGGGGGATTCACTGTGACATTTCTGAATATGCTTGCACTGTACATTGGTTAGATTTGCCCCCATTATCTCTGTCCCTCATCCTTCTTGCCCTGTGATGATTTGGATTTTGAGATAGTCTCACTATGTAGCCCAGGTGGTTCTTGAACTCAAATCCTCCTGCCTCAGTTTCTGAGTGCTAGAATTACAGGTGTGTACAACCATGCCTGACTCAAACTTACTTTTTCAACATGCACTTACTAAGATGTTCCAGCCCTTCTTTAGATATGTAAGCACATCCCAACTTCTTGAACTTCTCATCAACTTTCATAAATAATCCACATCTCACTGAGATGTGGATCTTGGTTAAACTATTTTCCTTTCTTTTTCCAGAAAGGTAGGGAGAGAGAGAGAGAGAAAGGGAGAGAGAGAGAGAGAGAGAGAGAGAGAGAGAGAGAGAGAGAGAGAGAGAGAGAGAGAGAGAGAGAGAGAGAGATTGAAAATAAAATAAATGAAAAAGAAAAGTTCATTAAAAAAGAAGACACAGGGGGAAAGGAAAGTAAGGAAGGAGCATGCTTATAAGATTTATGCACAAAAATCAGACCAGGGTCCTGGACTCTTGATAAATGCAAATCCTTGTTTCGTTGCTTCAGAGAATAGGGCCAGACACCCACAGATGGGCAAAAAGCTTATTTGTAGGAATCTCTGGAGAGGGACATGCATCCAGGTATACACAACAGGGGAATCTTTAGCACAGGGGTTTCCTTTAGGTGCTAACTTTAAAATTTTTGGCAGTACTGAGGATTTAACTCAGGGCCTTGCTCTTGCTAGGCAGGCATGGTACCAACTGGTCCATGCCCCCAGCCCTTTTGTGCTTTAGTTATTTTTCAGATAGGGTCTTTCACTTTGCCTGGGGCAGGCATCAGACCACAATCCTTCTTACCTATGGTCTCCCTTTGAGCTGAGATTACCACTATGCCTGGCTTATTTGTTGAAATGGGTCTCAATAACTTTTTCTACAGGCTGGGCTGAAAGTACAATCCTCTTGATCTATACCTCCCAAGTAGCTGGGGTTACAGGCATGAGCCAGTATGTATGGCCATGCATTTAGATATAAACTTGATCCTGTAAATAGAAACACAAACAACCAAGAGTCCTCTCTCTAAGTCACAGGCTTGTGATTGTTTTTAACTAAAAATGCTTTAATTTTTTTCCAAATTAAAATCGCTTTTATACTGCTTGCAGCTCTTAAAGCTTTTTTTTGGGTACCAGCTAGATTTTCATTTCTTTCCCACCATTCTCTTAACTTTTCTCTAATTTCCCTGTACCCCACAAGTTTCAGATGATATTCACCAGGAAAATCCTAATTCTAGGAAATCTTGCCATCTGAGAGCCAGGCTAGACCCAATCACTCTTTACTTTCAGCCTGAACAGTGAGAAAGGACTTTGGATCAAAGACAGGATGCTTAGGAGCAATGACGTTAAGAGACAGAGGAGGAGAAATACAAAAATGAGACCTAGAAGGAGCATGGGTAAGAGGGACTCATGAAATTGTGGAGATAATGACACATGAAGAGAATGGAGTTTAAGAAAGAAGGAAAGACTCCCATTGAAATGACAGATCAAATCAGAAAAATGTCACCGGTTTTCATACAAGGAGTAGTGAGTGACCCCAAGATACCCCTACACAGAGGATGAAGTAACTGAGAAGGTAAAGAAAAATAGTTTAGAAAGCTGTTTCAGGATGAGGAACAATGCAAAGATGTTATCATCACTACTTTTAACACCACATTTAAGATCCTAGCCAAAGGTATAAGACATGAAAATGTACAAGGAATAGAAGATGCCTTAGTCCATTTTCTGATCACAGAGTATCACAGGCTGGGTAGTTATAAAAAAAGATTTATTTTGGCTTGTAATTTTGGTTCAAGGTCAGGAACAGGTTGTATCTGGTGATGACCTTCTTGCTAGTAGGGTCCCATGGTAGTGTGACTATATAAAGATTAAGTATCTATGTCAAACCAAAGACATCCTAGATGATATGGCTGATGGGTAGTAGACTGGAAAGAATTGATTGCCACATATGAAACTGAGAGTTGATTGCTTTCTGGGATATGTAAAAATACTTGTTCAAATAAAAAAGACACAGAAATTAGTAGAAAAACAGGTTAAGGGTATGAACAGGCAATCCAGAGGAGAAGCATGAAGACTGGACGTGTGTGTCTGGATGTTGTGGCACATACCTGTAATTACTGCCTGTGTGAAGCTGAGGCTGGTGGATTGAGAGTTTGAGGCCAGCCAGGGCTACACAGTGACACCCTGTCTCAAACACACACATGCAGGCACACAGATTGCATATATACTTGAGGAAGGTGCAGACTCATTAGAAATTATAGAATAAGTACTGAGTATTGATCTTACCTAAATCAATTAAAATGGCAAGCATCAAAAAGTGGGTAGTTTTAAGTGTCGGTGATAAGATCCTTGGTGGATTGTAAATGATGGGGGTGCAAAATCTGTCATTTTAGAAAGTAATCTGGAAGAATGTAGTGAAATTATTACAACATGTCTTTATATTTTGAAAATTGATACATTTTCTTAAAGGATTTTCTTGTGGATGGATGAAGAAAATATGGCATATATACACAGAAGAATATTAGTCATAAAGAATGAAATTAAATCATTTTCAGGTGGATAGATGGAACTGGAGATCATCATGTTGAGCAAAATAAGTCAGACTTAGAAGGACAAATACTACATGTTTTCTCTCACATGCAGAATCAAGAGCTGAAGAAAAAAGACATAAACATAAAAGGGTGTGGGGGAACCAGTGGGAAGTTGGAGGGGAAAAGAGAAGGTAGAAGAATATGATGATTAAAGTACATTGTATGCACATGTGAAAAGGTCATAATGAAACTCATCAAAAATTCTAGAGAAAGTTACAAAGGGGTGAGATTTGGAGGGAGGGATGTAAGAAAAAGTGAGAGGGATGAACTTGATTAAAGTATATTATATATGTGTTTGGAAATATCACAATGAAACCCCTCATTTTGTACAATTAATATGCATCAATAACAAGAAAGGGATTCATAACCAGAATATACAGGGAGCTCAAAAAACTAAACTCCCAAATAACCAACAATGCAGTGAAGAAATGGGCAAATGAACTGAATAGACAATTTTCAAAAGAAGAAGTACAAATGACAAACAAATAAAGAAATGCTCAACATCCCTAGCTATGAAGGAAATGCAAATCGAAACGACATTGAGATTTCACCTCACTGCAGTCTGAATGGCTACCATCAATGCTACAAACAACAATAAATGCAGGCAAGGATGTGGGGAAAAAGGAACACTTTTACATTGCTGTTGGGAATAATAAATTAGTGTAACCACTATGGACAGCAATATGAAGGTTTGCCAAAAAAATAAAAACAATTGCCATACAATCCAGAAATACCACTTGCAGGCATATATCTGAAGGAATGTGCCAGGATACAATAAAGACACTTGCACACCCAGGCTTATTGCAACACTATTCACAACGGTAAAACTATGGAAACAGTTCAGATGTCCTACAACTGATGAATGGTTTAAGAAAATGTGGTATACACACATACAATAGGGTATATTATTCAGACATAAAGAAGAATGAAATTATGTCATTCACAGGAAAATGGATAGAACTGGAGATCATCACGTTAAGTGAAGTAAGCCAGGCTCAAAAGGTCGAAGGTCACAAGTTTTCCCTCATAGGTGGAAGCTAGAACTAAAAGATAAATGTATATATAAATACATATATAATCTTATGTAACATATAACACATACACATAACATGTTTGTAATAGTGGAACCATCTGAGGGGTCTGGGGAGGTGACAATAGAATGATAGCAAGTGAATAATATCAAAATACATTGCATCTGTGTACAAAGATGGCATATGAAATGCACTGAAAGCTGTTGAACAATGGGGCAGGGCTAAGGGAGTAACAGAGAGGGTTAATGTGTTAAAGTACAATGGATGCATGTGTAAAATACCACAGTTAAACCCTATGAACAATGAGCGTACACATGCAGGAAAGGAAGGTGACACAGGTCCTCTCAGTGAGGGAGGGTAAACAGAGAGGCTGAAGGAGGTGAATATGGTTGATGCACTTTACACACTTACATGAAAATAGAACAATGGAACCTGTTGAGATTGTTTCAAGGAGGGAGGGGGTAAGAGAGAATGACGGTGGGGATGAACCTAATAAAAGTACACTGTAAGCATATGTAGAAATGTCACAAAGAAACACCCTGTACAACTCATAAACATATACTAATAAAAATGTAAGAAAAAGAAGGGTTATCTCAAGGGGACATTTATGAACAAGGGCGTTCATAACAAGGGTGTTGTTAATGGTAGGCGAGTTGGGTGCAATCTCCATGCCTCTTTGCAGACAATGAATCATACAACTTTGCATAGATGTAATCTGAAACAAGCCAGTAGTAAGTTAGTTGTACATATTGACTTACACACTATATTCTTAGACTGTAAGTGTATCCATTTTGTTTATCAGGTAGATACTAACCCTTAGACTCACATTTAGGAGAATGTATTTTACACACACACACACACACACACACACACACACACACACACACACATTTAACTGATACCAAAAAGTTAGTTATAGAGGTAGAAACAGGTCTCAATGTCAGTGGCCCAGGGTTGGGAGAAATGGAAATGACTTGAGATTTGATTGAACACACACACACACACACACACACACACGTGTACATAAACGTTAGCACATATATCAGACACACCCATGTGGATGTCTAGGCTACAGAGTTAAACACAGAAGATCAGCAATGCTCAGAAGTCAACTCAGGGTGAAGAAAACTCATTTTCCAAGAATATGGGAGAATCCTGCTCCTTTTCCTAGAAGTCATGTTCCAATGTAAGACTCCTCTCATCTTCATCAGAAAGCGAGCCTGTGTCAACAGGTGATAGAGCTGACTTAGCACAGGTGACTGCCGGGCAGAACCTTCTGGTATACCACGAGTAGTGCTTTGTATGAGGAAATGACAAATAAAAAGATTTCACAATTTCTGTCTAAGGCAACCATTGGAACATGTTCTTGGGAAAGAGTCATATGGAATTGATTTATCAACCTTCAAGAAGGGAATGAATTAATTCATTTGAGGGAGAAGAGGAAGTTTTTCAGAAAGGGATAACATTGGAACAGTGCCTCTAAGGAGATACTACTGTTGACCAGGCACAGCCAAGGCAGCAGGAAAGTGGGTCTCTGTTGTATCTACCCAGAGCTAAGGCTGCCTTGAGGAGCCAGAGTGGGGCTGTCTAGCTTAGCAAGGAAACTGGAAGGCTGCCCAACCCTTTCCCATGCCCAGAACTTGCTGTGGGGCCTGTGAAAGGGGGTGGTCTCAGGTACAAGACTGGCTTCAGACCACTAATCTCTATCCCTAGTCAAAACAGGTAAGAGAAATCCATTTCAGGGGGGTTGTGATGAGTAGGGGAACATGTAACCAGGGAAATTTTAAGGCAATGTGATGAATCTGGAGGGACAGGGGACTATGAGGACCATTGGAGGCAGCTGATTGTGCCTGGAGGATCTAGGAGGGCTTCCTGGGGGAGGTGGTTCCCACAGAAGGAGTCAGTTATTCTGACAGGAGAAGATGTGTGGATTAAAGAATGTTCTCAATATGATGATGAAAGAAAAGGACTTTTTGGAGAAGCAGGAGAGGCAGGAGTCTGAGGTTGGGGACCAGCTAGGGCTGGATCACCCAGAGACCTGAGCTATAAGACAAGGGTTTTGGATAAATGGGAGGGTAAAGTTGAAAGCCACAAGATTGACTTTTATGATTGAACTACAGAGTGACCAGGATGTTTACATTCTCTTCAGAGATACAGACTCACTAGGAGACCTGGCTCCATGCAGAGGAACCCTTTGGTTCTTGCTTTTGATTTTGACTTTGCCTTTTCTTATGAAAAAAGCTAAACATGCACTAGGTATATAGAAAAAAAAAACTTGCCTGCCTTCCACTCTGCTTTGTCAAGTTTTGAAGACTGCTCATAATTCAGATCCTCTTAAAAGAAAGTAAATCATAGTAAATAGAGTGAAATTCTTATAAAACTCCCACTTCCAAACCAGGTATGGTGGCTCGTACCTGTAATCCCAGCTACTAGGGAAATTGAGATACAGAGGATTGAGGTTCAAGCTCAACCCTGGCAAAAAAAATTTGTGAAACTCCATCTCAACTGAAAAAGGTTGGGTGTGATGGTGTGCATCTGTCATCTCAGTGATGGTGGGAAGAATAAAATAGGAGTATTACAGTCCAGGCTGGCCTGGGCAGAAGGTGAGGCCCTATCTCCAAAATAACCAGAGGAAAGAGGCCTGGAGGCTTGACTCAAGTGGTAGCGTGTCTGCTTAGCAAGTGTGAAGTCCTGAGCACAAAGCCCAGTATTGTCTTCCCAATCTCCCTTTCCCTCTCTGATCTTATTCCTCTGTCCCCTCTCCCAAGACAACTTTCTCTTCCAAACCTGGTGCTTACCATATTAAAAATTCAGTTCATGAGTGTGCCTATACACAATATAGTGGATTGCGCTGCACAATTGAAAGTTTTGTAAACTTGTTATCATGTGGTCTATATCCTTCCTGACCTTGTTTTTGTCTCCTTCACACTGAACAGACTTGCTCAACACTCATTTTTCATTAAAAAAAGATAAACACAAGAAAATAAATGCTTACCAAACAAACACTAGGGGAAAGCTTCCTTAGTTTGATAAGAGGCTGCTTCCAGGAACCTACAGAAATGTTTTACTTAATAATGAAATATGAGAACCATTCTTGGTAGCATTAAGAACCAAGCAAAGCTGTTCATTCTGTAGAGGAATGGTTTGTGTCTCCCCCAAAAGATTTGTTGAAGTCCTTATTTGGGGGATGTGCAAATGGTACCTTATTTGGATATAGGGTCTTTGCAGATGTAATTATGTTATGGTGTTGTCATTAGGGTGGGCTCTAATCCAATATGCCTATGTCTTTATGAGAAGGGGAAGGGGGATGCCAAGATAAGATGAAGTGAGGAGAAGGCCATGTGACAATCAAGATACAGATCGGAGTGATGTAGTCACCAGCCGAGGAACACCAAGGATTGCAGTACACATTGGAAGCTAGAAAGAGGCAAGAAAGTGTTCACCCTACAGGTCTCATCATCAATGAAAACCCTGATTTCACACTTCTGGTCCCCAGAACTGTGAGACAAGAAATGTCTGCTATGGCAGACAGTGGCTCAATTTGTGTCACTTTGAAATGGCAGCCTTAGCAACTGCTATGGTTTGATAAGGGGTGAATCTATTTTTTTCTGGTGCTGGGAATTGAACACAGGGGTGTGTACATGCAAGGCAAGTTCTCTTCCACTGAGCCACATCCCCATCCTCTACAGAACATCTTGATACATACATTCATGTGCCACATAGCCACATTTTGGCCAATGACGAGCCATATATATGACAGTGGTCCTGTTGCCTTGTGCCATCACAAATGTTCAAATGTACCCTGAGATATTTGCACAATAGCAAAATCCCCTAAGAATGTCTCTTTCAGAACATAGTCCCATTACTGAGTGATGATGAATGACTCTAAATATGAGAACCATATTTGAGAAAAATCAAGAACAAAATAAAAATACTCTTCTTGCTATTTTGCCAATGCAATAAGAAAACAAAGAGGAGATCTATAAATATTGGAAAGAGACTCAAATTTATGATCATTTATCTGAAAAAGTCATAAGGATTCAACTTCTGGGCTGATTAAGGTCACAACAGGATTAACTTAAAAAAGGACAATGTTCTCATTTCATAATAATGAGCACTTGGAAAGAAAAGATAAGCCCTGTTCATCATACAGAAAAAACTCTTTTTTTTAAATTTATTTTTTATTATTCATATGTGCATACAATGCTTGGGTCATTTCTCCCCCCTGCCCCCACCCCCTCCCTTATCCCCCACCCTGCCCCCTCTCTCTTCCTCCCCCCACCCCATTGATACCCGGCAGAAACTATTTTGCCCTTATCTCTAATTTTGTTGTAGAGAGAATATAAGCAATACTAGGAGGAAACAAGGGTTTTTGCTGGTTGAGATAAGGATAGCTATAAGGGAGTTGACTCACATTAATTTCCTGTGCGTGTGTGTTACCTTCTAGGTTAATTCTTTTTGATCTAACCTTTTCTCTAGATCCTGGTCCCCTATTCCTATTGGCCTCAGTTGCTTTTAAGGTATCTCTTTAGTTTCTCTGCATTAAGGGCAACAAATGCTAGTTAATTTTTTAGGTGTCTTACTCATCCTCATATCTCTCTTGTGGGCTCTTGCTTTTATCTTGTGATCAAAGTTCAATTCCCTTATTGTGTTTGCCCTTTATCTAATGTCCGCATATGAGGGAGAACATACGATTTTTGATCTTTTGGGCCAGGCTAACCTCACTCAGAATGATGTTCTCCAATTCCATCCATTTACCAGCGAATGGTAACATTTCATTCTTCTTCATGGCTGCATAAAATTCCATTTTGTATAGATACCACATTTTCTTAATCCATTCGTCAGTAGTGGGACATCTTGGCTGTTTCCATAACTTGGATATTGTGAATAGTGCCGCAATAAACATGGGTGTGCAGGTGCCTCTGGAGTAACCTGTGTCACAGAATTTTGGGTATATCCCCAAGAGTGGAATTGCTGGATCAAATGGTAGATCAGTGTTTAGCTTTTTAAGTAGCCTCCAATTTTTTTCCAGCATGGTTGTACTAGTCTACATTCCCACCAACAGTGTAAGAGGGTTCCTTTTTCCCCCGCATCCTCACCAACACCTGTTGTTGGTGGTGTTGCTTATGATGGCTATTCTAACAGGGGTGAGGTGGAATCTTAGTGTGGTTATAATTTGCATTTCCTTTATTGCTAGAGATGGTGAGCATTTTTTCATGTGTTTTTTGGCCACTTGAATTTCTTCTTTTGAGAAAGTTCTGTTTAGTTCACGTGCCCATTTCTTTATTGGTTCATTAGTTTTGGGAGAATTTAGTTTTTTAAGTTCCCTATATATTCTGGTTATCAGTCCTTTGTCCGATGTATAGTTGGCAAATATTTTCTGCCACTCTGTGGGTGTTCTCTTTAGTTTGGAGACCATTTCTTTTGTTGAGCAGAGGCTTTTTAGTTTTATGAAGTCCCATTTATCTATGCTATCTTTTAGTTGCTGTGCTGCTGGGGTTCCATTGTGAAAGTTCTTACCTATACCTACTAATTCCAGAGTATTTCCTACTCTTTCCTGTATCAACTTTAGAGTTTGTGGTGTGATATTAAGTCCTTGATCCATTTTTTTTTTCATTTTTCTTTTATTATTCATATGTGCATACAAGGCTTGGTTTATTTCTCCCCCCTGCCCCCACCCCCTCCCTTACCACCCACTCCACCCCCTCCCGCTCCCCCCCTCAATACCCAGCAGAAACTATTTTGCCCTTATCTCTAATTTTGTTGTAGAGAGAGTATAAGCAATAATAGGAAGGAACAAGGGGTTTTGCTGGTTGAGATAAGGATAGCTATACAGGGCATTGACTCACATTGATTTCCTGTGCGTGGGTGTTACCTTCTAGGTTAATTCTTTTTAATCTAACCTTTTCTCTAGTTCCTGGTCCCCTTTTCCTATTGGTCTCAGTTGCTTTAAGGTATCTGCTTTAGTTTCTCTGCATTAAGGGCAACAAATGCTAGCTAGTTTTTTAGGTGTCTTACCTATCCTCACCCCTCCCTTGTGTGCTCTCGCTTTTATCATGTGCTCATAGTCCAATCCCCTTGTTGTGTTTGCCCTTGATCTAATGTCCACATATGAGGGAGAACATATGATTTTTGGTCTTTTGAGCCAGGCTAACCTCACTCAGAATGATGTTCTCCAATTCCATCCATTTACCAGCGAATGATAACATTTCGTTCTTCTTCATGGCTGCATAAAATTCCATTGTGTATAGATACCACATTTTCTTAATCCATTCGTCAGTGCTGGGGCATCTTGGCTGTTTCCATAACTTGGCTATTGTGAATAGTGCCGCAATAAACATGGATGTGCAGGTGCCTCTGGAGTAACAGTCTTTTGGGTATATCCCCAAGAGTGGTATTGCTGGATCAAATGGTAGATCGATGTCCAGCTTTTTAAGTAGCCTCCAAATTTTTTTCCAGAGTGGTTGTACTAGTCTACATTCCCACCAACGGTGGAAGAGGGTTCCTTTTTTCCCCGCATCCTTGCCAACACCTGTTGTTGGTGGTGTTGCTGATGATGGCTATTCTAACAGGGGTGAGGTGGAATCTTAGTGTGGTTTTAATTTGCATTTCCTTTATTGCTAGAGATGGTGAGCATTTTTTCATGTGTTTTCTGGCCATTTGAATTTCTTCTTTTGAGAAAGTTCTGTTTAGTTCACCTGCCCATTTCTTTATTGGTTCATTAGTTTTGGGAGAATTTAGTTTTTTAAGTTCCCTGTATATTCTGGCTATCAGTCCTTTGTCTGATGTATAGTTGGCAAATATTTTCTCCCACTCTGTGGGTGTTCTCTTCAGTTTAGAGACCATTTCTTTTGATGAACAGAAGCTTTTTAGTTTTATGAGGTCCCATTTATCTATGCTATCTTTTAGTTGCTGTGCTGCTGGGGTTTCATTGAGAAAGTTCTTACCTATACCTACTAACTCCAGAGTATTTCCTACTCTTTCTTGTATCAACTTAAGAGTTTGGGGTCTGATATTAAGATCCTTGATCCATTTTGAGTTAATCTTGGTATAGGGTGATATACATGGATCTAGTTTCAGTTTTTTGCAGACTGCTAACCAGTTTTCCCAGCAGTTTTTGTTGAAGAGGCTGCTATTTCTCCATCGTATATTTTTAGCTCCTTTGTCAAAGATAAGTTGCTTATAGTTGTGTGGCTTCATATCTGGATCCTCTATTCTGTTCCACTGGTCTTCATGTCTGTTTTTGTGCCAGTACCATGCTGTTTTTATTGTTATTGCTTTGTAATATAGTTTGAAGTCAGGTATTGTGATACCTCCTGCATTGTTCTTTTGACTGAGTATTGCCTTGGCTATTCGTGGCCTCTTGTGTTTCCATATAAATTTCACAGTAGATTTTTCAATCTCTTTAATGAATGTCATTGGAATTTTGATGGGAATTGCATTAAACATGTAGATTACTTTTGGGAGTATCGACATTTTTACTATGTTGATTCTACCAATCCATGAGCATGGGAGATCTCTCCACTTTCTATAGTCTTCCTCAATCTCTTTCTTCAGAAGTGTATAGTTTTCCTTGTAGAGGTCTTTCACATCTTTTGTTAGGTTTACACCTAGGTATTTGATTTTGTTTGAGGCTATTGTAAATGGAATTGTTTTCATACATTCTTTTTCCGTTTGCTCATTGTTAGTGTATAGAAATGCTAATGATTTTTCTATGTTGATTTTATATCCTGCTACCTTGCTATAGCTATTGATGATGTCTAGAAGCTTCTGAGTAGAGTTTTTTGGGTCTTTAAGGTATGGGATCATGTCATCTGCAAATAGGGATATTTTGACAGTTTCTTTACCTATTTGTATTCCTTTTATTTCTTCTTCTTGCCTAATTGCTCTGGCTAGGAATTCCAGGACTATGTTGAATAGGAGTGGAGATAGTGGGCATCTTTGTCTAGTTCCGATTTTAGAGGGAATGGTTTCGGTTTTTCTCCGTTAAGTATAATGCTGGCTGTAGGTTTGTCATATATAGCTTTTGTAATGCTGAGGAACTTTCCTTCTATTCCTAGTTTTCTTAAGCTTTTATCATGAAATGGTGTTGGATCTTATCAAAGGCTTTTTCTGCATCTATTGAGATGATCAAGTGGTTTTTGTCTTTGCTTCTGTTAATGTGGTTTATTGCATTTATTGATTTTCATATGTTGAGCCACCCCTGCATTCCTGGGATGAAGTCTACTTGGTCGTGGTGAATGATCTTTTTGATGTGTTGTTGAATTTGGTTTGCCATTATTTTGTTGAGGATTTTTTCATCAATGTTCATTAAGGAGATTAGCCTATAGTTCTCCTTTTTGGAGGTGTCTTTGCCTGGTTTTGGGATAAGTGTAATACTGGCTTCATAAAATGTGTTAGGCAGCTTTCCTTTCTTTTCTATTTCATGGAACGTTTAAGGAGGGTTGGTGTTAGTTCTTTAAAGGTCTGATAGAATTCAGCAGAGAATCCATCAGGTCCTGGACTTTTCTTTTTGGGGAGACTCTTGATTTCCACTTCAATTTCATTTTGTGTTATAGATCTATTCAGGTGATTAATTTCCTGTTGGTTCAGTTTTGGATGATCGTATATATCTAGAAATCTGTCCATTTCTTAAGATTTTCAATTTTTTTTGAATATAGTTTCTTGAAGTAGTCTCTGATGATTTCCTGGACTTCCATGGTGTTTGTTATTATCTCCCCTTTTGCATCAGGAAAAACTCTTAAAGAAAAATCATGACAAGAATATGAGGCTGGGGTGTGGCTCAGTGGTACAGCATTTGCCTGTGATGCACAGGGCCTTGAGCTCAATTCCTAGCACTGCAAGAGGGGAATAAAAGACCTTGAGGTTAATTTCTAGAACTGCAAAAAGAAAAAAAAATGGATAAAACTATATTGAATATAACTAAGATCTAAAAAAAATCAAGATAAAACGAGTTCTCAAAAAGAATATTCAATTTTCAAATTCAATTTCATCACAATAAAACTTGCAATCCTCCTGTCTTAGCCTCTCAAGTGCTAGATTACAGGTGTGTGCCACCATACCCATCTCTAAACAGAGTTTTTGATGCAGTGATTTTTACTATAGTAAAATGCACACAAATTATAGATTTATGAGCCAGTGGGTATTAAGAAATTCATATTGTCTTGTCCAGCATGCAGAAGGCCCTGGTTTTCAAAAGAAAGGGAGAGAGAGAGAAAGAGAGAAGGAAGAAATAAGAAAGAAGTTCACTTTGTATGAAACCATCACCACCATCCATCTCTTGAATTTTTTATTTTCCCAAACTTAATCTCTGTCCCTGTTAAGCACTGACTCTTTATCTGCTTCCTCAGTCCCCAGCTCCCATGATCCTACTTTCTGTCTCTATGGCTTTCTCTAGGTATCACATATAAATGGAATCCTGAAGAGTGATTTTTGAGTCTTTTTCAAAGTTCACAGATGAGTTGCCAAGCCACTCTAGAGAATTCTGTCTGTTTTTCCCCTAGATTTCTCTGACAGCAACACCTTGTATTACCATTGTGCATTTGTCAAAATGAAGAAGCCAATATTGGTGCACTGCTATTGATTAAAGTATCCACCTTATTTGGATCTCACCACTCTTGCCTCTGGTGTGCTTTCTCTGTGACTTCATCCAAGCCAACATCCCAGGTAGTCGGTATGAGTTTGCAATGCTGTCACAAAGTGCCACTTGGCTTACAAAATAGGTTTATTCTTCCACAGTTTTGGAGACCAGACACCCAAAATCCATGTGATGACCCTCAGAAAATTTGAATCTTAAATGCCCTCCAAAGGTCCATGTGTTAAAGGTTTAGTCCCCAGTTTGGTGCTGTTGGAAGGTGGTGGAAACTTTAAGAAGTGGGGCCTAGTGAAAGGTCTTTAGGTCATTGGAGGCACATCTTTGGAGGGAATAGGTGAACCCACTCTGTCCTATTTGTCTTTTTCATATGTGGCCATGAGATGAGTGAGTGATTTTTCCATGTGCTGCCTTGCCACAGGCCCAGAAGGATAGGGTCAATTTAACATGGACAAAACCCTCTAAAACTGTGAGCCTAAATAAACCTTTTCTCTTTATAAGTTGATTTCTCTCAGGTATTTGTTACAGTAATGGAAAGCTGACTAACACAGCATGGCTGGTTCCTTCTGGTCTGTAAGTGAAGGAGCTACTGAAGGCATTTCTGCTTGGCTTATAGTTGGCCATCTTCTCCCTGTGTCTGCACATGGCAACCTCTTTATGTGTGTCTGGGGCCATGTAGCCTCTTTTTATAAGGACACATCATATTGGATTAGGACTCACTCTAGCACCTTTATTTTAACTTAGTCTCCTCTGTAAATAAATAGTCACTTATTCCCAAATATGGCCATGTTTTGAGGTACTAAGTTTAGGACTTCAACATGTGGATTGGGAGAAGGGAAGCACAGTGCAGTCCATAAAAGTCAGGTCTCCTTAGTCTCTTCCAGATTCTGACAGCTTCCTGCTATGGTTTGGGTTTGGATTAATGTGTCCCCCAAAGGGTCATGTGTTAGAAACTTGGCTCCCAGATTGATGGTGTGAGAGATGGTGGGACCTTTGAGAGGCCGGGTCCAGTGGAAAGTGATTAGGTCATGGAGGAAATCACCTTTGGAAGGGATTAATGCTGGTGTCTTAGAGTGAGTTAGTTCTCTCAAAAGCAGGCGGTTACAAGAAGAATAAGCCTGGCTCCTTACCATTCTCTTGATTTCTATGTCCCCATGTCGTCTCACCCTTTCACATGTGCTTTTGCCACATTGTGACACCGCCAAAAGGCTGAACGAATGGGGCTGCTCAACGTTGAACTTTCAGCATCCAAAACTGTCAGTTAAATAAACCTTTTTTCTTTATAAAGTACTCATCTCCAAGTATTTAGTTACAGCAAAAGGAAATGGATTGATTATACTTTCCTTCCCTTATGTTTCATGACATTTAACAGATGCTGTGTTGAATGGTCCTTGATTTGTTTTTTCAATTGCTTTCTCATGATTGGACTGAAGTGATGGGTCTAGGGGAGTATCACAAAAGTGATGTGTCCTTTTCATAACATATTGGCAGGGTGGGGGGGATACATGATGTGAACATGATCGTGACTTGTGGCTGGTGATGTTAACCTTGGTTAAGATGGTAGAGTCTTTATTTTTCTATCTCCAAGTCCTTCTACGCATCTTCCGTGGCATTGATATTTTTCCCAAAGGGGCAAAAACTCATTCTATGGAGGCAAAATATCCTCAGAGGGCTGGGGGTGTGGCTCAGTGGTATACTGCTTGTTTCACCTGTTCAGGGTCCTAGACTCTACTCCCAGCACTGCAAAACAAAATAAAACAAAACCAGACCAACCTCCCTCCTCAGTATCACAAAGCTTCGGGGACCTCCGAAGCTCAGCTTTCCCCCAAAATCTTATTCTTTAATATTTAATTTGGGTTGACAATTTGGAAAATGTCTATAAAGGCTACTTGGTATAAAACCCTATTCCTTTGAAGTGAGCCACTATGTCTTACCACACTCAAGGGAAGGAGGATTAAACTCCACTTCCAGAAGTGTTAAAAATGTGTGTGAACATGTTAAAACCACAATGGCAATTAATAAACATTAATTGGAAAAAGATACATTGAGTTTATGCTTCCCTCCCAATCTCACCCATTCTCCAGAGCACTCATCTTTCCATCTTGTCTGAAGTGACTACTGATGGGGTATTCTAATGGTGATTTACTGTTTTCCTTGTTCCTTCTACATTTATTAACTGAAATAATTCTGTAAGAAGGCCAAATGGATTTTTAAAATGATATTGGAGTTTGAACTCAGGGTCTTGCACTTGCTAGGCAGGCACTCTACCACTTGAGCCACACCTCCATTCCTTTTTGCTTTGGTTATTTTTCAGATAGGGGCTCATTTTGTGCCTAAGCTGGCCTGTGCCTGGATCCTTCTCTTTATGCTTCCGTCATCACTGGGAAGACAAGTGCACATTACTACATCCAACTTTTAAAAAGTTATTATTGTTGTAATGGGAGTACATTGTGACATTTACAAAAGTTCTTACAATATGTCATAGTTCCGTTCACCCCCTCCATCATTTTCCTTTATCCTCTCTCCCCTCATTTCTGGAATAGTTTCAACAGGTCTTATTTTTCCATTTTCATACATGAGTACATATTATTTCCACCATATTCACCCTTCTACACCCTTTTGTTTTATCCTCTCCACTCCCACTGATACCAACCCCCCAGACAGGATCCGTTTTACCTTCTTGTCCTCTGTTTTAGAAAAAAGACATTTTTGTTTGTTGAAGACAGCTATCCAGGAAATTTCATGCATGTATGTATTATAACCCAAATTGGTTCATCCCTCTATTTTTGTCTTTTCTATCTTAGTCCCCTTTTATTGTGATTTCAACAGGTTTAACAATTCTATATTCATTCTGGTACACACTCAACTTTTATTGGTCGAGATGGGGGGTGTATCTAACTTTTTCCAGGCTTGTCTCAAGCCTCAATTCTCCCAATCTCTGCCTCCTAAGTAGTTAGGTTTACAGGTGTGAGCCACCATGCCTGGCCCCAAATGGATTTTCTAATGGACTTTACTTTTTAGATTCACAAAAAATTTTTAGATTTATAGAAAAATTAAGTTTGGGAGGAGGTTAAAGAGTTCCCATGCAATCCCTGTCTCCACACATACACTGTCTCCCCCATCATAAATACCCCACCCAAGTGGTGGATTTGTTACAAGTGAGGGGCCCATGTTGTCATAGCATTATCATCCAAAGATACAGTTTACATTATGGCTCATTCTTGGTGTTGCACATTCTACAGGTTCAGGCAGACATGTAATGACACGCATCCATTATTGCAGTATCATATAGAGTGGTTTCACTGCCCTAACAATTCTCTGTGCTCTCTCTAGTCACAAATTAGTTTTTAGAATTATATAGAAGGTTTGCAAGTAGATTTGAAAACCAACTCAACAAGTGGGTTATTTGGAATACAATAAAGACTAGGGAGATGTCCTTTTGAGATTAGAAAATGAGGAGGATGGAGCTTTAGTTTTCACAGGAGAGATTAATGTTTTGTTTTCATGTGCACGGATGACTTATACAAAAGGTAAATTAAGCTTTTAAAATTATGGTAACTGAAACAATCATCTAAAAGAGGAATTAGATAAGGATAGACAATATCATTTTGATAGAGAAGAGCTCTGCATGGTACATAAGAACATATATTGTAAATTTGGCTTGGGTTTCCCCGTAAGCAGAGTCTGAGACAAGTATTTGGATTTCAGGAGTTTGTCTGGGAGAGATTAAAAGAAACACCAGTAGAAGAGGGGGAAGGTCAAAAGGGATGTGTAGGGAAAGGAAGAAAGGAAGACAATGCAGGGGACATTGGTGAACTTATGACTGATGTGAGCAACCAGGACTCAGATTCACAAGAGCTTCTTGGTGGTAGTATAGAATGTGTCTCTCAGTGGTCCTGCATGTTGAAGATTGATTTAAATGAGATGACATTTAGCATGCAAGTTGTTTATGAAGGACTATCTTTGGGGTCAATACCAGTGGGAGGAAGGAGAAGTATGTAGAATATTCATTATTACTTTTCTTAAGGTGCTTGGGATTGAATTTTGGGCCTTGGACTTCCTAGACACAAGCTGTATCACTGAGCTACATCCCCAGTTCTGTGGAATTACTTTTAAACAAATTATTCTCCAGATCTGGCACTAGTTATTTGAAGTTAGATTCCGCTAGAGGGCTCAGTTCCACAAGACTGACCTACTTCCTATGTCAGCTGCAAAAGAGCTGCTTAGGCTAATTACAAATCTGCCAGGCCAACAACAAACTGGGGAATCCCATAAACTCTTGTCAGGTTTGGTAATTTTCCAGATGACTCATGGAAAGGGCTTTGCTACATTGCCTGTTTATTATGAAGATTGTAACTCTGATAGACAAATGTAAGAGATGCATACAGCAAGGGAAAGAGCAAGGAAGGTGCATGGAGCTTCCATTCCATCTCTAGATGTGTCATGCTTCAGGACCTCTATCTGTTCCAGTGTTCACCAGCTTGGGAACTTATCAAAACATAACAGGAAGGACTGAAGGCCTGGCTCAAGTGATAGAGTGCCTGCCTAGCAAGCACAGGGCCCTGAGTTCAAACCCCAGTACCTGATAATTCAAAAAAAATTAAAAAAACCCCCAGTGCTGCCAAAAAAAAAGGAAATGTTCTTGCATTTATTTGGCCTGGGGGCTGGGCTCAAGTGGTAGAGCCCTTGCCTAACAAGCATGAGGCCCTAGTTAAAACCCAAGTACTGCCAAAAATTCATAATGGGGTCACAACTTTGGAAGACAAAGTTGTCCTTGGCAGAGTTTTTTAATTGTTGTTTTGGGTGGGGGTACATTGTGCATTTACATAAGTTCTTATAGTATATCAAATACATCATACTTGAATTGAATTCACCCCCTCCACCATTATCCTTTATCTTCCCCCTTCCATTTACATACATGTGTACACAGTATTTGCACTTTATTCACCCTCTGACACCCTTTCCCCACCATCTTCCCCCTCCCACTGGTATCCCCCGCCCCTGACAGGCACAGAGCCCACGGATATATCCACACCTGGGCATTATAGTAACCTACAAAGATGGGACAGAGCATAACCATGAAATCAAGGGAGACCGGGAGGCAGAGGAGAAAGGATCTCAGTGGCCCAGCACCACAGGGGACAGGGGACAGGGGCTCTCACACACACGAGTCCAGAGCTATGGTTAAGATCTCGCTGCAAACAGGGAGCAAAAAGTGTCCGTAAGATGAGCAAATTTCTGCTACCCAAGCAGGCAGGTTGGAGCTGCAGTGGCTGAGGAGAGGATATGGCTGTCACTTGCTGAAGCAGGAAGTTGCAAGCTTTTTGCAGATCCAGAACTTTTTGATGTCACATTTGGCGTCATTCCAACCATCACGAATTCCACACAGTCTTCTTCTCCTAAGTTGTTTGGCTTCTCTGGGTTCCAGTACTTCATGAAGCTGCAAAGCCCATGCAGAACCTGAGTTTCTGCCCCAGTCCCCTCCCTGCCTCCCTGTGAACTGTTTCTAGTGTCTGGAAACTTGATGTGTTTGCATCTGCCCAGTATCCATATGGCAGACATGCCTTGTTCTAGACCCAGTGATACCCCTGAATCACTTGACCTTGGCTTCTGACCCTTCTCCTAACTGTCCTTGAGAGGAGTCCTCTAATGAGGGTGTGGTTTTCAGATATAAAAAAATCAAATTTAGACTCCACATCATACCTCCCCAAGGCCAAACACCAGACGACTATGGACAGCGTCCACACCTCAAAACACTTTTAAAATCCATATAGCCAATCCTAAGCCTGCTTATCCTGACTCACCTATTCCTTCTCATGATCATCATGATAAAGTCTCTTTGCAACTGTTTCTGCACCCTCTGCTTTCTGACTATCCCTAGCCTTTCCCCATGTGGCCTCCCCATGAGTGATGTCTACTTGACTTGGGATCTTGGAGTATAACGTGTTGTCTTTTCAGTGGCTATAATGCCCTGATCCGATGACTTTACTATACTGCACATTTTCTACTAATACACTGTATTTAAATTTCCCTCCTTGGTTCCAACCTTTTCCTGCAATTCTGAGGGTGGAATTTTAGCATCTGCCATCCTATCTGTGCATGGGTATGAAGACCTCCCTCCTCCACTTAGTAAGTGTCACACGCTTTTATATCAAGAGTGTGAGGGATGGGGGGGAGGTGCCCAGCCTAGCTCAAGCCAGAGTATCAGAACCCTTCCCTATCCCCAACGCTGTAGAGCATTTGTTCTCACTGGGTCTACCTGAGTGCCAGAGGTGAGCCATCCATCCAGTGCCATGTGGCTTCCTTATTCAAGTCTGACATCCCCATCCAGGTGTGGCCTTTTTTCTTAGAAGCCATCTGCAGGAAGCCCTGGAGAGGAAAAGGAGAAGTCAGAAGAGAGTTTTGACCCCTAATTTACAGCTTGTGTCTCACCAACCTTTTGTCAGGAAATTTGGCTTTCAGTCTAACCTAAAGCCTCCTAGTTTATGAGGACAAAAACCTCCATGTGTGTTCAGGAGGTCTGAGTCTCTCTCTCATCTGTATTTTATGTGCAGATGTGCTCCAACTTGCACTAGAACACTGCAATAATACTGCATGTTTATCTGTATTATGAGTTCTGAGCATGTCACATGAATTTACTCATCATGGGATTTAGTTTAGTAACCATCAGCAAGCTCATGATTGCTGATTATGTACATCACCTGTTTTCATTCCTGCATTGGTAGCTTCCATATCCATTGGTAATTTGACCTTAGTCAGGCTGGCAATATTTACAACAGGAAAATTGGGAAAGGTACACATCACATTTTTCACCTCCAGAGAGCAAGCTATTAAAATTGGCCAGCACAACAACGGAAATCACTTACATTTTAGGTATTTCCCAAAATATTTATTCACGTTCAAAACTTGAGTGTTCTCACTTTCTAAGTAGAGCAAGGAGCCCCTCACCCAGAAAACCATGTCTGACCAGTCATCTCCTCCCCAGTTAGTTGGCCAGTGGTCAAATGCATGCTCCAGAGGAGGACTGGATCCCACTAGGCATACCTGCTCCTCATCACTTTTGATGACAACCAGTTGGGCCCCCACTTCCTGGCAGGCAGTGACAGTCATTCCAGTTCTGTTGGGACATGGAGAAGAAGTAACAGTTTCCTAGGAAGAGTGTCCAGTCCCAGGGGCAGGGGCGGCACAGGTGGTCCATTGGGGGAGGAGGATTAAGATGACTCATATTTGGCTGTCCATGTTCCTGTGTCTACCTAGCTCTAAAGCCCTCCATAGTCAGGGCCCTCCCTTGACATAGCACCTTGGGAGTCACTCCCTCTGCTCTTCCTGAGTCTTTTCCCCACCCCACAGAAACTAGGAGTCCTGGCCCCATCTTTTCCAGACTGGGAGAAGTAGGGGCTTTAGAGCTCAGAATAAGGCCAGACAACTGGCTTGAGTGCCAAATGTGTGCACAGCCTCCATGTGATCCCCAAGGGCTGAAAGTTCTAACCCTCTAATTCACTGTGTGGCTTTCTGATGACTAGATTCACTCCAAAGTTTCTAGCTCCAACCCAAGTCACCTAATTATTGTAAGTTCAAATATAGCCAAACAGGTTCATTACAAATATACAATAAGGACACCTTTACTGCTCAGGAATCCAGAACAAGATGAAACACATAATTTTTTTATGCCATAGGAAAAAAGCAGGAATGTCAAAGGGACAAACCCAGCAGAGGAAGTGTGACAATTGACAAAGCTGATCCGATGGGGTGCTCTGGGACCTGAATGGTCCTTCAGAGTCCTGCCATGTTGTCCAAACATGGACAGATCGTCATCAGCCCACACATGTGTTAGCTGCACTAGGAAGGAGCCCCATTTGGGGGGAAGGCAGCTCTCTATAGCAGAGTCTAGGCAGGACTGAAGGTGACCGCTGTCTCCATAAGAACTCCTACCAGCTGGGGAAAACTTTAGAAATCTGGGAGACCCACATGGGTCTACCTGGGCATTAGCAAGGGAAAACAGAGCTGGAGTATTTATACACTAATTCCCATCAGTCACTGAGTGTTTTGGGAGGTTAATTCCCTGGTGTTTCCAGTCTATAGGCTGAGCTACAGCAACCAGAGAAAGTCCCAAGGCAAAGGTGTGCAGGGGAGGTGGATGGAAGTGGAGCAGATGGAAGAAAGGTATATAGGGATAGGATAAATTCCCATGTATTGGCAGTTCCACATGGAAGTGCAAACCCTATGATCTCAGCAAGGAAGACAGAGTCCTGACTATGTCCCATACCAGCTCAGTATATTAAACTGCAAATGTGGGACAGAACCACAGCCACTAGCCAATGGGCACCTTGAAACATCAGAGGAAGGACAGCAGGGATCCAACACCATAGTGGATGTCAAATGAGACAGAGTCCTAGAGGTATTGTTACAATCCCAATGCCCATACTTAGGAGGAAAGATATGACATCAATATGGGTAGAATTCTGTCATTGAGCAGGGACACTAGGGCTATGAGGGCTGCAGAGAGGACCTGGCTGTCACTTGTTGGAACAGGAAGTTGCAGATTTTTTGCATATCCAGAATTTCTTGTTACCACAGTTGGCATCATTCCAGCCATCACCTCTAAATTCCACACAATCTTGTTCTCCAATGTTGTTGGGCTGTCCTGGTTTCCAAAACTTCATGAGGCTGTAAAGCCAATCTACAACGTTAGTCTCCAACCCAGCCCTGCACTACAAACCACATTTCTGACGTCTGAAACTTGAGGCTTTCACATCTGCCCTGCATGCCTCTAGCGGTCATTCCTTGTTCTGGACCCAATCATCTACATGAGTCACTTGACCTTGGCATTTGACTCTTGTGGTCTCCCATGATTGAGAGGAGATGTCTTGTGGGTTTTAGAAAGAAACCAACAAATCTAGATTCCACACCCCCATCCACTTTCCGCATTGGCTCTTTAATTGGGGGCATTATACACTGGCCCAGGGCTAAATACCAGATAACTGGGGATAGCACCTGCACAAGAGAATGCCCTAAAACGATTCAAAGTACCCATAGGCAACCTGCTATCATATCTCATCTATTCTTTCCCTTAGATACCACAACAAAGGTCCCTGCCCACAGCTCCTCTTTCCTCCATACCCTGAGTACTCTTGGTTCTTGTAATGCAATCCCCATGTGCGATATATGCTCCCTTTCTTGGGATTTTTTAGTATAACAGGCTTTATTGTCAATGGTCAAAATTTTGTGACCTAGTCATCTTACTATACC
Organism: Castor canadensis; assembly: GCF_047511655.1. NCBI lineage: Eukaryota > Metazoa > Chordata > Mammalia > Rodentia > Castoridae > Castor > Castor canadensis. The sequence continues at coordinate 35,484,258 of NC_133399.1, forward strand.
TCTCAGACTACTTATTAATACACTATATTTAAGTTCCCCACCCTGGATCCAAATTCTTCCTGCAGCTCTGATGGGGGAATTTTAGGCACCTGCCTTCCTAGCTGCACATGGATATGAAGACCTCCTTCCCCCACTCAGTAAATGTCACAAACTGTTATGCCTGGTGGGATAGAAAGTGGGAGGAACCCAAAGAGTAGCTCAAATCAGAGTTTCAGAACCCTCCTCCCACTCTATAGGGAATTACCTCCTTCTCAAATCTACCTGAGTGCCAGAGGTGAACCATCCACCCAGTGCCAGGTGCCTTCCTTATTCAGAGCTGAAAGTCCCATCCAGGTGTAGCCTTTTTTCTTAGATGTCAGCTGCAGGAAGCTCTGGAGGAGGAGAGGAGGAATCAGGAGGAAGTTCTGAACCCCATTTTCAAGCTTGGGTTTCCCTGTTATGGTTGGGAGATGAAGTGTGCCCCCAAAGTCTCATGTGTTTTAAGCTTGTTCCCCATCTGGTTGTGAGATTGAGAGGTGAATGGATTTTGAGGACTCTGATCTTATCAATGGATTAATCCATTGATGGATATTCATGATGGCATTGTTGGTAGGTGGGAGAAACTAGGAGATGGAGTGTAGATGGAGGAAGTAGGTCACAGTGGTCATGTCTTTGAACCATAAATTTTGTTCCTGACCGCTTATCCCATCCTCCCTCCCTCCCTCTCTCTCCCTCCCTTACTTCTTCTTTCCTTTCCTCCCTCTTTCCTCTCATCTCCCATCCACCTTTCTCTTTTTCCTGGCCTTCATGATATGATATGAACAGCTTTCCTCCACCATGTCTTTCCACCACGTTATTTCTGCCTTGCCACAAACATAAAAGCATTGGAGCCAGCTGACCATGGACTGAAACCTCTGAAACTGAGCCATGATAAATCTTTCCTACTACATGTTGTTTTCCTCAGATGTTTTGCCACAGTGATGGAAAAGCTAACACACTCCCCAATCTCTTGGTAGAGGGTCTGCCTGACATCTGATCTTCTTTTTTTTATTGTTCATATGTGCATACAATGCTTGGGTCATTTCTCCCCCCTGCCCCCACCCCCTTCATTACCTCCCCTTACTCCCTCCATCTGCCCCCCACCCCCTCAATACCCAGCAGAAACTATTTTGCCCTTATCTCTAATTTTATTGAAGAGAGAGTATAAGCAATAATAGGAAGGAACAAGGGTTTTTGCTAGTTGAGATAAGGATAGCTATACAGGGAGTTGACTCGCATTGATTTCCTGTGCGTGTGTGTTACCTTCTAGGTTAATTATCTTGATCTAACCTTTCCTCTACTTCCTGGTCCCCTTCTCCTATTGGCCTCAGTTGCTTTTAAGGTATCTGCTTTCGTTTCTGTGAGTTGAGGGCAACAAATGCTAGCTAGTTTTTTAGGTGTCTTACCTATCCTTATATCTCCCTTGTGTGCTCTCGATTTTATCTTGTGATCAAAGTTCAACCCCTTGTTGTGTTTGCCCTTGATCTAATGTCCACATATGAGGGAGAACATACAATTTTTGGTCTTTTGGGCCAGGCTAACCTCACTCAGAATGATGTTCTCCAATTCCATCCATTTACCAGTGAATGATAATATTTCGTTTTTCTTCATGGCTGCATAAAATTCCATTGTGTATAGATACCACATTTTCTTGATCCATTTGTCAGTAGTGGGGCATCTTGGCTGTTTCCATAACTTGGATATTGTGAATAGTGCTGCAATAAACATGGGTGTGCAGGTGCCTCTGGAGTAACCTGTGTCACAGTCTTTTGGGTATATCCCCAAGAGTGGTATTGCTGGATCAAATGGTAGATCAATGTCTAGCTTTTTAAGTAGCCTCCAAATTTTTTTCCAGAGTGGTTGTACTAGTTTACACTCCCACCAACAGTGTAAGAGGGTTCCTTTTTCCCCGCATCCTCGCCAACACCTGTTGTTGGTGGTGTTGCTTATGATGGCTATTCTAACAGGGGTGAGGTGGAATCTTAGTGTGGTTTTAATTTGCATTTCCTTTATTGCTAGAGGTGGTGAGCATTTTTTCATGTGTTTTTTGGCCATTTGAATTTCTTCTTTTGAGAAAGTTCTATTTAGTTCACATGCCCAGTTCTTTATTGGTTCATTAGTTTTGGGAGAATTTAGTTTTTTAAGTTCCCTATATATTCTGGTTATCAGTCCTTTGTCTGATGTATAGTTGGCAAATATTTTCTCCCACTCTGTGGGTGTTCTCTTCAGTTTAGAGACCATTTCTTTTGATGAACAGAAGCTTTTTAGTTTTATGAGGTCCCATTTATCTATGCTATCTCTTAGTTGCTGTGCTGCTGGGGTTCCATTGAGAAAGTTTTTACCTATACCTACTAACTCTGGAGTATTTCCTACTCTTTCCTGTATCAACTTTAGAGTTTGTGGTCTGATATTAAGATCCTTGATCCATTTTGAGTTATATTGGTATAGGGTGATATACATGGATCTAGTTTCAGTTTTTTTGCAGACTGCTAACCAGTTTTCCCAGCAGTTTTTTTGAAGAGGCTGCTTTTTCTCCATTGTATATTTTTAGCTCCTTTGTCAAAGACAAGTTGGTTATAGTTTTGTGGCTTCATATGTGGGTCCTCTATTCTGTTCCACTGGTCTTCATGTCTGTTTTTGTGTCAGTACCATGCTGTTTTTATTGTTATTGCTTTGTAATATAGTTTGAAGTCAGGTATTGTGATACCTCCTGCATTGTTCTTTTGACTGAGTATTGCCTTGGCTATTCGTGGCCTCTTGTGTTTCCATATAAATTTCACAGTAGATTTTTCAATCTCTTTAATGAATGTCATTGGAATTTTGATGGGAATTGCATTAAACATGTAGATTACTTTTGGGAGTATCGACATTTTTACTATGTTGATTCTACCAATCCATGAGCATGGGAGATCTCTCCACTTTCTATAGTCTTCCTCAATCTCTTTCTTCAGAAGTGTATAGTTTTCCTTGTAGAGGTCTTTCACATCTTTTGTTAGGTTTACACCTAGGTATTTGATTTTGTTTGAGGCTATTGTAAATGGAATTGTTTTCATACATTCTTTTTCCGTTTGCTCATTGTTAGTGTATAGAAATGCTAATGATTTTTCTATGTTGATTTTATATCCTGCTACCTTGCTATAGCTATTGATGATGTCTAGAAGCTTCTGAGTAGAGTTTTTTGGGTCTTTAAGGTATAGGATCATGTTGTCTGCAAATAGGGATATTTTGACAGTTTCTTTACCTATTTGTATTCCTTTTATTCCTTCTTCTTGCCTAACTGCTCTGGCTAGGATTTCCAGGACTATGTTGAATAGGAGTGGAGATAGTGGGCATCCTTGTCTGGTTCCTGATTTTAGAGGGAATGGTTTCAGTTTTTCTCCATTAAGTATAATGCTGGCTATAGGTTTGTCATATATAGCTTTTATAATGTTGAGGAACTTTCCTTGTATTCCTAGTTTTCTTAGAGCTTTTATCATGAAATGGTGTTGGATCTTATCAAAGGCTTTTTCTGCATCTATTGAGATGATCAAGTGGTTTTTGTCTTTGCTTCTGTTAATGTGGTTTATTACATTTATTGATTTTCATATGTTGAACCACCCCTGCATTCCTGGGATGAAGTCTACTTGGTTGTGGTGAATAATCTTTTTGATGTGTTGTTGAATTTGGTTTGCCATTATTTTGTTGAGGATTTTATTCATCAATGTTCATTAAGGAGATTGGCCTATAGTTCTCCTTTTTGGAGGTGTCTTTGCCTGGTTTTGGGATAAGTGTAATACTGGCTTCATAAAATGTGTTTGGCAGTTTTCCTTCCCTTTCTATTTCATGGAACAGTTTAAGGAGGGTTGGTATCAGTTCTTCTTTAAAGGTCTGATAGAATTCAGCAGAGAATCCATCAGGTCCTGGAGTTTTCTTTTTGGGGAGACTCTTGATCGCTGCTTCAATTTCATTTTGTGTTATAGATCTATTCAGGTGATTAATTTCCTCTTGGTTCAGTTTTGGATGCTCATATGTATCTAGAAATCTGTTCATTTCTTTAAGATTTTCAAATTTATTTGAATATAGGTTCTCAAAGTAGTCTCTGATGATTTCCCGGACTTCCATGGTGTTTGTTGTTATCTCCCCTTTTGCATTCCTGATTCTACTAATTTGGGTTTTTTCTCTCCTCATTTTAGTCAGGTTTGTCAGGGGTCTGTCGATCTTGTTTATTTTTTCAAAGAACCAACTTTTTGTTTCATTAATTCTTTGTATGGTTTTTTTGGTTGCTATTTCATTGATTTCAGCTCTTATTTTTATTATTTCTCTCCTTCTATTTGTTTTGGGATTTGCTTGTTCTTGTTTTTCTAGGAGCTTGAGATGTATCATTGGTCATTGATTTGGGATCTTTCAATCTTTTTAATATATGCACTCATGGCTATAAACTTTCCTCTTAGGACTGCCTTAGCTGTGTCCCATAGGTTCTGGTAGGTTGTGTTTTCATTTTCATTGACTTCCAGGAACTTTTTAATTTCCTCTTTTATTTGATCAATGACCCATTCTTCATTAAGTAATGAGTTATTTAGTTTCCAGCTGTTTGCATATTTTTTGTCTTTACTTTTGTTGTTGAGTTCTACTTTTAATGCATTGTCAGATAGTATGCACTGTATAATTTATATTTTCTTATATTTGCTGAGACTTGTTTTGTGCCCTAGGATATGATGTATTTTGGAGAAGGTTCCATGGGCTGCTGAGAAGAATGTATATTGTGTAGAGGTTGGATGAAATGTTCTGTAGACATCAACTAGGTCCATTTGATCTATTGCATATTTTAGATCTTGGATATCTTTATTGATTTTTTGTTTGGATGACCTATCTATTGATGATAATGGGGTGTTAAAGTCTCCCACAATCACTGTGTTGGCATTTATTGTGCTTTTAGGTCTTTCAGGGTATGTTTGATGAAATTGGGTGCACTGACATTTTGTGCATATAGGTTGATAATTATTATTTCCTTTTGGTCTATTTCCCCTTTTATTAGTATGGAATGTTCTTTATCTCGGTTGATCAATGTAAGTTTGAAGTCTACTTTGCTACTCCTACCTGTTTTCTGGGGCAATTGGCTTGGTAAATCTTCTTCCAGCCTTTCATCCTTAGCCTATGCTTATCTCTGTCAGTGAGATGGGTCTCCTGTAAGCAACAAATTGTTGGATCTTCCTTTTTAATCCATTTCGTCCAGTGGTGCCTTTTTTTTTTTCATTTTTCTTTTATTATTCATATGTGCATACAAGGCTTGGTTCATTTCTCCCTCCTGCCCCCACCCCCTCCCTTACCACCCACTCCACCCCCTCCCGCTCCCCCCCCAATACCCAGCAGAAACTATTTTGCCCTTATCTCTAATTTTGTTGTAGAGAGAGTATAAGCAATAATAGGAAGGAACAAGGGGTTTTGCTGGTTGAGATAAGGATAGCTATACAGGGCATTGACTCACATTGATTTCCTGTGCGTGGGTGTTACCTTCTAGGTTAATTCTTTTTGATCTAACCTTTTCTCTAGTTCCTGGTCCTCTTTTCCTATTGGCCTCAGTTGCTTTAAGGTATCTGCTTTAGTTTCTCTGCATTAAGGGCAACAAATGCTAGCTAGTTTTTTAGGTGTCTTACCTATCCTCACCCCTCCCTTGTGTGCTCTCGCTTTTATCATGTGCTCATAGTCCAATCCCCTTGTTGTGTTTGCCCTTGATCTAATGTCCACATATGAGGGAGAACATACGATTTTTGGTCTTTTGGGCCAGGCTAACCTCACTCAGAATGATGTTCTCCAATTCCATCCATTTACCAGCGAATGATAACATTTCGTTCTTCTTCATGGCTGCATAAAATTCCATTGTGTATAGATACCACATTTTCTTAATCCATTCGTCAGTGCTGGGGCATCTTGGCTGTTTCCATAACTTGGCTATTGTGAATAGTGCCGCAATAAACATGGATGTGCAGGTGCCTCTGGAGTAACAGTCTTTTGGGTATATCCCCAAGAGTGGTATTGCTGGATCAAATGGTAGATCGATGTCCAGCTTTTTAAGTAGCCTCCAAATTTTTTTCCAGAGTGGTTGTACTAGTCTACACTCCCACCAACAGTGTAAGAGGGTTCCTTTTTCCCTGCATCCTCACCAGCACCTGTTGTTGGTGGTGTTGCTGATGATGGCTATTCTAACAGGGGTGAGGTGGAATCTTAGTGTGGTTTTAATTTGCATTTCCTTTATTGCTAGAGATGGTGAGCATTTTTTCATGTGTTTTCTGGCCATTTGAATTTCTTCTTTTGAGAAAGTTCTGTTTAGTTCACATGCCCAGTTCTTTATTGGTTCATTAGTTTTGGGAGAATTTAGTTTTTTAAGTTCCCTATATATTCTGGTTATCAGTCCTTTGTCTGATGTATAATTGGCAAATATTTTCTCCCACTCTGTGGGTGTTCTCTTCAGTTTAGAGACCATTTCTTTTGATGTACAGAAGCTTTTTACTTTTATGAGGTCCCATTTATCTATGCTATCTCTTAGTTGCTGTGCTGCTGGGGTTTCATTGAGAAAGTTCTTACCTATACCTACTAACTCCAGAGTATTTCCTACTCTTTCTTGTATCAACTTAAGAGTTTGGGGTCTGATATTAAGATCCTTGATCCATTTTGAGTTAATCTTGGTATAGGGTGATATACATGGATCTAGTTTCAGTTTTTTGCAGACTGCTAACCAGTTTTCCCAGCAGTTTTTGTTGAAGAGGCTGCTATTTCTCCATCGTATATTTTTAGCTCCTTTGTCAAAGATAAGTTGCTTATAGTTGTGTGGCTTCATATCTGGATCCTCTATTCTGTTCCACTGGTCTTCATGTCTGTTTTTGTGCCAGTACCATGCTGTTTTTATTGTTATTGCTTTGTAATATAGTTTGAAGTCAGGTATTGTGATACCTCCTGCATTGTTCTTTTGACTGAGTATTGCCTTGGCTATTCGTGGCCTCTTGTGTTTCCATATAAATTTCACAGTAGATTTTTCAATCTCTTTAATGAATGTCATTGGAATTTTGATGGGAATTGCATTAAACATGTAGATTACTTTTGGGAGTATCGACATTTTTACTATGTTGATTCTACCAATCCATGAGCATGGGAGATCTCTCCACTTTCTATAGTCTTCCTCAATCTCTTTCTTCAGAAGTGTATAGTTTTCCTTGTAGAGGTCTTTCACATCTTTTGTTAGGTTTACACCTAGGTATTTGATTTTGTTTGAGGCTATTGTAAATGGAATTGTTTTCATACATTCTTTTTCCGTTTGCTCATTGTTAGTGTATAGAAATGCTAATGATTTTTCTACGTTGATTTTATATCCTGCTACCTTGCTATAGCTATTGATGATGTCTAGAAGCTTCTGAGTAGAGTTTTTTGGGTCTTTAAGGTATAGGATCATGTCGTCTGCAAATAGGGATATTTTGACAGTTTCTTTACCTATTTGTATTCCTTTTATTCTTTCTTCTTGCCTAATTGCTCTGGCTAGGAATTCCAGTACTATGTTGAATAGGAGTGGAGATAGTGGGCATCCTTGTCTGGTTCCTGATTTTAGAGGGAATGGTTTTAATTTTTCTCCGTTAAGTATAATGCTGGCTGTAGGTTTGTCATATATAGCTTTTATAATGTTGAGGAACTTTCCTTGTATTCCTAGTTTTCTTAGAGCTTTTATCATGAAATGGTGTTGGATCTTATCAAAGGCTTTTTCTGCATCTATTGAGATGATCAAGTGGTTTTTGTCTTTGCTTCTGTTAATGTGGTTTATTACGTTTATTGATTTTCGTATGTTGAACCACCCCTGCATCCCTGGGATGAAGCCTACCTGGTCGTGGTGAATAATCTTTTTGATGTGTTGCTGAATTCGATTTGCCATTATTTTGTTGAGGATTTTTGCATCAATGTTCATTAAGGAGATTGGCCTATAGTTCTCCTTTTTGGAGGTGTCTTTGCCTGGTTTTGGGATAAGTGTAATACTGGCTTCATAAAATGTGTTTGGCAGTTTTCCTTCCCTTTCTATTTCATGGAACAGTTTAAGGAGGGTTGGTATCAGTTCTTCTTTAAAGGTCTGATAGAATTCAGCAGAGAATCCATCAGGTCCTGGAGTTTTCTTTTTGGGGAGACTCTTGATTGCTGCTTCAATTTCATTTTGTGTTATAGGTCTATTCAGGTGATTAATTTCCTCTTGGTTCAGTTTTGGATGATCATATGTATCTAGAAATCTGTCCATTTCTTTTAGATTTTCAAATTTATTTGAATATAGGTTCTCAAAGTAGTCTCTGATGATTTCCTGGACTTCCATGGTGTTTGTTGTTATCTCCCCTTTTGCATTCCTGATTCTACTAATTTGGGTTTTTTCTCTCCTCATTTTAGTCAGGTTTGCCAGGGGTCTGTCGATCTTGTTTATTTTTTCAAAGAACCAACTTTTTGTTTCATTAATTCTTTGTATGGTTTTTTTGGTTTCTATTTTGTTGATTTCAGCTCTTATTTTTATTATTTCTCTCCTTCTATTTGTTTTGGGATTTGCTTGTTCTTGTTTTTCTAGGAGTTTGAGATGTATCATTAGGTCATTGATTTGGGATCTTTCAATCTTTTTAATATATGCACTCATGGCTATAAACTTTCCTCTCAAGACTGCCTTAGCTGTGTCCCATAGGTGCCGGTAGGTTGTGTTTTCATTTTCATTGACTTCCAGGAACTTTTTAATTTTCTCTTTTATTGCATCGATGATCCATTCTTCATTAAGTAATGGGTTATTTAGTTTCCAGCTGTTTGCATGTTTTTTGTCTTTACTTTTGTTGTTGAGTTCTACTTTTACTGCATTGTGGTCAGATAGTATGCATGGTATTATTTCTATTTTCTTATATTTGCTGAGGCTTGCTTTGTGCCCTAGGATATGATGTATTTTGGAGAAGGTTCCATGGGCTGCTGAGAAGAATGTATATTGTGTAGAGGTTGGATGAAATGTTCTGTAGACATCTACTTGGTCCACTTGATCTATTGCATATTTTAGATCTTGGATTTCTTTATTGAGTTTTTGTTTGGATGACCTATCTATTGATGATAATGGAGTGTTAAAGTCTCCCACAACCACTGTGTTGGCGTTTATATATGCTTTTAGGTCTTTCAGGGTATGTTTGATGAAATTGGGTGCGTTGACATTGGGTGCATACAGATTAATGATTATTATTTCCTTTTGGTCTATTTCCCCTTTTATTAGTATGGAATGTCCTTCTTTATCTCGTTTGATCAATGTAGGTTTGAAGTCTACTTTGTCAGAGATAAGTATTGCTACTCCTGCTTGTTTTCAGGGGCCATTGGCTTGGTAAATCTTCTTCCAGCCTTTCATCCTAAGCATATGCTTATTTCTGTCGGTGAGATGAGTCTCTGTAAGCAACAAATTGTTGGATCTTCTTTTTAAATCCATTTTGTCAAACGGTGTCTTTTGATGGGTGAATTAAATCCATTAACATTAAGTGTTAGTACTGATAGGTATGTGGTGATTCCTGCCATTTAGTTATCTTAGTTGTTTGAAGGTTTGATTGTGTGTACCTAACTTGATGTTACTCTCTACTGTCTTGCTTTTTCTTATCCTGTGGTTTGGTGCTGCCTGCCTTTTCATGGTTAAGTTGGGTGTCACTTTCTGTGTGCAGGATCCCTTGCAGAATCTTTTGTAATGGTGGCTTTGTGGTCACATATTGTTTTAGTTTCTGCTTATCATGGAAGACTTTTATTGCTCCATCTATTTTGAATGATAGCTTTGCTGGGTAGAGTATCCTGGGGTTGAAGTTATTTTCATTCAGTGCCCGGAAGATCTCTCCCCAATCTCTTCTTGCTTTTAATGTTTCTGTTGAGAAGTCTGCTGTGATTTTGATGGGTTTACCTTTGTATGTTACTTGTTTTTTCTCTCTTACAGCCTTCAATATTCTTTCCCTAGTTTCTGAACTTGTTATTTTAATGATGATATGTCGTGGGGTAGTTCTATTTTGATCTGGTCTGTTTGGTGTCCTGGAGGCCTCTTGCATTTGTATGGGAATATCTTTCTCTAGATTTGGGAAATTTTCCGTTATTATTTTGTTGAATATATTACGCATTCCCTTCGCTTGCACCTCTTCTCCTTCTTCGATGCCCATGATTCTCAAGTTTGGTCTTTTGATGGAGTCAGTGAGTTCTTGCATTTTCTTTTCACAGGTCTTGAGTTGTTTAATTAATAGTTCTTCAGTTTTTCCTTTAATTACCATTTCATCTTCAAGTTCTGAGATTCTGTCTTCTGTTTGTTCTATTCTGCTGGATTGGCCTTCCGTTTTGTTTTGCAGTTCTGTTTCGTTCTTTTTTCTGAGATTTTCCATATCCTGGCTGTTTTCTTCTTTATTGTTGTCTATTTTTGTCCTGAGTTCATTTATCCATTTATTCATTGTGTTCTCTCTTTCACTTTGGTGTTTATACAGTGCTTCTATGGTTTCCTTTATTTCTTCTTTTGCTTTTTCAAATTCTCTATTTTTATTGTCTTGGAATTTCTTGAGTGTCTCCTGTACATTTTGGTTGACCCTATCCAGTATCATCTCTATAAAATTCTCATTGAGTACCTGTAGTATATCTTCTTTTAAATTATTCTTGTGGGTTTCATTGGGTCCTTTGGCATAGTTTATCTTCATTTTGTTGGAGTCTGGATCTGAGTTTCTGTTCTCTTCATTCCCCTCTGGTTCCTGTACTAATTTTTTGCTGTGGGGAAACTGCTTTCCCTGTTTTTTCTGTCTTCCTGTCATTGTCCTTGGTGTTGTTACTGTCCCTGTACTGTGTGTAATTAAGTATTTTCTAGCTTGTAATAATAACAATGGTAATATTGAGAATGGAAGAGTGAGCTGAGATGGAAAGCAAGAAGTTAAAGAAAAGGGGAAAACAAATATACAGACAAGAGGGAGAAAGCAGAACAAGGTATCAGACAAGAGAGTTTCAAAGGTATAAACAGGGAGTGTTAGTGTACTAATCGACAGTAAGCTGAACAGACAATAGAGAGACAGAGAGAGGATTGAAAATCAAAGATAAAAAAATAAAAAATAAGCATATGAAAGTAATATCTATATATAAAAATGAATTAAAATAAAATGGAAAATAGAAAATTAAAAAAAAAACAAAAAACCAAAAAACTTCCAAGTTTATATGCAATGCAGTTTCAGTCTTAATAATTTGGATGTCCGTCTCAATCTCCAGTCCTGGAGTTGGTGCCTCAGATGTTGTTCTGTAGTTGTCTCATCAAAGGGGATGCATAAAGTAGAACAAAACTGCACACACACACACACACACACACACACACAAGAAAAAAAAAAAAGCCCCACCATGTGTCCCCAGTTCAAATGCAATACAGTTTCAGTAAGTTTTTCGGCTTGCAGGTGTAATTCGGTTGTTCTCTCATCAAAGGTAGGGAGAAAAAGAAAAAAAAGCTTCTGGAGGCAATTCTGAGAGTGGTATCTGCAACTGTGGCTTGCCTGCCTGCTGCTCTCAGCCTGTAGCTGGCGGTGTTATTTATGCAGATCTCTGGGGTGAACTTAGCACTCACCTGGTCCCATAGGCTTTGTTTGCTCAGAGTTCTCCTGTGCGGGGGCCTCTGCTACAGGCTTTCCCCTTTCCAAGCACTGGGAAAGGTGACACTGCCCCGTGTTGTCAGGCCTGCGTGTTTATTTACAGTTCACGTGGGAAGTGGGTCTTCCCTCCTCTCACAAGCGTCCCCGCTCCTGGTTGCTGGGCGCGTGCCCCTCTCCCGCCAGAGCCTCTCCGGCCCGCCCCGCTCATTTATTTACAGTCCCGGGAAGGAGTCCCTTCCCCCAATCTTCAGCGCTCAGGGCTCCCCACCCTCTTTCCAGCGTGTCTTAACTGTTCTTATTGCTTAGTACTCAGTTTCTCTTTTTTTCCCGGGTGGAGGTCGGTCTGTCCAGAGGGCTATGCTGCTCTGGCCCAGGCTTGTCTGTGGGGCTACCGTGGTACCGTGAAGCTCACCTGGTCCGCGTCTTCCCAAGCCGTATGGGCGCCGGCCACTGGCGGCCCCGGGGGCCGTCCTCGGTTCTCCGATTAACGTGAAGTGGAGATTCTCTGCGCCGGCTGGAGATGTGGAGGAGTCAAAGTTATGCCTTTTCTCGGTGATTATGCCTGCAAAGTGTGTCTCCAGCGTCTCTCCAAGATTTCACTATAGGAGGGTCGCTTTCTGCTTCCTACCTCTAGCCGCCATCTTGGAATTCCCAGTGGTGCCTTTTGATGGGTGAATTAAGTCTGTTAACATTAAGTGTTAGTACTGATAGATATGTGGTGATTCCTGTCATTTAGTTGTCTTAGTTGTTTGAAGGTTTGATAGTGTGTACCTAAGTTGAAGTTACTCTCTACTTTCTTGCTTTCTCTTTTCCTGTGGTTTGGTGCTGCCTGTCTTTTCAAGGTTAAGTTGGGTTTCACTTTCTGTGTGCAGAATCCCTTGAAGAATCTTTTGTAGTGATGGCTTTGTGGTCACATATTGTTTTAGTTTCTGCTTATCATGGAAGACTTTTATTGCTCCATCTATTTTGAATGATAGTTTTGCTGGGTAGAGTATTTTCATTCAGTGCCTGGAAGATCTCTCCCCAATCTCTTCTTGCTTTTAATGTTTCTGTTGAGAAGTCTGCTGTGATTTTGATGGGTTTACCTTTGTATGTTACTTGTTTTTTCTCTCTTACAGCCTTCAATATTCTTTCCCTAGTTTATGAACTTGTTGTTTTAATGATGATATGTCGTGGGGTAGTTCTATTTTGTTCTGGTCTGTTTGGTGTCCTGGAGGCCTCTTGCATCTGTATGGGAATATCTTTCTCTAGATTTGGGAAATTTTCTGTTATTATTTTGTTGAATATATTATGCTTTCCCTTTGCTTGCACCTCTTCTCTTTCTTCGATGCCCATGATTCTCAACTTTGGTCTTTTGATGGAGTCGGTGAGTTCTTGCATTTTCTTTTCACAGGTCTTGAGTTGTTTAATTAATAGTTCTTCAGTTTTTCCTTTAATTACCATTTCATCTTCAAGTTCTGAGATTCTGTCTTCTGTTTGTTCTTTTCTGCTGGATTGGCCTTCCCTTTTGTTTTGCAATTCTGTTTCATTCTTTTTTCTGAGGTTTTCCATATCCTGGGTGTTTTACTCTTTAATGTTGTCTATTTTTGTCCTGAGTTCATTTATCTGTTTATTAATCATGTTCTCTGTTTCACTTTGGTGTTTATACAGTGCTTCTATGGTTTCTTTTATTTCTTCTTTTGCTATTTCAAATTCTCTATTTGTGTTGTCTTGGAATTTCTTGAGTGTCTCCTGTACATTTTGGTTGACCATATCCAGTATCATCTCCATAAAATTCTCACTGAGTACCTGTAATATATCTTCTTTTAAATTATTCTTGTGGGCTTCATTGGGTTCTTTGGCATAGTTTATCTTCATTTTCTTGGAGTCTGGATCTGAGTATCTGTTTTCTTCATTCCCTTCTGGTTCCTGTACTAATTTTTTGCTGTGGGTAAACTGCTTTCCCTGTTTTTTCTGTCTTCCCATCATTGTCCTTGGTGTTGTTACTGCCCCTGTAGTGTGTGCAATTACATATTTTCTAGCTTGTCATAATAACAATGGTAATATTTAGAATGGAAGGGTGAGAGAAGATGGAAAGCAAGAAGTTAAAGAAAAGGGAAAAACAAATAAACGGACTAGTAGGAAAAAACAAAATAAGGAATTAAACAAAAAGTTTCAAAGGTATAAACAGGGAGTGTTAGTGTAGTAATCAACAGTAAGCTGAACAGGCATTAGAGAGACAGAGAGGATTGAAAATAAAAAATAAAAAGAATAAAGATAAGAATAAAAATAAAAAATGAGCAAATGAAAGAAATATATGTATATATAAAATAAAATAAAATGAAAAATAGAAAATAAAAAAAACCTCCAAGTTCAAATGCAGTGATGTTTCAGTCTTAATAATTTTGGTGTCCGTCTCAGTCTCCAATCCTGGAGATGGTGCCTCAGATGTTGTTCTGTAGTTGTCTCATCAAAGGGGACACATAAAGTAGAACAAAACTGCACACAAAAAAAACAACCCCACAAAGTGTCCCAAGTTCAAATGCAATAAAGTTTCAGTAAGTTTTTTAGCATGCATGTGTACTACGTTTGTTTTCTCATCAAAGGTAGGGAGAGAGAGAGAAAAAAAAGCGTCTGGAGACAGTTCTGTGAATGGTATCTGTGGCTGTGGCTTGCCTGCCTGCTGCTGTCAGCCTGCTGTTGCTGGTGGTGTTATTTATGCAGATCTCTGGGGTGAGCTTAGCCCTCACTTAGCCCTGCAGGCTTTGTTTACTCAGAGTTCTCCTGTGTGTGAGCCACTGCTACAAGCTTTCTCCTTTCCAAGCACACTGGGGGAGGTGACACTGCACCCGCTTTCTCAGGCCTGCATGTTTGTTTACAGCTCACTTGGGAAGTGGGTCTTCCCCCCTCTCCTGTGGAGTTTTCATCCCACCACCACTTTTACAAGTTTTTCTGCTCCTGATTACTGGGTGGTGCTGCTGCTCCTGCCAGCTGCCATGTTTCTTTACAGCTCATGTGGGAGGTGGGTCTTCTCCCCTCTCCTGTGGAGTTTTCCTCCCTCTGCCACTCTCACAAGCTTTCCCACTCCTGGTTGCTGGGTGCACGACCCCGCTCCCACTGGCCCGGCTTGTTTATTTACAGTTCTGGGAAGGATTCCCTTTCCCAAATCTTCAGTACTCAGCATGCCCCAACCTCTTTCCCATGTGTCTTTATTGTTCTTATTGCTTATTACTCAGTTTCTCTTTTTTCCCTAGGTGGAGTTCGGTCTGTCCAGGGGGCTATGCTGCTCTGGCCCAGCATTGTCTGTGGGAGTATCGCGGTACCACTAAGCTCACCTTGTCCGCGTCTTCCCAAGCTGTCTGGGCATGGGCAACTGGCGGCCCAGGGGCCCTCCTGGTTTCTCCATTTAACATGAAGTGGAGATTTTCTGCACTGGCTGGAGGTGTGGAGGGGTCAAAGTTTTGCCTCTCCTCTGTGGTTTTGCCTGCAGGGTGTGTCTCCAGCATCTCTCCAAGATTTCACTATAGAAGGCATACTTTCTGCTTCCTCCCTCTAGCCGCCTTCATCGTGACAATTCCAAATAGGCTCATATTGTACATTAGTTAGATTGCTCCACCATCTCTCCCCATGACCCCCCTCCTTGTCCCACTTAAAACTGTTGCAACAGGAGACCCGCGTGTGGCAAAGGCAAGTACCCTGAAAATAAACAGCTGCTTCCTTGCCAGTTGTCTTTCCTGGGCCACAGTGGAGGGTTCAGACACTTAAGCTCTGGCTGCAACCATGAGCAGCAACCAGTGCTTCAAGTGTGGATGATCTGACCACACACAGGGCCAGGGAATGCCCTACTGGTGGAGGCTGGGATCGTGGAATGAGAAGCTGCGGTAGAGGTTTCCAATTTGCTTCCTCATCTCTTTCAGACATCTGTTATTGCTGTGGTGAGTCTGGTCTTCTTGCCAAGGGTTGTGATCTTCAGGAGGATGCCTGCTATAACTGCAGTAGAGGTGGTCACATTGCCAAGGACTGCAAGGAGCCCAAGAGAGCAAGAACAATGTGGCAAACCAGGCCATCTGGATGGTGACTGTGACCACATGGATGAGCAGAAAGTGGATGATCAGAGAATGTGGACATGTTCAAAAAGACTGCACCAAAGTGGAGTGCTACAGGTGTGGTGAAATCGGTGCTATAGCCACCAATTGCAGCAAGGCAAGTGAAGTCAACTGTCACTTCGGTGGCAAGTAAGGGCATCTTGTATGGGAATGCATGATTATTTTCCTTTGTTGCCCCTCCTTTTTCTGATTGATGGTTGTATTATTATTTTTCTCTGAATCCTCTTCACTGGCCAAGAGTTGGCAGACAGAGGCTACTCCCAGGCCAGTGAGCTTCACTTGTCATGTAAATGGGTGGAAAAAAAACCCTGGCTTTCTGCGTTTAACTACAAAAAAATTATGTTTAGTTTGGTAGAGGTGTTATTTATAATGTTTTGTTAAAGAACCCCCTTTCCCCACTGATGGATAGGGACGGATGAATGGAAAGAGTTGAGTCAGACCAGTAAGCCCGTTTTGGGTTTCTTGAATATGATCCCATGTAGGAGGTAAAACCAATTCTAGAAGTGTCTATGAACTTCCACAAATAACTTTAATTTTAGCATAATGATGGCCTTGGATCAGTAGCTATTAAATAACATCAAATGACATCTGGATCAGGTCCTCATAGAACATGGAGTTACGTGGGAAGTAAACAAAATGAGAAGACATACATGCATGTTAATGGCTGTGCGAGAGAAATAGGGATGAAAGCCTGAACAAGAGCAGCTTCACTGCATACAGATGATGATGGTGAAGGTTTAGAACACATATTTTCAAATACTAAACCTAAAACCCAAGTAAATATCAGTGCTCAGAGCATAATTTGCTATTCAGGAATTGCAGAGAAATGCATTACAGAAATCAACATGTTATTTTTGTATACTATATCACATAGACAACTGTGTTTCATTTGCTCTAATCAGTTTTTTTCTCTTTTTATTTTATCGTTTTTACATTTACTTACATGTGTACACATTGTTTGTGACACTTTCCCCACCCCCACCCCTCCAACCCCCCCAGTTCCAGGCAGACCCTGTTGCACCCTGTTCTTCTTCTATTTTGTTAGAGAAAACATGAGATAATAAGAAAGACATATCATTTTTGTGAGTTAGAGATAAAGAGAGCTCTACAGAGAAATTCCTAGCATTGCTTCCATGCACTTTGTGTATTGCAACCCACATTGGTTCATCTCTGCCAGACCTCTTCATTACTTCCCATAGTGGCCTCTACCAATTTTAGATTACTTTATTCGGTCCTCAACAGGGAGCACATTCAAGTTTTATGTTTCCTTTCCTTTCCCTAATTCTCCTAAGAATTAGGTGTTTCCCCCTTAGCATGTGACCCATGTTCAATAATATTACTGCATTTGTTTTGGGTCTATAATCTGCATATGAGAGAGAACATACTATTTTTGGCCTTCTGAGCATGGCTAACTTCTCTTAAGATGATGTTCTCCAGTTCAATCCATTTACTTGCAAATGATAAAACTTTATTCTTCTTTGAGGCTGAGTAAAACTCCATTGTGTATAAATAGCACATTTTCTTAATCCATTTGTTGGTTGTGGGACATCTTAGTTGTTTCCATAACTTGGCTATTGTGGAAGTGCTGCAATAAACATGGGTGTGCAGGTGCTTTTCTAATAGCCTGTGTTGCATTCCTCGGGTACATCCCTAGGAGTGAGGCTGCTGGATCATATGGCACACCTATGTTTAGTTTTTTAAGGAGCCTCCATATTGTTTTCCAAAGTATTTGTACTAGCTTACATTCCCACCAGCAGTGTATGAGGGTTCCTTTTTCCCTGCATGCTCGCCAGCATTTGTTGGTGGTGATCTTTTTAAAAATTCATTTATTCATATGTGCATATATTTTTTGGATCATTTCTCACCCCTGCCCTCCGCTTCCTCTCTCTACCCACCCCCCCCAGCCCCTCACTTCCAGGCAGAATCTGTTCTGTCCTTTTCTCTAATTTTGTTGAAGAGAAGACATTAAGCAATAGTAAGAAGGACATAGTGTTTTGGCTAGTTTAGATAAGGATAGCTATTCAGAGAGATTCCTAGCATTGCTTCCATGCACAAGTGTATTACAAACCAAATTGATTCATCTCCACCTGACCTCTTCACTACTTCCCAGTCACCTTCCCATATTAGCCTCTGTCATTTTAAGGTTACTGTATTAGTTCCTCTGCAGTGGGGACATAAAACACTTTCAAGTTTTGTGTTTCCTACCTATTCCCATTCCTCCCGTATGTGCTCTTCCCTTATCATGTGACCCAAGTCCTACAACATTGCTGCATTTGCTTTAGATCTAAAATCCACGTATGAGGGAGAACATATGATTTTTGATCTTCTGAGCCTGGCTAATCTCACTCAGGATGATGTTCTCCAGTTCCATCCATTTACTTGTGAATGATAAGATTTCATTCTTCTTCATGGCTGTGTAAAACTCCATTGTGTATAAATACCACATTTTCTTGATCCATTTGTCGGTAGTGGGGCATCTTGGCTGTTTCCATAACTTGGCTATTGTGAATAGTACTGCAATAAACATGGGTGTGCAGGTACCTCTGGAGTAACCTGTGTTGCATTCCTTTGGGTATATTCCCGGGAGTGGGATTGCTGGATCATATGGCAGATATTCATTTAGGTTTTTAAGACGGCTCTATATTGTTTTCCAGAGTGGTTGCACTAGATTGCATTCCCATCAGCAGTATACGAGGGTTCCTTTTTCCCCACATCCTTGCCAACACCTGTTGTTGTTGGTGTTTTTGATGATAGCTATTCTAACAGGGGTGAGGTGCAATCTTAGTGTGGTTTTGATTTGCATTTCCTTTATGGCTAGAGATGGTGAGCATATTTTCATGTGATTTTTAGCCATTTGAGTTTCTTCTTTTGAGAAAGTTCTGTTTAGCTCAGATGCCCATTTCTTTATTGGTTCATTGATTTTGGGAGAGTTTAGCTTTTTAAGTTCCCTATATATTCTGGTTATCAGTCCTTTTTCTGAGCTATAGTGAGCAAATATTTTCTCCCACTCTGTGGGTGGTCTCTTCAGTTTAGAGCCCATTTCTTTTGTTGTGCATATGCTTTTTAATTTTATGAAGTCCCATTTGTCCATCCTTTCTCTTAGTTACTGAGCTGCTGGGGTTCTATTGAGGAAGTCCTTGCCTATACCTATTACTTCCAGAGTATTCCCTGCTCCTTCCTCTACTACTTCAGAGTTTGGGTCTGATATTAAGGTCCTTGATCCATTTTGGGTTGATACTAGTACAGAGTGATAAACTTGGATCTAGTGTCAGTTTTTTGCAGGTGGATAACTACTTTTCACATCAACATTTGTTAAAGAGGCTGTCTTTTCTCCATTGTATGTTTTTGGCACCTTTGTAAAAAATGAGGTGAGCATAGCTGTGTGGATTCATATCTGGGTCCTCTATTCTGTTCCACTGGTCTTCATGTCTGTTTTTGTGCCAGTACCACGCTGTTTTTATTGCTATTCCTTTGTAGTATAGTTTGAAGTCTGGTATTGTGATAACTCCAGCATTGCTCTTTTTGCTGAGTATTGCCTTGGCTATTCATGGTCTCTCGTGTTTCCAAATGCACTTTAGGGTAGATTTTTCAATCTCTCTGATGAATGTCATTGGGATTTTGATGAGAATTGCCTTAAACATGTAGATTGATTTTGGTAGTATAACCATTTTACTATGTTGATTACCAATCCATGAGCATGGGAGATCTCTCCACCTTCCGTAGTCTTCCTTGATCTCTTTCTTCAGGGGTTTGTAGTTCTCTTTGTAGAGTTCATTCACATCCTTTGTTAAGTTTACTCCTAGGTATTTGATTTTTTTGAAGCTATTGTAAATGGAATTGTTTCCATATATTCTCTCTCAGTTTGTTCATTGTTGGTGTATTGAAAAGCTAATGATTTTTATAAGTTGATTTTGTATCCTGCCACCTTGCTGTAGCTGTTTATGGTGTCTAGGAGTTTTTGGGTAAAGTTTTTTGAGTCTTTAAGATATAGGATCATATCATCTGCAAATAGGGATATTTTGACAGTTTCTTTACCTATCTGTATTCCATTTATTTCTTCTTCTTGCCTAATTGCTCTGGTTAGGTATTCCAATACTATGTTGAATAGGAGTGTGAATAGTGGGCACCCTTGTCTCATTCCTGATTTTAGGGGAAATGGTTTCAGTTTTTCTCCATTAAGTATGATGTTGGCTGTAGGTTTGTGATGTATAGCCTTTACAATGTTGAGTTACATTCCTTCTATTCCTAGTTGTCTTAGAGCTTTTATCATGAAGTGTTGTTGGAACTTATTGAAGGCTTTTTCTGCATCTATTGAGATGATCAAGTGGTTTTTATCTTTGTTTCTGTTAATGTGGTGTACTACACTTATTGATTCCATATGTTGAACCACCCCTGCATCCCTGGGATGAAGCCTACTTGGTCGTGGTGAATGATCTTTCTGATGTGTTGTTGGATTGGGTTTGCCATTATTTAATTTATTTATTTATATCCTATTTTATTGAGGATTTTTGCATTGATGTTCATTAACGAGACTGGCCTGTAGTTCTCCTTTTTGGAGGTGTCTTTATCTGGTTTTGGGATAAGTGTAATACTGGCTTCATAAAATGAGTTAGGCAGTTTTCCTTCCCTTTCTATTTTATGGAACAGTTTAAGGAGGGTTGGTATTAGTTCTTCTTTAAATGTCTGATAGAATTCAGCAGAGAATCCATTAGGTCCTGAACTTTTCTTTTTTGGGAGACTTTTTATTGCTGCTTCAATTTCATTTTGTGTTGTAGAATCTATTCAGGTGATTAATTTCCTCTTGGTTCAATTTTGGATGGTCATAAGTATCTAAAAATCTGTCCATTTCTTCAAGATTTTCAAATTTATTTGCATTTAGGTTCTCAAAGTAGTCTCTGATTTTCTGATTTTACTGATTTGGGTTTTTTCTCTCCTCATTTTAGTCAGTTTTGCCAAGGATGTGTCAATCTCATTTATTTTTTTGAAGAACCAGCTTTTTGTTTCATTGATTCTTTGTATGGTTTTTTTGTTTTTATTTCATTAATTTCGGTCCTTATTTTTATTATTTCTCTCATTGTGCTTGTTTTGGGATTTGCTTGTTCTTGTTTTTCTAGGAGTTTGAGATGTAGTATTAGGTCATTGATTTGAGATCTTTCTGACCTTTTAATATATGCACTCATGGCTATAAACTTTCCTCTTAGGACTGCCTTTGCTGTGTCCCATAAGTTCTCGTAGGCCATGTTTTCATTTTCATTGACTTCCAGGAACCTTTTAATTTCCTCTTTTATTTAATCAATGACCCATTGTTCATTGAACAATGTGTTGTTCAGTTTCCAACTGTTTGCACTTTTTTTGCTATTATTTTTGTTGTTGAGTTCTAGTTTTAAGGCACTGTGGTCAGATAGAATGCATGATATAATTTCTATTTTCTTATATTTGCTGAGGCTTGCTTTGTGCCTTAGGATATGATCTATTTTGGAGAAGGTTCCATGGGCTGCTGAGAAGAATGTATATTTAAGGAAGTTGGATGAAAGTCTGTAGACATCAGCTAGGTTCATTTGATCTTTAGTGTGACTTAGTTCTAGAATTTCTTTATTGATTTTTTGTTTGGATGAGCTATTTATTGGTATAAGGGGGTATTAAAGTCTCCCACTACCACTCTGTTGAAGTCTATATGTGCTTTTAGGTCCTTCAGAGTATGTTTGATGAAATTGGGTGCACTGACATTGGGTGCATATAGGTTGATAATTGTTATTTCCTTTTGATGTATTTCCCCTTTTATTAGTATGGAGTGTCCTTTTTTATCTTGTTTGATCAATGTAAGTTTGAAGTCTACTTTGTCAGAGATAAGTATTGCTACTCCTGCCTGTTTTCGGGGACCATTGGCTTGGTAAATCTTCTTCCAGACTTTCACCCTAAGCCAGTGCTTGTTTCTGTTGATGCGATGGGTCTCCTCTAAACAACAGATTGTTGGATCTTCCTTTTTAATTCAGTTTGCCAAACTTTGTCTTTTGATGGGGGAGTTAAGTCCATTAACATTTAGTGTTAGTATTGATGAATATGTGGTGATCCCTGTCATTTAGTTGTTTTTGTTGTTTAAGGGTTTGATTGTATGTAGCTGAATCAGTGTTACTCTCTGATTCCTTGTCTTTTCTTCTCCTGTGGTTTGGTACTGCCTGACCTCTCATGGTTTGTTTTTATTGTCTGTGTGCAGAATTCCTTGGAGAGTCTTTTGTAGTGGTGGCTGGGTTGTCATATATTGTTTTAGTTTCTGTTTATCGTGGAAGACTTCTATTTCTCCATCTATTTTGAATGCTAGTTTTGGTGGGTAGAGTATCCTAGGGTTGAAGTTATTTTCATTCAGTGCCCAGAATACCTCCCTCCATGCCCTTCTTGCTTTTAAGGTTTCTATTGAGAAAGCTGCTGTGATTTTGATAGGTTTACCTTTGAATGTTATTTGTTTTTTCTCTTTTACAGCCTTCAATATTCTTTTTGTATTCTCTGTGCTTGTAGTTTTTATGATAATATGTCGTGGGGTAGTTCTATTTTGTTAAGTCTGTTTGGTGTCCTTGTGGTGGTGTTCTTGATGGTAACCATTCTAACAGGATTAAGGTGGAATCTTAGTGTGGTTTTGGTTTGCATTTCCTTTATGGACAGGGATGGAGAACATTTTTTCATGTGTTATTTGGTCATTGGGATTTCTTCTTTAGAAAAAGTTCTGTTTAGTTCAGTTGCCCACTTCTTTATTGGTTCATTGATTGTTGGCGAGTTTAGTTTTTTGAACTCTCTGTATATTCTGGTTATCAGTCCTTTGTCTGATGTACAGCTAGCAAATATTTTATCCCACTCTGTGGGTGGTCTCTTCAATTTAGAGCCCATTTCTTTTGTTGTGCAGAATCTTTTTAATTTCATGTAGTCCCATTTGTCCATCTTTTCTCTTAGTTACTGAGCTGCTGGTGTTCTGTTGAGGAAGTCCTTGCCTATACCTATTGTTTTCAAGGTATTCCCTCCTCTCTCGCGTACTAACTGCAAGGTTTCAGGTCTGATATTAAAGTCCTTAATCCACTTTGAGTTGATACTAGTACATGGTGACAGACATGGATCTAGTTTCAGTTTTCTGCAGGCAGATAGCCACTTTTCCTAGCACCATTTGTTGAAAACGCTGTCTTTTCTCCATTGTATGTTTTTGGTGACTTTGTAAAAAATAAGGTGGGCATAGCTTGTTTATTTTTTTGAGAACCAGCTTTTTATTTCATTGATCCTTTGTATAGTTTTTAAGGGTTTGATTGTGTGCAGCTGAATCAGTGTTACTCTCTGATTCCTTGTGTTTTCTTCTCCTGTGGTTTGGTACTGCCTGTTCTCATGGTTTTGTTTGCTTTCATTAATTTTGGCCCTTATTTTTTTTATTATTTCTCTCCTTCTGCTTGTTTTGGGTTTTGCTTGTTCGTGCTTTTCTAGGAGTTTGAGATGTAGCATTAGGTCATTTATTTGAGATCTTTCTATCATTTTAATATATGTACTCATGGATATAAACTTTCTTCCTAGGACTGCCTTTGCTGTATCCCATAGGTTCTGGTAGGTTGTGTTTTCATTTTTGTTAGCTTCCAGGAAACTTTTTATTTTCTTTCTTATTTATGTTATGACCCACTGATCATTAAGCAATGTATTATTCAGCCTCCAATTCTTTGTGTATTTTCTGCTGTTGTTTTTGTTGTTGAGTTCTAGTTTTAATGCATTGTGATCAGATAGAATGCATGGGATTATTTCCATTATCTTATATTTGCTGAGGCTTGCTTTGTGTCCTAAGATATGATCGATTTTGGAGAAAGTTCCATAGACTGCTGAGAAGAATGTATATTGTGTAGTCATAAGAGGATGAGTTTCTCACTGAGTCCTAGAAATAGGCATGATTGGATGGATTGAATAATTCTGTGGAGATCAGGGAGCTGACACAGGAGTCACTGACCTAACTAACTTCATTCTGTCCCTCTGTTGCTCTACTTTTGCCTCTTTAACCAGAACCTTTACATCTGACATTACCTTGTATTCTGGACGTGGCAGGACTGATTGCTAAACATCTTTATGATAAGGGATGGAAGCTACTCAAAGCAATATCAACAACAACTCCTTCAGAATACCTCACAAAACCAAAACTTTATTTGACTTGAGTGCAAAAGGGACAGTATTGGGGAGAGGTCAATGAGAGGTGAAGGGAAAATGGCAGGGTAAGGACTGGGAAGAGAAACATAGTATGTTACTTACATCTGTATGGAGATAACATAAAGGAACCCACCAAATATTGTTTTTAAAATGGGGGTAGGAAGGAAGTGTGATATGGGAGTATAACAGAGGGGTGAAGTTGCTCAAAATGCACTGTATGCATATACAGTACCTTCAACAAAACCCCATTGTATTATTAAAGAATCCTGAAAAACATAAATAATGATTGATCATACCAACAGCCTGACCAAGATTATCTGCCCCATCAGCTATGCATACCTCAACCCCCATCCTTTCTCTCCTTTTATACAGAACCTCAAAGTTCCTGTGAGCTCCTTGAAGATGGACTTGATGTCACTGAATCCCTTTATATGTTTTTTCTGACATGGCTGCATTGAGTAAATTTCCTTTCTCTGCCCTTCACCACTACTTGCCTCTTTAATTGGCATATTGGGATGGGTGGCCAAACCTATTCTGTTGGGACTTCCAGAGCTGGAACTTTTGCCTTAAAACTCCAGCAACACTGTGTGTAGGAGTAGGGGGAGACTTATGTTTCTGCCATTCCAGGGCCTTCTAATTTGTCCCAGATACACAGACAACCCATAATATTGGGTTCATATCTTGCACCACAACTGATGCTTTGTTGCACTGAAACAGATGGTAGGGACCCATCTCTCCCTGGGACACTGGGACGGAAGTTAAACAGTGTTAGAGTACTGTTATAGTACTGATACTGATAAGCCTCTGTTGCAAGCACACTTTGAGAGGTACTTTGGCTTAGCAGAAGACCAATTGCCATAACTGCCACTTCCACCCAAGCCAGCAAGGCAGCACTTCAGCCCAAAAGAAGACCTGTGGTTGGTGCAAACACAGCCCTTCATTTGCATAATGGACTGTATCATGATTGGTGCAAGCATGAGGGGACAGACACGGTTGGTGCAGACATCCTGTCTCTTTCCCATTCTGCCTATATAAGTAGGCTGCTCAACTCACTTTGTGAGTAGCTGGGAGATACCCATTGCTTCCCCCATGGTGTCACAACAGGTCACATAAAGGCTTTCTTTTGCATGGTCTTGCCCACCTCTGCTGAGCTATTAACATGAAGAAAAAGGAAAGAAACAATGGAAGTAGAACGACAACTATACTTGGAAACAGGGCAGCAGTATGGTGGGCAAATTGAGTGGCCAGGGCAAAACTGACAGGAGTTGTGGGGGGAAGGCAGAAACTGGCAACAGAGAACATTGACCTTAGGTCACCTGGGTACAAAGAGCTCTAACACTTAGGGCTTCAGGTTACCTGGGATATGGAATCAGTTAGCACAGAGACACTACCTGATAAGTGTTTCACAGAAGCTGAAACACTTAGGCCCCTGAATTCTGGGTCAAAACCCCAAGGCCCAAATTCCATGCCACTGCCTTTTCTGTCAGGGGTCTGAC